>NC_141623.1:39032686-39336853 GCF_047967505.1 Dipteris shenzhenensis | reverse complement strand
AGAACACATATCCACTGGTAGATCGTCTATCAGAAATGCTACCAGCCCAATCAGCATCAGTGTATCCATGCAACTGTATCTGAACCCCAGCCTCATAAAATAGTCCATATTGCAATGTGGACTTCACATACCTGAGTATGCGTCTAGCCGCATCCAAATGCGGTTTCCTTGGAGCCTGCATAAACTGACTTACCAACCCAACAGCATAGCTCAAATCTGGCCTGGTAATAGTCATGTAAATCAAACTTCCTACTATGCGTCTGTACATAGTAGGGTCTTCCAGAAGCTCACCTGCATCTGTGCTCAGCTTCACATTCTGCTCCAAAGGAACTGAAATAGACTTACAGCCTGTCATCCCATATTTGGACAGCATGTCCAATCCATACTGCCTCTGCAAGAGCTGTATCCCACTTGGTGATCTAATCACCTCAATGCCCAAGAAATAACGCAGCTCTCCCAAATCCTTCATCTCAAACTTCTGCCTCAATAGCATTTTCACATGAAGGATATCTTCATCACTATCACCTGTGATGATCAAATCATCAACATAAATGACTAGCAGCATAATCCCTTTCTCTGTTTTTCTCACATAGAGTGAGAAATCTGCCTTGGAAATCTGAAAGCCAATAGTGACAAGATACTGTCCTATCTTGTTAGACCATGCTCTAGGTGCTTGCTTCAAGCCATACAAGGCTTTCTTCAACCTGCAAACAAACTCAGGATGAGTAGCATGAACATAACCTACTAGCTGCTCCATAAAGACCTCTTCTTGCAAATCACCATGCAAGAAGTGCCATATGTTTGTGCATACCCCTTGACAACTAATCTTGCCTTGTATCTATTCACAGAATCATCTGCATTGTGCTTGATCTTATAAACCCACTTACAACCAATTGCATTCTTGCCTTTAGGCAAAGGCACCAATTCCCATGTAGCATTAGCATCCAAGGCATCCATTTCTTCATCCATGGCTTTCTCCCATTTTTCATTTCCCATGGCTTGCTCAAAAGAAGTGGGTTCTGGTTCCTGTATCACTTTGACCATATAGGCATAGTGAATGGCTGTAAATCCATCATATTTGAGCCTATCCACAGGATACCTAACCCTGGTAGACCTGCGCAAAATAGGCTCACTTCCAGGTGCTCTCAAAACATCCCTGGTCTTCCTTACTCCAGGTGTAACAATAGAAGGAATACCCAACTCATCATCAATGCTCTGTTTTGAGCCACTGGATTCACCATCCACATAAGAGTGACCTGCATTCACATCAAACATGGGCTGATCTACCTTCTCTTTTCCTTTTCGTGATACCTACGTACCACTATCTGCATTGCTTTGAGGAGATTCTCCTGATCTCAATCTACCTGTCCATGGTGAAGTATGTGAACCACTGCTAGAGGACACTGCAGGTCCACTGATATTTTGTGATTGCTGCTGTGAATTCTGTGCAGCAATACCATTTTGTGCATCTACATCAATCATCACATTTATTGGTTTATACCAGCTGCTCATCTCATCAAAAACAACATCTCTGCTCACTGTGAACTTACGTGTAGAAGGGTTATAGCATCTATACCCTTTCTGCTACAGAGAATAACCAATAAAGATGCACTTCTCAGCTTTCCTGAAACCTACAATGTGTAAGCAGTTTTCCTCTTCTTAGTTGTGGAAGCCAAAAGAACTCAAGTACAAAGAAATAGAAGAACCCTATATGTGGGTCTCAAACCAAACTCAACTAACTAAGGTGGCATACTAACTGAGCCACAAACTATAGTAGATAAGGATAGCTGTCATCCAGCTATTATTCGTGGGTGGTGTACCAACCGCATCTCCAGCTAACAAGTCGGTGACATAAGTACACAACGGTCACCCTGGCATATCTCGAGTGGAGCTCGATATCTCAACACTCTCACCCAGCCCCCCCCTCTTTACCCTCCCCCCCCTTCGCAACCCCTCCCTGGGGCTGGCGGCCGCGGCCGCCAGCCCCCCCCTCCTCTCACCCAGCCCCCCCCTCTTCACCCTCCCCCCCCTTCGCAATCCCTCCCTGGGCTGGCGGCCGCGGCCGCCAGCCCCCCCCCTCGCAACCCCTCCCCCCCTCGCAACCCCTCCTCTCACCCAGCCCCCCCCTTCGCAACCCCTCTCACCCAGCCCCCCCCTTCGCAACCCCTCCCTGTGCTGGTGGCCGCGGCCGCTAGCCCCCCCCTCCTCTCACCCAGCCCCCCCCCTCTTCACCCTCCCCCCCCTTCGCAACCCCTCCCTGGGGCTGGCGGCCGCGGCTGCCAGCCCCCCCCCCTCCTCTCACCCAGCCCCCCCCTCTTCACCCTCCCCCCCTCCCCCCCTCAGCCGCTCCCTGCCCCTCCCCCCCTCAGCCGCGCCCCCACCCTCCCCCCCCCTTCGCTACCTGCCAGCCCCCCCCCTCTTCACCCTCCCCCCCCTTCGCAACCCCTCCCCCTCCCTGGGCTGGCGGCTGTGGCCGCCAGCCCCCCCCTCTTCACCCTCCCCCCCCCTCGCCCCCTCAGCCGCACCCCCACCCTCCCCCCCCTTCACAACCCCTCCCCCTCCCTGGGCTGGCGGCCGTGGTCGCTAGCCCCCCCCTTCTTCACCCTCCCCCCCCTCCCCCCCTCAGCTGCTCCCCGCCCCTCCCCCCCTCAGCCGCGCCCCCACCCTCCCCCCCCCTTCGCTACCCGCCAGCCCCCCCCCTCTTCACCCTCCCCCCCCCTCCCCCCCTCAGCCGCTCCCCGCCCCTCCCCCCCTCAGCCACACCCCCACCCTCCCCCCCCCTTCGCTACCCGCCAGCCCCCCCCCCTCTTCACCCTCCCCCCCCTTCGCAACCCCTCCTCCTCCCTGGGCTGGCGGCCGCGGCCGCCAGCCCCCCCCTCTTCAGCCGCCCCCCCCTCCCCCTCTCAGCCGCAACCCCTCCCCCTCCCTGGGCTGGCGGCCATGGCCGCCAGCCCCCCCTCTTCACCCTCCCCCCCCCTCCCCCCCTCAGCCGTGCCCCCCCTCCCCCCCTCAGTCGCTCCCTACCCCCCCTCAGCCGCCCCCCCCTCCCCCCCTCAGCCGCTCCCCGCCCCCCCTCTCAGCCGCTCCCCCCCCTCTCAGCCGCCCTCCCCACCCCCCTCTCAGCCGCCAGCCCCCCTTGCCACCCGCTTCCCTCCCACCTCTCCCTCCCACCCGCTGCGCCAGCCTCCCCTCCCACCCCCTTCCCTCCCACCCACCTCCCTCTTCGCCCCTTCCTCCCCTCCCTTCCTCCTCCCTCCCCTCCCACCCTCTTCCTCCCCTCCCTTCCTCCTCCCTCCCCTCCCTCCCCTCCCCTGAACCTTTCTCTCTCTAGTTCCTCTCTCTTCAAATTTTAAAAAAGAAACTAGAAAAAAAAGTTTGCAAGTACCTGGAAAAAGTTTGTAAGTTTGCTCTTTCTTGCTTTCTTGCTCTTCCTTCCTTGCTCTCTTGATCGTCCTTGCTTTCTTGCTTTCTTGCTTTAGTGAATGAAATGAGGGGAGAATGAATGAAGAAGGAAGACTATATATAAGAAAAATTAGGTTTTCCTCCTCCTCTCCTATTGGCTTTCCATTCCTCCCCTCTCTCCTTTGCCAAAAAACCATTCTTTGGACATTAATTTCTCTGCAGCAAGACTTGCGTATTTGTCTGGTAGGTTTCTTAAAGGCCTCCACATTCGAGCTGTCATCTCTTTTTTCTCAATCTTCTTTGCCTTCTCTTTAATCAATGATGGAGCCTCATATGTAACATCTCCTTTCTCACATGCAAGACACACGTCTTTGATCTGATGAAAAACTTCATCACTACGGAAAAGTATGCTTGTGTAGTCTTGATACCTATCCCTTACTGTCTTGAAGCTTGTAATCATCTCTGCTTTCCCCTTGGTACAATGGCACTCAAGCATGTGTAGAAGTCAACAAGATTATCCGCTTCCACTTTAGTTGCAGTTCTTTTGAGAGTGGTCAAAGGAGAATTAAAAGTTTTCCATATGGTCCTAGCTTTGAGCTTAATTTAAAATGTAATAAAATTAAAATTATACTTTTTATATTCCAAAACAAAATGCATTATAGTCTAAATTAAACTAGTAAATTAAAAATGAAAGTGAAACTCATTTTAAATTCAAAAACAAAGAAAAATTTAAAATTCAAGTTTCTATAAGTTTTGCTTTTAGCATACATTTGTCTTTTCACATCCACGCGTTTGTCTTTTGAAACACAAGGTTGTCTTTTATCACAATTTTCACATCCACGCGTTTGTCTTTTGAAACACAAGGTTGTCTTTTATCACAATTTTCAAGTTTTCACACGTTTATCTTTTCAAACACAAGGATTCATAGTTTAAAAAAAGGCAAGAAATTTGAAATTCTATTGTCCACACGTTTCTCTTTTCAAACACCAAGGTTTATAGTTTTGTTTGTTTAAGTTTCGACTAAATCACACAGCAATCTCCTCTAATATGCCTCATTGATCGTAGCTCCCAAATTCTTCCATCAAAACATCTCTCCTTTATCTCTTCTTGATCGTCGCCCACTCATTTTTTCTCCTCATTGGTAAGATTTTTTATCTCGATCATACTCTCTCTTGTGCCCTTCCTCTCTAAATTTTCATCAAACACCAAGGTTTATAGTTTTGTTTGTTTAAGTTTCGACTAAATCACATACCAATCTCCTCTCATATGCCTCATTGATCGTAGCTCCTTTATCTTGTCCCGATCGTCGCCCACTCATTTCTCCTCTTCATTGGTAAGATTTTCTATCTCGATCGTACTTTCTCGTGTCCTCCCTCTCTAAATTTTCATCTCTCTCACTCTTCTCTCTCTCTCTTTCCTCTCCGCTCTAGTCTGCGTTTCCTCTCATCTTAGTCTACTCTCTCCCCTCCTCTTCATTTCCCCTCTCTCTCTCTCTCTCCCTTTCTCCTCACCTTTTCCCTCTCTCTCACTTGCGCTCCCCACTCTCTCTCTCACTTGCCGCGACCTCCCCCCCTCCCCTCTCTCTCTCTCCCCCCTCTCTCTCTCTCACTGCCGTGGCAGCGGCCTCCCCCTCTCTCTCTCTCTCTCTCCCCCTCTCTCTCTCTCTCTCCCCCCCTCCCTCTCTTTCGTTGCCGCGGCAGCAGCCCCCCCCTCCTCTCTCTCTCTCCCTCCCCCTCTCTCTCGCTCTCGCATCTCCCCCCTTCTCTCTCTCCCCCCCTCCTCTCTCGCTGCCGCGGCAGCGGCCCCCCCTCTCTCTCTCCCCTCCCCTCCCCTCCCTCTCCCCCCCCTCTCTCTCATTGCCCCCCCTTATCTCTCTTCCCCCCTCCTCTCTCGCTGCCGTGGCAGCGGCCCCCCCCTCTCTCTTCCCTCTCCCCACCCCTTCCCTCCCCCCCCTCCCCTCTCTCGCTGCCGTGGCAGTGGCTCCCCCCTCTCTCTCTCCCCTCCCCTCCCCTCCCCTCCCTCTCCCCCCTCTCTCTCTCTCCCTCCCCTCTCTCTCGCTGCCCCCCCTTCTCTCTCTCCCCCCCCTCCCTCTCTCGCTGCCGCGGCAGTGGCAGCGGCTCCCCCCTCTCTCTCTCCCCTCCCCTCCCCTCCCCTCCCTCTCCCCCCTCTCTCTCTCTCCCTCCCCTCTCTCTCGTTGCCCCCGCCCCCCTTCCCTCTCCCCCCCCTCTCCCTCTCTTGCTGCCGTGGCAGCGGCAGCGGCCCCCCCTTCTCTCTCTCCCCCTCCCCTCTCTCTCGCTGCCCTCGCCCCCCCCTTCCCTCTTCCCCCTCCCCCTCTCTCGCTGCCGTGGCAGCGGCAGCGGGCCCTCCCTTCTCTCTCTCCCCCTCCCCTCTCTCTCGCTACCCCCGCTCTGCCCCCCCTTTCCTCTCCCCCCCTCCCCCTCTCTCGCTGTCGCGGCTCCCCCCTCTCTCTCCCCCCTCGCCTCCCCTCCCTCTCCCCCCTCTCTCTCACCGCCCCCCTTCTCTCTCTCCCCCCCTCCCTCTCTCGCTGTCGTGGTAGTGGAAGCGGCCCCCCCTCTCTCTCACTGCCCCCGCCCCCCCCTTCCCTCTCCCCCCCTCCCCCTCTCTCGGTAGTGGCAGCGGCCCCCCCTTCTCTCTCTCCCCCTCCCCTCTCTCTCGCTGCCCCTGCCCCTCCCCCCTTCCCTCTCCCCCCCCTCCCCCTCTCTCGCTGTCGTGGCAGCGGCAGTGGCCCCCCCCTTCTCTCTCTCTCCCTCCCCTCTCTCTCGCTGCCCCTGCCCCCCCCCTTCCCTCTCCCCCCCCTCCGCCTCTCTCGCTGTCGCGGCAGCGGCAGTGGCCCCCCCTTCTCTCTCTCCCCCTCCCCTCTCTCTCACTGCCCCCGCCCCTCCCCCCTTCCCTCTCCCCCCCTCCCCCTCTCTCGCTGCTGCGGCAGTGGCAACGCCCCCCCCCTTCTCTCTCTCTCTCCCTCCCTCTCTCTCTGTGGGGGTTAAAGGTCACTATGCCTTAACCCCGGTTATGTACAATACTCAAACACATATATAATGAATGAAAAAGAAGATTAGGGTGGTTCTGCACCCACCAAACTTGTGTGGCTCTCTGTCTCTCTCTCTCCTTCTTCCGTTCTTGCTTCCGTTGAGAGCACTCTCAACTGGTATCAGAGCCCGGGTGATCTAGCTGAGCGTGCGTGAATGCTTGAAGCTCAGCAGCTCTCTGTGGGAGGAAGGAGAAGCTTTGTGGGAAGCTTTGTGGGTGACTTTACTTGCATCCGAGTGTGCAGAGACCTTGGAGGAACCTTTGGAAAAGTCACTTTGGCTTTGCGAAGTGGTTTTGAGAGCCTGTTAAGAGCTTTCAAAGAAAAAGTCGTTTTTTGAGCTTTTCCCTGTTCCGTTCGATGACAAAGACTCCGTATTGACTTGTAGAGGCAACTATTGCTTGCTTTTGGTGTCCACATTACTTCAGGAGCTTGGAAACACCTTCATTCTTGAATCTGGGATCATTTCAGTGGATTTCTGACTCACTGTATCAGTTCCTGCGTTTTTTGCCCGGGTGTTGGAACTCAAGTTTGGAGCAACCATTTTCAGATCTGTCAGTTCCGGTGGACTCAGGAGGTCCTAAAACTTCTATGTTGCTCATCATTCGCACTCCGGTGGAGTTTACAGATAGCTCTGTTTCCAAAAACGTTTTTCAGTCCGTGTGTTGGACCCAGTGATTGAGACCACGGTTTCCAAAACCGTCTATCCCATTGCGTTCCGGATGCCCAAAAACCCCTACCTATCAGTTCTTGCCTGATTCGGTGGAGGATTTTCAGAGTTATAAATCTCTGTGTATTCGATTTCGTCTCTCTGTTATGCATTTTTCATACTAAGGTTTTGAAACCTTAGATTTATGCCACATGGCAGTGGATAAGTGTTGACTCCCATTTCTCACTCATCGGTTGGGATTTTGGGGTTCTGGCAAAAGAGAGATATTTGCAGATTTTCTTGCTGGTTCCGATTATGCAATGGCGCCCATGTTTTGAAGCATCTCAGGTTCTATTTTCAGTAGCGCTCATTACCGTGGGACTATGATTTCTTGAGCATACCTTATGCAGATCACTCTGGTTGCAGTTTGAGCAGTGTGCGCTCATTCGTGGTATGCATTGGGTTGCAGTGGATGATTTATAGGCCATTTGGATGCATTGCGGTCCTTGTTGGATGCGCTGATAGGCCCAAATTGCCTTGTGGGATGCTATTTTTATGGACGCTTTGCACATGGATGCTATTTTAAGCTGAGGGACAGCTTTGACACATTGCAGGTGACGCACTGATAGTGCTATGCTCTCTTGGATGAGACATTATTGATGCATATGCCAGTGGATAGTGTTTATGCTTGAGTCATTTGGCACTTATTGGCATTTTCTTTTGGGCCAGATTTGCTCATATGGATGCATAGTATATGCACATGAGTCAGATGCATCTTTTGATGCTTTGAGTTTTGAGTTTTGGTGATATTTCACTCTATTGTGGCATACACATTTGGGTGCACCTGGTATTTGGTGTGATTCTCTCTTGCAGGCACTAGCATTTGGGATTTTGCTTTATTTGCATCATGGCATCCTCTTCCATGCCTGAAAAGGAGTTTTTCAGCATTAAAAAGTTTGATGGGACAAACTTTTCTTTGTGGAACAGATAAGGGATGTGCTTATTCAAAAGAAGCAGATTAAACCCTTGGCAGGGATTGAAGCTAAGCCTGCAAATATGTCTGAGGATGATTGGAATGAGTTGGATGCATTAGCAAAGTCTACTATTAGACTTCATCTTGCAGAGTCAGTTTATTTCACAGTAGTAAATGAGCAGACTACGGAAGATTTGTGGAAGAAACTATGTGCCACTTATGAGAAGGAAACTGCCTCTAATAAAGTTTACCTCATGAAGAGGTTGTTTGAGCTGCAGATGAAGGAAGGGGTCTCCATTGCTTCTCACTTGAATGAATTCAATATTATTTTCAGCCAGCTTCAGGCTCAAAAAATGAATTTTGATGCGGAGACTAAGGCAATATTTCTCTTATGTTCATTGCCATCCTCATGGGATACCTTCCTAACAGCTGTCAGTAACTCTGCACCTGGTGGAGTACTGAAATTTGATGATGTTGTGGGTAGCTTGTTGGCTGAGGAGATTAGATGGAAGTCTATGGATGGCAACAAGTAGGATGCAGCCTTAAATGTGCAAAGGGGCAGATCACAGTTTAGGGGGAAGTCCCAAGAAAGAGGGAAGTCTCGTAGCAAATCCAGGGCATGGAACATTGAGTGTTACCATTGTGGCAAGAAGGGCCATATGAAAAAGGATTGCTACAAGCTGAAAAGAGAGCAAAAGGATAAGAAAAAGAATGCAAATTGGGGTTCAAATCAAAAGGAAGAGAGTCCAAGGGAGGACAAAGGAAAAGTGAAGATCAAGGAGATCAATGCAGTCACACATGATAGTGACAATGACGTTCTCTTCATGTCTAGTTTATCTGCAGAGTTGCTTACCACTTCAGATGATGCATATTCCCAGGATTGGATTTTGGATTCTGGTGCTTCATTCCATGTTACTCCCCATAGGGAATGGTTCTCCACTTATGATAGTGGAAAGATAGGTTGTGTGCATCTTGGAAATGACTATGCATGTGACATAGTGGGAGCAGGTGACATAAAGTTTTCTTTTGCAAATGGGTCTGCATTTGTTTTGAAACATGTGAGACATGTGCCTAAGCTGACCAAGAGTCTTATTTCAGTGGGTCAGCTAGATGATGCTGGTTTTCACACCACTTTTGGCTTTCAAAGTTGGAAAATTCAAAAGGGCTCTATGCTTTTGGCTAGGGGTGCCAAGTGTGGGACTTTGTATCCCTTACATGTATCAGGGGTATTTGATCATGTTGTTGCAATAACCGAGCAGCCAAGCACTTCTTTGTGGCATTGCAGGTTGGGGCACATGAGCCAGAATGGAATGAAACTCTTATGCCGTTTGGGTTATGTGCCACATTTGAGTTTCTCTGATTTTGAATTTTGTGAGCATTGTCTCTATGGGAAGCAGACTAAATCAGCCCATAAAAGAAGGGGAAAGAAAGAGTTTGAAATGCTTGATTTGGTGCATTCAGACGTATGTGGTCCCATGCCTACACGGTCATTAGGCGGGGCTGAATACTACGTGACATTCATTGATGATGCAACTAGGAAAGTGTGGGCTTATGCTATAGCTCGGAAGAGTGATGTGTTCCAGGTATTTCAGAAATGGCTGGCCTTGGTTGAGAATCACAGTCAGGAAGAACACTTAAATGCCTACGAACTGACAATGGTGGAGAGTATCTCTCTCATGACTTTCAGCATTTCTGTGATACACGTGGGATTAAGAGGGAGCTCACATCCCCTCATACTCCAGAGCAAAATCCAGTTGCAGAAAAGATGAATCGTACCATTCAAGAAAGGTTGCAATGCATGCTTTCCAATGCAAGTCTTTCTGGTGGTTTTTGGGCTGAGGCAATGAAGACTGCAGTGCATGTGATCAATAGATCACCTAGTAAGAGTTTGGATGGTGGTATTCCTGAAGAGGCATGGAGTGGCAAGAAGCCCTCTTACTCTCATTTGCGTATATTTGGGTGTGAGGCATATGCACATGTGCCAAAAGAGCTTCGAAAGAAGCTAGATCCTAAGTCTAGGAAATGCATCTTTCTAGGTTATGGTGAAAGTGGAGAGATGGGCTATCGTCTCTGGGATCCAGAAGCAAAGAAGATCATACGCAGCCATGATGTGGTCTTCAATGAGAAGAAGATGCATAAGGCACCCATGAGGGATGTGGAAATGAGGAGAATCACTTTCCAGGATGTGAATCCACCTGCATATGTTGATAGACAGCAAGCTGTCCATGCACCAAATGTGCAAGAAATGGTACCACCAAGTACTCCCACAGGTATACAATCAAGGGTAGATGATGGATCATCTATTGGTGGAAATGATGAGCCAAATGTGGCTGATATGCAAGTGGGACAGCAAGCTGAAATGCCCTTGAGAAGATCATCTAGAGTGTCTAGACCGCCTGATAGGTTTGTTCCAGGGCTAGACTATGTGATGCTTACTGATTGCGGGGAGCCTTCTTGCTACAGAGAGGCTATGATGCGTGAGGATCAACGCAAGTGGGAGTATGCTATGCAATCAGAGATGAGTTCACTTATGAAGAATAAGACTTGGGACTTGGTTTCTTTGCCACATGGAAAGAAAGCATTGCCATGTAAATGGGTCTACAAAATGAAGGTCACAGGTGATGATGTGCCTAGGTACAAGGCCCGATTGGTTGCTAAAGGGTTCAAGCAAGAGAAGGGTGTGGACTTTGATGAGATATTCTCTCCGGTTGTGAAGATGACCACACTTAGATGCATGCTTGGACTAGTGGCAGTAGAGGATATGGAGCTTATGCAAATGGATGTCAAGACAGCTTTCTTGCATGGGGATTTGCATGAGGACATCTACATGGTTCAGCCGGAAGGCTTTGAAGAAAAGGGCAAAGAGCATTTAGTTTGCAAACTGAAGAAGAGTCTCTATGGTCTTAAGCAAGCACCTAGAGAATGGTATCAGAAGTTTGATGCTTTCATTCGGTCCCAGGGTTTTAGAAGGAGTGAAATTGATCACTGCCTCTACACTAAAAGGGCTAAGGATAGTAGCCTGATAATCTTGGCACTATATGTGGATGATATGCTATTGGCTAGCAAGAATACTTATGAGCTAGATGCATTAAAGGCCAAGTTGCATGAGGCCTTTGATATGAAGGATTTGGGATTTGCAGGTCATATTCTTGGTATGCGCATCACGCGTGATCGGAGTAGGAAACTCCTTTGGCTTTCACAAAAAGAGTATGTTACAAAAGTATTACAGCGTTTCAATATGGAGGGGGGGAAGGCAGTGAGTACTCCATTGCCTCCATATGTGAAACTGAGTCATACAGATAGTCCCAAATCAGATGAGGAGAGGGCCATGATGGCCAAGGTTCCTTATGCATCAGCAGTTGGGAGTCTTATGTATGCTATGATAGCTACTAGACCAAACATTGCATTTGCAGTGGGAGTTGTTAGCCGCTATATGGCTAATCCAGGAAAGAGGCATTGGGAGGAAGTTAAGTGCATCATGAGGTACATGAAGGGTACCAAGGAGATGTGCATTTGCTTTGGTAAAGGAGACATGCGTGTACTTGGGTACACAGATTCAGACTATGCAGGGCATGTGGATAGTAGGAGATCCACTTCTGGTTATGTGTTCACCTTTGCAGGTGGTGCAGTGTCGTGGATGTCTCGCACATAGAAGTGCGTTGCTTTGTCTACCACAGAGGCTGAGTATGTTGCAGCCACAGAGGGTTGCAAGGAGGCTATATGGCTTGATCGGCTAGTGGGAGATTTGGGGATTCATACAGGTGTACCGACATTGCATAGTGATTCCATGAGTGCTATTCAGCTAGCACGGAATCCGGTCTTTCATGCAAAGACCAAACACATTGAGGTCAGGTACCATTTCATCAGGGAGGTACTTGAGGACAAGCGCATAGAGCTTGTCAAGGTTCATACAGATGATAACCTTGCAGATATGCTGACGAAGAGTCTACCTAGTCAGCGGTTTGAGTATTGTCGTGTATTGATGGGCATTGGATAGTATGCTCACTGGTTGTTCTCCCTTAAAGGCACATTGTCCTTTAAGTGGGAGGTTGTGGGGGTTAAAGGTCACTGTGCCTTAACCCCGGTTATGTACAATACTCAAACACATATATAATGAATGAAAAAGAAGATTAGGGTGGTTCTGCACCCACCAAACTTGTGTGGCTCTCTGTCTCTCTCTCTCCTTCTTCCGTTCTTGCTTCCGTTGAGAGCACTCTCACTCTCACTACCCCCGCCCCCCCCTTCCCTCTCCCCCCCTCCCCCTCTCTCGCTGCCGCGGCCCCTCCCCTCCCTCTCCCCCTCTCTCTCGCTGCCCCCCCTTCTCTCTCCCCCCCCTTCCCTCTCTCGCCGCCCCCCTTCTCTCTCCCCCCCCTTCTCTCTCCCCCCTCCCTCCCTCTCCCCTCCCCTCTCCCTCCCCTCCCTCCCCCCTCTCCGCTGCCGTGGCAGCGGCCTCCCCCTCCCCTCTCTCTCTCCCTCCCCTCGCGGCTTCCCCCCTCTCTCCCCTCTCTTTCCCCCCTCCCCCTTCTCTCCCCCCTCCCTTTCTCTTCCCTCTCTTTCCCCCCCTTCTCTCCTCTCTCTCCCTCTCTCTTTCTCTCTCTCTTTTGCTGCCGAGGTAGCAAGACTCTCTCTCTTATATTCTCTCTCTAAAAATCTTTCCTTCACTTTTCTCTCTCTATAATAAAATTTCAAAGAATACAAATTTAAAAAAAGTACCTGGAAAAAAGTTGAAATCGATGCTTGTGCTTGCTTTTGCTCTTCCTCCTCTTTTTGCTTCTCCTCTTGCTCTTCCTTGTTGAAATGAGAGAAACAATGAGAGAAGGAGAGTATATATAAGAAAAACTAGGGTTTTAAGTGCTTCTCTCTCATTGGTCCTTCTATAACATTATCTCCTCTCCCATTGGCCTCTCTATTAGATTATCTTCTCTCTCTCTCCCACCCACTCCCATCCTCCCACCCCATTCCCACTCCCACCCCATTCCCACTCCCACTCCCACCCCCATCCTCCCACCCCACCTCCCCCATTCTCACTCCCACGCCCACGCCCATTCTTTCACCTTCCCCATTCCCACTCCCTCTCCCACTCCCATCCTCCCACCCCACCCCTCCCACTCCCACCCTCACCCCACCCCCACCTCCCCCATTCCCACTCCCACTCCCACTCCCATTCTCCCACCCACTCCGATCCTCCCACCTACACGTCTCACTCCCACTCCCATCCTCCCACCCCCACCCCTCCCCCCCCATTCCCACTCCCACTCCCATTCTCCCACCCTTATCCTCCCACCTCACCCCTCCCACTCCCATCCTCCCACTCCCTCTCCCACTCCCACTCCCACTCCCATTTTCCCACCCCCCCACCTCCCCCATTCCCACTCCCACTCCCATTTTCCCACCCCCCCCACCTCCCCCACTCCCACTCCCTCCCCCATCCTCCCACCCCACCCCTCCCACTTCCACCCCCACCTCCCCCATTCCCACTCCCATCCTCCCACCTCACCCCTCCCACTTCCACCCCCACCTCCCCCATTCCCACTCCCTCTCCCACTCCCATCCTCCCACTCCCACTCCCCACCCCTCCCACTCCCACTCCCATCCTCCCACCCTCACCCCACCCCCACCTCCCCCATTCCCACTCCCTCTCCCACTCCCACTCCCATTCTCCCACCCCCACCCCCACCTCCACCATTCCCACTCCCTCTCCCACTCCCACTCCCATTCTCCCACCCCCACCCCCACCTCCCCCATTCCCACTCCCTCTCCCACTCCCACTCCCATCCTCCCACCCCCACCCCCACCGCCCCCATTCCCACTCCCTCTCCCACTCTCCCTTTCTCCCACTACCACCCTCCCACACTCCCTTTCTCCACTTTCCCACTCTCCCTGTCTCCCACTACCACCCTCCCAACTATCAATTCCACTATTACTTATGAATTCTAATTAAAACTATTACTTAAATAAATGATATTACTTGAAAACACTCATAGGATTTAAGGTTTAGGATTTCGTGGTTTGGGTTTAGGATTTGGGGTTTGGTGAGTTAGGGTTTAGGGTTTAGGGTTTAGGGTTTAGGGTTAGGGTTTGGGGGTTAGGGTTTAGAGTTTGGTGGTTTAGGGTTTAGGGTTTGGAGGTTAGGGTTTAGGATTTATGGTTTAGGGTTTTGGATTTAGGGTTTAGGGTTTAGGGTTTAGGGTTTGGGGGTTAGGGTTTAGGGTTTAGGGGTTAGGGTTTAGGGTTTGGGAGTTAGAGTTTAAGGTTTAGGGCTTAGGGTTTGGGGTTTAGGGTTTAGGATTTAGGGTTTAGGGTTTAGGGTTTAGGGTTTGGGAGTTAGGGTTTAGGGTTTAGGGTTTAGGGTTTAGGAGTTAGGGTTTAGGGTTTAGGATTTAGGGTTTAGGGTTTGGGGGTTAGGTTTAGTGTTTGGGAGTTAGAGTTTAAGGTTTAGGGATTAGGGTTTGGGGTTTAGGGTTTAGGGTTTAGGGTTTGGGAGTTAGGGTTTAGGGTTTAGGATTTAGGGTTTAGGAGTTAGGGTTTAGGGTTTGGGGGTTAGGGTTTAGAGTTTAGGGTTTGGGGGTTAGGGTTAAGGGTTTAGGAGTAGGGTTTAGAGTTTAGGGTTTGGGGGTTAGGGTTAAGGGTTTAGGGTTTAGGGTTTAGGAATTAGGGTTTAGGGTTTAGGGTTTAGGGTTTAGGAGTTAGGGTTTAGGGTTTGGGGTTTCGGAGTTAGGGTTTAGGGTTTACGGCTTGGGGGTTAGGGTTAAGGGTTTAGGGTTTAGGGTTTAGAGTTTAGGGTTTGGGAGTTAGGGTTTAGGGTTTAGGAGTTAGGGTTTAGGGTTTAGGGTTTGGGAGTTAGGGTTTGGGGTTTGGGGGTTAGGGTTTAGGGTTTAGGGTTTGGGGGTTAGGGTTTAGGGTTTAGGGTTTAGGGTTTGGGAGTTAGGGTTTAGGGTTTAGGGTTTAAGGTTGTTATTGGTTAGGGTTTAGGGTTGTTTTGGTTTACGGTTTAGGGTTTAGGGTTGTTATTGGTTAGTGTCTAATTAAATTTTCAAACACGTTCTGGATTTTTAAATCATTAATAAAGTAGATTATTGAGAAGAGACTAATGTTCTTTATAATGGTTGTTACAGCTTGTTTGCAAAGGAAACTCACAAAGGAGATGGCTACAAAATTTATTCCGGGGATGGAGGTGATTTTATGTTGCAAAAGAGAAGTAGTTGCATTTGCTACAATCCATGAAAGTGATCCAAATTCTATTTGTCACTTTAGAAGACTTGGCGAAGATAAGGTGGCAGTTATCGTATCAAGGATTCTTAGTGCACATGTTGAGCTAAAGCATAAGTGTGGGGATATGGAAATCCTTGGAGATGTTATGCCCTATAATACTTCCAACAAAGCATTTATTGCATGGGACAGAGATGAGACTTATCCAACACATGTCATCAGGAATACAAAGTGCATATCTTTGGATTTTAGAGTGGGAGATATTTTACAAATGTTATCATTTACAAATAAGTATGTAGCAGAAGGTCAAGTCTTGGGATTTGAACAAGTTGAACACTGGACATTTGCACACATGAGAATTCAAAAAGTTACTGATGATGGTATGGATGATAACTCAATGTCATTGGATGGTCCCTACTATGAGGTAGGTAAGGATTTGAGATGGAGCATGCAATTTTTAAAGATTGGAAAGACTCAGCATGTGCTTTTTAATGATAAACATAATGTATACTACAACATCAAAGAATTGAAAGAATATGCCAATGTACCAAGCTCTATTCCTTCAGAGATGGATGATTCCAATGCACTCAACTATAGCACTGACGTCTTATCAGAAGTCGATGAGTTCATTGGTATCGAGAAAGAAAAATATTTCACAAGTGATGCCTTATCCGGGGTGGATGAGTTCATGCACATTGAGAACTTGGGCAAAGATGTCAAAAGTGTTATATCTTCAAGCATGGATGGCTTCATGGATACTGATAAAGTTCTTGGAGTCAAAGCAGGTAACTATGGAATTATGGAAATCATGCACGATAGTATAATGAGTGATGTTCTCTCTGGAGTAGAGGAGTTTCAAGACTATGGAGTTATGAAATCCATAGAAAGTGCATCAATGAGCGATGTTCTCTCAGGAATACATGAGTTTGAAGATCATTCTGGACACTCTATCACCACTGACTATGGAGTTATGAAATCCATAGAAAGTGCATCAATGAGTGATGTTCTCTCAGGAATAGATGAGTTTGAAGATCATTCGGGACACTCTAATGCCATTGTGACAAGTGGTTCTACGATTGTATCAAAAGTAGGGATGAGATCAACAAAGGACTATTCGGTGTTTGACTTTGATTGTGAACTTGTAAATGTTACAAATGGTTTGACGAATGTATCAAAAGCAAGGATGACATCAACAAAGGAATATTCAGTATTTGACTGTCAGAGTGATAAGATCAAGGATGCAACATCTCATGAAAACAACGTGACAAATAAATCTTACAAGGAGAACTACACAAATCCAAATAAGAATGTACAGAACGTCCCAAAACGGATATACAGATGCATGAAAAGATAACGAGTGCAGGCAGATCCAAAAAAGCAACCAAAGAGAATAAGAGTAATGAATGAAGATGTTATGCTAAAAGCAATGCGATCTACATGTTGTAAGCATACATGTATGTGATCCATTAACTTACATGACATCAAGGGTTGTAGAGAACATGTCTGGCAAAGAAAAGGAAGCAGAAGAAATGAATACCTACTCACGAGATTGTCTTGCTTTCTTGTAAATGATAAGAGAAGGCAAAGTTCAGGACATCAAATAAGGCCTCTTATAAATGAAAAAAGTATATGCAATAATGCATATCGCATTATTACAGGATTATCACATGGCACATATTGGAATTTGGCTAATAAAGCAAAGTATGGAGTTAAATTTAACAACACCTATTTCATTAATTTTGGACTTTTTGTGTTGTTTTTGGACGAAGCCCAAAAATCCTTCCCAAATGAAAACTTTACTTTATGAAAATATCCTTTCCAAATCAAAATTTTACTTTCTAAAAAGTTTCTTCCCAAATCAAAAGTTCACTTTGTGGCACTGTCATATTCACATAAAAATATTGTTTTTTCAATCTATACTTTTGCACCAACATGCAAGAATTTGAAATAATCCTATATTAGAAATTCTAGCTATATCTAAGTTATTTGTTAATTTAATTATTTTTAATATTTTTCCTTGACGTTTTTCCTTCCCAAATCAAAAGTTCACTTTGTGGCTCTATCATATTCACATACAAATATTGTTTTTTCAATCTATACTTTTGCACCAACATGCAAGAATTTGAAATAATCCTATATTAGAAATTCTAGCTATATCTAAGTTATTTGTTAATTTAATTATTTTTAATATTTTTCCTTGACGTTTTTTGTTGACGTGATAAATTTATAAATCCATGAAAGGAGACTTAAATATTTCATGAAAATAACATTGTCACTCGGCAATATGCACAAAATTTAACAAAACTTTCAATAAATAGAAAGAAGACATGATGCCATAAGACCAAAGAGGGATAATAGCAATTGTAGCTTTATGTATATGATTACATTGAGAGACGTTGCTCTTAGCTAGAGTCTTTATATCCAAAATGATATAGATTGAACATATGTTTACAATTTAAATTGTTGCTCTTAAAGAGCCTCAATTTGTGCCATCTGCATAATTTGACACCCCATTGTCTTATTGCTCAATGTCATGATAGTCCCTTGCCAGTTGCCATCTGCATAATTTGACCTAGGCTTGTCTTGCCAAGCCTTGCCCCTTGGGTGCATTGACTCCCCATTGTCTTATTTCTCAATGCGATAGTCCCTTGCCAGGTGCCATCTGCATTAACTCCCTGTTGTCTTGCCAAGCCTTGACCCTTGGGTGACATCCAATGCAAAATACAGGTGCCATCTGCATTAACTCCCACAAGTTATCTTGCCAAGCCTTGCCCCTTGGGTGCATTGACTCCCCATTGTCTTATTGCTCAATGTGATAGTCCCTTGCTAGGTGCCATCTGCATTAACTCCCTATTGTCTTGGCAAGCCTTGACCCTTGGTGGGTGACATCCAGTGCATATTTTGACTCTCATTTGACATACGAGGTGATGACTCTGATTATAATTGTCTTGGATTGGCTTCTTGCCTAGTACCCAAATAAAATCCTTCTGAATCAATGGACTTCAATACAAAGCTTTAATCATGGACATTCTTCATTTGCGCTGTCTCCTTCTACTTCCTCCATGGCGAGCATCCTTAAAAATTTGTGTATATGCAAAATAGTTTGCTGTGGTATTTTTATTTTTCCTTCTACCTCATATCCCATGTGCTTCTTTGATTTCTTTGCCCTTGAATGCCAAGACACTATGATTGTCTCCGTCGAAACTTGAGAGACTGCTTCATCATTTGGGACCCACTCCTTCATTATACAATTAGTATATAATGTGTTGTTATCCATATTCTCCTTCCTGCCCTTTGGCTCATACCATACCGCTGTAAATGTTGTAGCTCTCCCTTGGTCATCTCTTTGCACATCAACTACTTTTGCAACCCAAAAGTTCACATTCTCATATTCATCATCCGATGGCCGAAACAATCGACCTCTATATCTACTTGTGGCATAAAATCTCTCTTCTTCGGTCCACAATATGGACGTGGGAGTAATGATACAAAATCATTTTCAAAGACTGGAGCTGGGTGCAAATCGTTATGAACATTTGGCCAAAACATATTGCATTCTTCCTTGACATCCTTTGAGCCTCGCATTCTCTCAAGGTCCTTTATTAAATTTCGTGTCTTGTTAATTACAGTGGTAGTGTGTTCTTTCCAAGTAGGCTTCGAATTAGGATATCTCCGGAGCATTTCCTCTTTGTATGTAATAAATTCTTTTAATCCATCTATTTCACAATTAGACCTCTCATTAAATTCTTGTATAGGAGCCCATGTTGGATACCTTTCCTTGCTGGGAATTGAAGTTAAGAGACTGTAAGGTTCTTTAGGTTCCCATTTTGTATCATGAGAATACTGTTGCCATTGCATTACGGGTTTTTCATCTTTAAAAAAAAACCGAAAGTAGTGTGGATTGGTATGACTTGTCAATGCATCACCACCCGTTTGTATGAAAGGTAGAATGAAGCTCTTCCAATCATACATTCTTTTGAGCCTCTCACATACTGTACTTTCCTTACGACCACCAACTTGCCTGCCACATCTTCTTACCAAGTCATCTATTGTCTCCACATCCTTGCATTTAAGCTCCCTTGAGATTGTGCTAAAAACCTGATCGATATCCTTATGTGTATGCCCAACATACAAAAATCCACATTCGACCTCATTGAAGATTCGATGAGCAACTAGCATGGAGCAGAATGCAAACAGGAGTACATTCTTATTTTCTCGCCAGCAATTATCAGCTTGTATTCTCAAAGTCAGTGGCAGGCGACCTTTTTCTGCATGTACATTGTGAATTGCCTTCATAATAGATGTTACAACTTGATTGCTATCATGTAGATGCAAGGAATCAATCCATATATCTGCAAAGAACTGAATTCCATGCACTAACACTCCACATAGATGTGTCTTTAGAAAGTGCTTTCCTTGTAATTTAGGTGGAGTGGCAACAAAACGAGGCAATGTTGTTGTATTCTGATCCATGCCATCTACAATAAGGCACATGTAGTCATCAGGATGCGAAATAGCTTGCTCCTTCCAAAATGCATATTTTTGTCTGGAATGTCGAATAAGGTCATGATGAGATTTTCGGTTTTTTTTGTATAATTCCCTTTGATTTGGACATGTTGCACTCTCAATCGCTCGCTTTAAATCATCACAGACATTGCACTTTGACATTTTTTGCCTCCTTGGGATTTTAACATATCCAAAGTTCTTCTTCCAAAGAGTATACAAAGTATGAGAAGAAGCTACGGCATCCCCTCTTTGCCTTTGCTTTTCTGCAATAGAGTCAAATACTTCGAGCTTTGTCAAGCCCATTGGAAGGTGCATTTCAGTGATCGCGTCACCGTTAGGGAGTTTGGTAGATATATGGGGTTGAGGCAAAGCATTTTCATGTATGAAGTCTTGCAAAATTGCTGTTGCCCTGACAGTTGAGATTCTTGATTTGGACCTTCCTCTATTACCGTGAATGCTAAATTTGTTGCCGCCCTTTGCCTTGGTGACTAAATCCCAATATGTACCATGGGATAATCCAGTAATATTGCGATATGCCTTATTGCAAATCCTTTTTCCATTTACAAGAGGTTTTACCTTTTGTCTTGAACTTAGCCTTTTATTGCCATTCTGAAGAAAGCAAGAGAGACTTGTGAGAAGGTATTCATTTCTTTCGCTTCCCCTTCTTTGCCACACGTGTCCTCTACATTCCCTGATGTCTGCAAGATCAATGAAGCACATACATCTTCGCTTGCAACATAGATATCCCAATGCATTTAACATGTTCTCCTCCTTCATTACTCTCTTCCTCTTTGGTTGCTTTTGTGGATCTGCCTGGATTCTCTTTCTCTTCATGCATATGTATGACCGTTTTCGTTCCTCGTGCACATTGTTATCTGTATTTATGCACTTCTTCTCCTCACATTTGTTTGTAACTAAGCATTCATGATTGGTCGTTGCATCCTTGTTCATATCACAATCAAAGTTATATACTGAATAATCCTCTGTTGATCTCATCCTCATTTTTAACATACTCTTAGGACCATTCAATCAATTCAATATTCTACGAGAGTATTGAGAACCTTGAAACTCTTCCACTCCTGAGAGAACATCACTCATTGGGACATCTTGCATGGCTTTCACAAATCCACAACCTTGATTGACACCAGGTTTGTTAATATGCATGAACTCATCCACACTTGACAAGACATCGCTATTGAAACCTTTGCCCTTCTCACTGTGCAAGAATTCATCCACCCCAGATAAGGCTTCGCTTCTAAAATCATTTTGTTTCTTGGAACCAATGAACTCATCCACTCCAGATAAGATGTCACTTCTATAATTGAGTATATTGAAATCATCCACATTTGAAGTGATAGAGCCTGGCACATGGGCACGCTTTTTAGGTCCTTTGATATTGTAGTATACGTTGTCTTAATCATTGAAAACCACGTGCCTCTTTCTCATGTTTAAAAATTGCATGCTCCATCTCATATTCTTGCCTACCTCATAGTAGGGATCACATAAGGATGTTATGTTATCAACCATACCATCATCAGTGACTTTTAGAATCCTCATCTGCGCAAATGACCATTGCTCCACTTGTTCAAATCCGAATACTTCACCTTCTGCTACAATCTTATTTGCAAATGATCTCATTTGTAAAATGTCCCCTATAGTAAAATCCAAGGTGGTGCACTTTGTATTCTTGATAATGTCTGTTGCATAAGTCTCATCTTTGTCCCATGCTATAAATGATTTGTTGGATGTATTGTAGGGCATAACATCTCCAAGTGTTTCCATATCTCCACATTTATACTTTAGCTCAACATGTGCGCTAAGAATCTTTGATACAGTAACTGCTACCTTATCTTCGCCAAGTCTTCGAAAGTGGCAAAGTGAATTGGGATCACTATCATGGATTGTAGCAAATGCAACTACTTCTCTTTTGCTACATAAAATCACATCCATCCCTGGAACAAAATCTATAGCCATCTCCTTTGTGAGAGTCCTTCGCAAGCAAGCTGCAGTGGCAACAATTAGATAAATATTAGTCTCTTTTTAATAATCTACTTATTTATTATAATTTTTAATTAGTACTTATTTTATTAGTGGGAGAAGTTATCCGATCAAGTACTCATCAGATGGACATGCCAAGTTATCCTTTGCATGGTCAATCAAGAATTAAATACTATTTTTGCTCTAGTGTCATGCACATTCGTAAAAAAACATGAGCCTACTAGGTACGTTATCCAATCAATATCCAATCAAGCACTAATGGGATGCGGGTGCCACTTTGCATGTAAGTCAATTCCACCTAGTTGAGGTGTACAAAAAGTGTTGTGCCCATCGGATATGCTTTGCATGGTCCATCGAGCATTAAATACTATTTTTGCTCCTGTCATGCACATCCATAAAAAAAACACGCTGCTAGCTGTGTTATCCGATCAAGTACTTATGCGATGGGAATGCCACTTTGCATGTAAGTCAATTCCACCTAGTTGAAGGTGTGTGCAAAGTATTGTGCCCATCCAATATGCTTTGCATTGTCGATCAAGCATAACACACTGTTTCTGCCTTACTGTCATGCACAACCATATAAAAACACGGCCATAGGTGTGTTATTCAAATAAGTACTTATCAGATGGGGGCTCCACTTTGCACGCAAGTCCGTTTTAACTACATTGAGGTGCGTGCAAAGTATTGTCATCATCGGATATGATTTGCATGGTCGATCACGCATTATACACCATTTTTTCCCTAATGATATGCACATTCGCACAAAAACACGACATTAGGTGTGTTATCTGACCACGTACTTATCGGATGGGTGTGCCTCATTGAGAACATTTCAATACCACCTAGGTTGAGGTGTAAAAAAAATTTTGTGCCCATTGGATATCCTTTGCATGGTCAATCGAGCATTAAATACTATTTTTACTCTAGTGTCATGCACATCCGTCAAAAAACACCTGCTAGGTATGTTATATGATCAAGCACTTATGGGATGGGCATGCCACTTTGCATGTAAGTTGATTCTACCTA
Organism: Dipteris shenzhenensis; assembly: GCF_047967505.1. NCBI lineage: Eukaryota > Viridiplantae > Streptophyta > Polypodiopsida > Gleicheniales > Dipteridaceae > Dipteris > Dipteris shenzhenensis. Next base: position 39,314,044 of record NC_141623.1, on the reverse strand, counting down.
GTTGAAGGTGTGTGCAAAGTATTGTGCCCATCGGATATGCTTTGCATTGTCGATCAAGCATAAAACACCGTTTTTGTCTTAGTGTCATGCACATTCGTCAAAAAACGCAGTCCTAGATGTGTTATTCAAACTAGTACTTATCGGATGGGGGATCCAGTTTGCACCAAGTCTGTTTCAACTAGGTTGAGGTGTGTGCAAAGTATTGTCACCATCGGATATGATTTGCATCGTCGATCACGCCCGCCTGCTTATGTCCTGCCCCCTCTCCCCTTTCTCCCCGCCTCCCTCTCCTTTGACCCTCGCCCTCTCCCCTTGCCCTCTCTCCTCTCACCCCCTGCACACCCCCCACCCGTCACCCCTCTCAACGTCCCCTCCCCTGCATACCTGCGTACCCCCCCTTCCGTCCCCTTTTCCCCCTTCTCGAAACCCCCCCTGCGCCGCTGTTTGGAAGCCCCCCACACTGTTTTTAAAAAAACAAACAAACAAACAAACCTAATCTAGGAAAAAAACTTTAGATAGGTTAGTTGGTTAGTTAGGTTAGGTTAGTTAACCTTAGGTTAGTTGAGTTAGGTTAGGTTAGTTACCTAGGTTAGTTTAACTACAATTAGTTTACCTAGGTTAGTTATTAACAATTAGGTTAGGTTCACTAACCTTCAGTTAGTTAACCTAACTAAATCAACTTGGTTCCAACCCCTCAGTTGGACTTTCAGTCCATTCACACCACCCTTAGGCCTCCCCTACACAAAAAGGCCAATTTTATCCCTACTTTAACCCCTCGTAACTCATCCGTTTGGGACCCAAACTAGACCCCGTTTGAACCTAGATTTCACCCATGGAAACATCATGCTACGGGGTATTTTTCTAGCCTATTGCACACCATTTTGGCATCCCTAGCACACGTTTATTTGTGCCCCCATGTGGGCCTTGTTTGGCACAAATTTGCTCGTATTTTCACGCCATGACCGCCGATTAACGATCCATCTGCACTGGCACATTTTCGTACACACGTAGGACAATCTTAGACACGTTATTAACACGATGGTCCCTACACACACTAACACCACTCTAACCCTCCCAACAACACTACATCCACATCGGCGGGTGTGATTTTTTGGTGAGCTTTTTGTCATGAGCTTTTTTTCAATTTTCATGAATACTATGAGCTTTTCATTCACCCATGTCCCTAGCGTCTCTATTCCATCCAGGAGCTGAGAGGGGGTGTTAGAGGTCGACATCTCCTGATGTCACCTAGAGAGAGAGGGCCTTGCTTATGGATATGAATGAACCTGACATGACAACTTCGTAAAGTAAGGCTTATGAAGTAATGGAAGGATCCTCATGCAATACTATGTGTGTACAATAATGTGTGCATGGAATTTGGAAAAACCTTTTTTTGATATCAAAATGAAGTTATCACGGCTTAGACTGGGAGGAGATGAGGAGAAATTAAAAACCAACATGAAGAGAAGTCCCATCCACACAGTGCACTATCAACAAATAAAGAGATCAAGAGACTTTTTTTCACCTACATTCCACTGAACAGTTGCAGGGCTGCCTTGCCTGCCCATTCTGAGCACAACCAACACTTATGTCACTCCAGGAGACCACATTCCACTATGACATCTCTGTGAACACTGCCCTTGCATCATTTAGGTTCACGCACTTGCAATACATATGGATGAGGGCATTCCCCACAATAACATCTGACTCCCATCCATTGCCAGCAACAATAGCATGGGTCACACGACCCTCTTCTAGGGATGTCATACAAGCACAAGCATCCACAATGCAGATGAAGGTGATCTTGTCTGGCACGAGACCTTCAACTTGCATTTGGCCAAATAGTTGCAGGGATTCTTTGCCATGCCCTTTATGGGCACACGTAGCAATCATGGCACTCCAGGAGATCACATCTCGCTATAGCAACTCTACAACAAACACCACCCTCGCATCCTCTATGCTCCTACATTTGCCAAACCTATTGATGCCAACAACAGTGCATGTATTACTCTACCCTCTTCTAAGGCTTCGAGACTAATTCATACATCCACAATGCAGATGAAGGTGATCATGTCTAGTGTAATACCTTCAGCCTGCATTTGACCAAATAGTTGTATCTTTGCCATGCCCTTTTTGGATGCATTCAGCTATCATCGTACAATAGGGGATACAATTTTGCTGTAGCATTTCAGCAAGAACTGGCCTTGCATCATCTAAGCTCCCACAATTCCCATACATATTGACGAGGGCTGTCCCAAGGACAAAATCCAATCATTTTTGGACAACATCCAAGGTAATTAAGGGCTTGTAGTCTGGTCCCCATACCTCTGTCAAAGCATATTCAGGGCATATCTCCCTCTTGCAAAACTTAATCAAACTGTCACACCCTGACAACGTCTCTAAACTTCATGAACCTATTTGGTCTACTCCTTATCTTTCACAAAATTCATGCTACAAGTCCTGTACTATCTCCCTCAAGTCTTGAATTCACTCCACCCTCTCCTTAAGGCAGTTTCTAGCCAGCCTGATGTTGCCACACACAGCATATCCAGAGATCATTGCACCCCATGCCCTTGCATCATCAAGGCTTTCACACTTGCCATACATGTTGATGACAGCATTTTTTATAACATCTGACTCCCCTCCATTGCAGCAACAGTAGCATGGATCACTTAATCCTCTACTAGGGTAGTCACGATGGCTCACAAATCCATAAGGCAAAGAGTAGCAATGCCTCCTTGCCAATTAGGGCACTCTAGGAGATCACACCTCACTATAGCAACTATGTAACAAACACCACCATCACATCCTCTCTGCTATTGCATTTGCCATACATATTGATGAGAGCATTCCCCACAACAAAATCCAACTCCCATCTATTGCTAACAATAGTAGCATAGATTATTCTACCCTCTTCTAAGGCTCCCATGCATTGGAATATGAGTCTATTTGGCTTCATGCCACTATGTTGCAATTTCCCAAAAAGCTCGAGTAAGAACAGCATGCACATGTTCGGTGCATCCTGCAATCAAAGCACCCCATGACACTACATCCCAATAGGTCAGTTCATAAAATTCTCTGTGCACCTGAACAGTTGCAGGGCTGTCTTGCCATGCCCATTCTGAGCACAACCAGCAATCATCACACTCTAGGAGACCACAACCCATTGTGGCATCTCTGCAAACACTGCCCTTGCATCATCTAGGTTCACGGAATTGGCATACATATTGATAAGGGCATTCCCCATACAGTAACCTCTGACTATGGAACCAAAAAAGAGTAGAAAGCATAGAGTAATAAAGACACTCTTGTGCCACACAACCACCATGACCAAGGACATAGTATGTGTTACATGACAACCTCAACAAGAACATCAAAAGTGATGATCACAAGTATTACTGTCAATACTACATAGTTTATGGAAATGCTATTCTGTACTGATTGATCGCAGACACATGTCAGCAACAACATTGTCATTCTCTATGGAAAGACAATGGCGACCTAAGTCTTCACAAAGCCTTGCCATCCCAAAGCAACCTACAAAGACATCGATGATGCAATCACCAGGGTTTGTGAATGTTCTGAGTATCCACCTACAAGAAGCACTAAAAGGGATCAGAGGATGTTTGACAATCCATATTTGTTTTCCTTAAAAGAACTTCAATTATACCCCATAAATTCAATCTGTGCTTGTATAGGGTCTTACTCGTGCAAGTAATCTGATCTTTCTGCCCCTCCTCATAAGTAAGTTGATGCAACTTGTGTCCATTTTGCGACATGTTTACGGTCACACTCGTGTAGCACTAGAGACACTTGCACCTGCATGTTGATCCATGTGTGGGAGGTCCGATTTTCCATGCCAGAAGATACCCATTTGTAGATTGCGAACCTAATGGATGATGACACCTCAAGTTAGATACATCCAAATCATGCTTATTAGACCAATATAAACAAACATTTAGGTGATTTAATGTACCTCCTCTCCATCATCATGTAAATAACCAAAGTCAAGAAGCACCGTGTATGATCGATGGAGCTTGAACTCGGCCTTCTTCGCATGTGCAAATATATAGCCCCAACGTTCTGGGAGAGAGCAAGTCACATACCACCCGTAGTCTACTATAAAGTCATTGGCAAACTCTGCCACCCTTGCAAAGAGCTTGAGCGAGAATCTATTCCACTCTGGGCATGTAGTACTACTTATGAGTTCCACTGCCAAACTTGTGGGAAAATCTGCCCATACCAAGCGAACCACCTCGACACAAGAATTACCATTGTGTGATAGACCTGGTGCTTTCACTTTTCTTTAAAATTCATTAACCCTACAATGAATAATTCAATCTCCCTAGATCAATGACTTATATTCCAAAATAGATTCTTAAATGTATGCATTTCTTAAAAAAAGAAACACTTACAACTTTGGTGCATTCGACAACTGAATGATATCCTCTGTAATTACATCCATATATGCAAACAACTTTGCATCTGCATTAAATCCTAGCTTGAAAGCTTTAGTTTGGCTGCAAAATCAAAAAATCATAACCAAGAAAGAGAGGAGTGATACTCACTAGATAAACTCGGTTGTTGATTAATGGAATTGGTTCTTGAAGCATGAAAATCGAGTCGTTGCTTTGTTCTCAGCTCTCGAGTCTTAGAGGACTCTACATTCTGTTGGGATATCTCAAGGTGTATGCCTCAGGCACACCTTGGTTTCTATGTGTGAGTGCTAGAGGCACAGTTAGGTGCCCATAAGCACACTTAGGTGGTGGAAAGCCACATAGGATGATTGAGAGAATCTAGGAGCAGATTGAGGAGCTCTGAAGTCATCAGTGATGTCAGTGAGCATGTATGAGGTGCCTACTTAAGGACCTCACTCTTCTTCATTCCATAATGCAAGTATTCTGAGTTTGTGTCCACTCTTTTCTTTCCTTTTAGTTTACCAACATGGTATCAGAGCCCTTTGATCCCCCTTGAGCCCATTTCTGCCACATCATCATCTTCTTCTTCATCTTCTTCTTCCCCATTTTCCTCCTTCTTCCCAAAATCTTTGAGAGCTTGGTTCTCTGCCTACAAATGACCATTGCCCAAACCCTCTGAGCTGTAAACTCCTCTAGTATGGGCAAACTTCCACCTGCAAGCAATTGAAAAAAAAACGTCTCTGTTGGCTGCCATTCTCCAAAGAGCGCATTTCTTCTATTGCTCAATACTCCCTGCCTGCTGCGCCATTGCCTGAGCCCTCTTAGGAGTAGATGGGCGATCTCAAGACAAATATTTTGAGTCATTTTTCAGCTCATTTGGTTTAGTAACAAAGGAGAAATCGTCAAAACTCAGGTTCAGCCTGCAGCAACTCCCCCGGGCAATAGCACGCGCCATTTCGTCCAACCTCTGTGCTAGATACTCTCTGGTATATGAGCTTTCTTTTGCTTCAAAAAGCCCTCTTTTCCTTGCTTTGAAGAGTGAGCTACAAGCCCTCCAAGTTTAGCCTTTTGGTTTTGACAGTTTTGGACAAGTTTTTGAAGATGATGCTAGATAAAATGCTATTCTAGCATTTCTGGTTTTTTGAAACTTTCAGTAACATGAGTACAATGTGGCTTCAGTTTTGCTTTGAATTGCTAGACCTGGTTTTGATTGGAAAGTATTCATTTTAGCCACTTCTATGAAGCATGTAAGAAGAAGCATCATTGATTGAATATTGGTCACTAGTCTTTGCTACATCAAGTGCTTATATTTTGGAAACCTTTCAGTTATTTTTTTTTGCCTTGTAAGAGAGAAAGACACTGCCCAATATCTGGGTTAGACCCTCTCATGGCTACCCTATTGAATCTAGAGAAGTTCAATGGAAAGTGCTTCCACACATGGCAGATGAAGGTGAAATTTGCATTGATGAGGGAGAACCTCTGGGGACTTGTCAAACTGACTCCAATTGCTTCTTCTATAGCCTCCAATGCTGGAGAATCCTCAACTCCGAAACGCTCGTCAAGGGATCCCGCTAGAGAGGAGAAAGCATATGGTATCATTGCTCTTGCTTTAGGAGATGATTATATTCACCACATCTCTGACTTAGAGTCTCCTTCAGAAGCTTGGCAAAAGCTTGACATGATTTTTGGTGCTAGATCTCATATCTCTAAATTATCACTTAAAATCTCTTTTTTTGAATTGAAGATGGCTAGTGGTACTACTTTGGCAGCTCATGTCAACTACATGCGGAGTCTTATGACTCAATTAGCTTCTATCAACTCTCCTATTATTCCAGATGATGCTATGGCAGTGTTACTTAAGAGTATGCCTGAAGATTATGATCACATAGTTACCACTTTGAAGAATCTTCCTAATCCTAATCTTGAAGGTATTATCTCTGCTCTCCAAGAAGAAGAAAGGCATATGGAGCTCAGGAAAGGCAATGACACTGTTTATGCTATAAAAGTCTAGAAGGGCAAGTATACCCCTTGCAATCACTGTGGAAAGACAAATCACCTTTCAAAGGACTGCTTCAAAATTAATCCATGCAAGCCTTGTGGCAAGAACAACCATCATGAGAAGTTTTGCAGAGCCAAAGCAAAGACAAAAAATGCAAATCTACTTTCAGTTGATGTGCCTCCACAAGATGGGGCATCCTTTGAAGATTATGCATTTTAAATCATCTCTATGTATGCTCCAGATCTCTCTTTTTATGTCAAGATACTCAGCCTAGATAGTCCTCCAAAATGAATGAAATAAACTATTGTGTTATGTGTGTTTTGTAAACACCTCTGGTCACCTTATGATGTAGGCCATGTGTATGTTTTGCTCCATGGTACCTCCTACAGACATTGTGTGCATGTACATGCAGGGGAGATAACCATTGGAAGGTCTTTTTGTATCCCTTTTGTTTACCTTACACCCATGGGAACCCTTGCTAGCATGAGAACCTAGCCATAGATTTATCCTTGACCACCATGAGATGGCATGAGAAACTATGAGACTAGATGTATCCTTGACATAGACTGAGGCATTCCCTTGAGGGGGGGTTTGTTGGGATATCTCAAGGTGTATGCCTCAGGCACACCTTGGTTTCTATGTGTGAGTGCTAGAGGCACAGTTAGGTGCCCATAAGCACAGTTAGGTGGTGGAAAGCCACATAGGATGATTGAGAGAATCTAGGAGCAGATTGAGGAGCTCTGAAGTCATCAGTGATGTCAGTGAGCATGTATGAGGTGCCTACTTAAGGACCTCACTCTTCTTCATTGCATAATGCAAGTATTCTGAGTTTTTGTCCACTCTTTCCTTTCCTTTCAGTTTACCAACACATTCTCTGATAGAACCTGCTTGTAAGAATTACAAAGGACAAGACTCTAGGTTATACTATATTGTTTCTTTAGTATTAGTTGTTAACTATTACATAAGTATGAGGAGTAGAGGTCTCACAGGTCTTTTCTTAATAGCTGACTCTCCGTTCGTTGATCTAGGTCGTAATGTGATATCCACATAAGGGTTCTATGCATCCAATTCATCCTCATCATCCATATTGTCTTCCATGTTCTTCTCGAAGACTGAGCAAAAAATGTTGCAAACTTAAGTATATGGTAGATACCCACATATATAGACATTGGTCTAGATGCCTATGGTGTAGGGAACTTTGGAGTATTACCTTCACGTCTATTTTTATCAGTGGGATGTACTTTTCCCAATGGGTAATCCAACCACCAAGGACACACATTAATCTCCCAAATCGTTATGCCCTTATCTTTCCAAGATAAGGGATACATGCTTCCCTCTTTCTCCATGTTTGTCCATGCCATGACCTCATATGGCATCCTTGAAGATGAATTGGTATCATGCCAAGACCGTATCCACCTATTATGTATGAAAGAATGTAGACATATGAGTAAAACAGTTTATTAATCCTAAGAGAAAGGAGAGGGTTGCTATTGTACCACCTATACACCAAGCATAAGGATGACTCCTGCATTTCTGGCTGCTTATTTGCTTCAAGAGTAGACTTCATATCCTTCCAAAGCATAGGGAAGGCTTCTTGGAGGTGAAGTCATCTTTGCTCTTGAGCAAATGTCTCAAACCCATCGGGCAGTTCCAAATCATGTCTTCACAAATTGTTGATGATGGAAATCCCTCGCTCAAACAAGTATTGCCAATATGTTTCCTTTTTCACATGTAGTCAAAACTTTTGGGCATCCCCATACTTAGCAGATGCAACTGTATCATTTCCACGTACCATCATCAATTGTTGTAGAAGCTCTTTTTTCCTATTAATATCATGGCAAAGGAAAAAAATATTAGCATCAGTATGGAGTGATTGTGCAAAAACATTAATTGACATTACCTATTAGGGTTGAGATGTGATGAGGCTAATATATGCACTTTGTCCTTAGTCGTGGCACCCTTTTGATTCCAATCATAGCTAAATAGAAGCTCAAAGAAGCCATCACCATTTTCGGGATTGGCAACAGGTACCATCTTGTATGCTCGATCACGAACGATGTCTTCCAAATTCTTAATAGCCTTACTAAATTTATTAGTATACTCCTCCAGACTCATCTTTAATTGATCAAGATTTTGAGTAGCTTTCTTGATCGCATGTGAAAAATCATCCTTCCATGAAAACAAGAAATCAAAACATTGTATGCTCGATCATGAAAGATGACTTCCACATTCTTAATAGCCTTACTAAATTAATTAGTATACTCCTCCCAGACTCCATCTTCAATTGATTAAGATTTTGAGTAGCTTTCTTGATTGCACGTGAAAAATCAAGCTTCCATGAAAACAGGAAATCAAAACATTATCCTTTTTGGGACACCTTTCATAGAGCAAAGTGATATTTATAGTTCATGCAAATACCTTCCAAACAAGCTATGCCAAGACAATAGCTGGTGCTGTGTACCATGGGTTACTATTCTTCCTTTCTATTGCCATCTCCACTTCCACCCATCTCTTATCCTCTTCACTCAATAACTCAAGAAGTGAGGATTTATCTACCATGCCAAATTTTTTAAAGAGGAAGACCTCGTGCCCATATGAATGCTCTACATGCACTCGAACAAGTCTGCAATACCAACATATATTCACGTGGGGATTACTTTCTAAAGAGAAGAAGTTAAAGACATAAATACCAATAGACTTAGTTTCTAAAGAGAAGAAGTTAAACTAGCTATACATAGAAGTATTATAAAAAGTTATCTTACTCATTGGTTGATTTTAAGGCAAGAAGTAGCTCTCCCTCTTGAGATTTATGCACCTCTATGAATTGGCATCTCACTTGGATATGGCGAGTTGGCATTATTGAATAAGCTACAACATATCAATTCCACAAGTAAGCATGACATAATCATGTGCAATGCAAACTATAATAGAACATTTCATTATGCATGATAGATTTATCTAGAGAGTACCGTCTTTGATCCGAGAAAACCATGCCTTCAACCTATGATTTCCATTCCAAATGAGGAACTTCTTCCCCTTCAAGTCTTGCCACTCATTACTTAGCTGGTTGTCGAAATCCTCACTTATTTGATTCCAAATAGGCCCCCATTCTTGACGATCAAGTGCAGTAACATAGAAAAATTGATCACTTCGTGGCCATTGCAAGGATACTAGAAAAGGTACACTATTCATAGCATAGCCTCTAGAATAAAAACTATCTCTCAAAATAGTAATCTTAGATGTTGATGTTCGAATAGCCTCATTAAGAATCAATCTACAGAGAGGAATCAGAGGAGGGGGTTCAATTCTTCTTTGCATCCGAAACTGATCAAGGACATCTTGCAAAAGTCTAATTTGAATCTCCTTCCCAAGTACTCTTACATGTGTTGGAGCTTTTTCTTTTGTCTTTTCTGCACTCTCTTACAAAGAGGTATGTCAGTGAAGAACTAGGCAAGGATGCCCTCGAATGATGTGTCAATGAAGGCAATAGGAGCAACTACCAAGGGAAATCACGTCATGACTGTCAATGTCCCGATGGAGAGTCACCAAATACTCAAGGGAGCTTCTCAGTTGAAGACGCAAATTGTGGGCCTACTCAAGGTAGAGAACCTTTAATTCAAAATATAAAAAAATATAAAAGATTTCATTCATTTTATGCCCGCCCCCTCCCTGCCTCTCCTTCCACTCCCTCTCCTCTCCCTCTCAGCCTGTGCTACCCCCTCCCTTGCTCTCAGCCCGTTCCTCTCAGCCCGCCCCCTCCCTGCCTCTCCTTCCTCTCCCTCTCCTCTCCCTCTCAGCCTGTGCTGCCGCCCCCTCCCTCCCTCTCTTTCCCTCCTCTCCCTCTCCTCTCAGCCTGCCCTCTCCCTACCTCACAGCCCGCCCTCTTCCTGCCTCTCCTTCCTCTCCCTCTCCTCTCCCTAGCCTGCCCCCTCCCTCCCTCTCAGCCTGCCCCCTCCCCTTCAGCCTCTCCCCTCTACCCCTCCCATCCTCGCCCCTACCCCTACTCCCTCCTCACCTCCTATCCCTATTCTCTACCCCCCTACCCCCGCCTTTTTCCTTCCTTATTCTCCCATAGCATTTTTTGGAGCAGAAGGAGCCCCCAAAATTGTTAGAGTCGGCCTCCTCACCTCAATTGGTGATGGATATTCCGTCAGCCAATCCTACTCCACCTCCATCGGCCGTGAAAACTATTACTTTTTCTAAAGACGAGTTGTAGCAACTCAAGAAGGATGTAGAGATTGAATGCTCTACCACGTTGCTAGCACACATCTTCGCGTCTCACCCCTCCAGATCCCAAGCTAGAGACTGGATGCTTGCGGCTCACCCCCCAGACCTCACTCCACGATTGTTAGATGTTCATCTTCTAGGACGAGGTTTTCTCCAGGTTGTTTTTGACACTTCAGAGGCTACGAGCACTGTGCTCAAAGTTGATTTTTTACACCTGGGACACTGGAAGATCTTCTTTGACTCCTTTGATATTGGTTTCAACCTAGTGGAGGCAGATAAGAAAATCTTTTCACTCTTCATCGGATTTCTCGGGCTTCCCTAGGTTTACCATCGACTTCTTTCTGTTATTGGGGAGCATTTTGGCGCGGTTGCTGAGATCCCATCCCTCCCTGGGTTGCCATTGACTGCAGTAGAGGCAACCAAGGCTGATGGGGTACCTAGAGTTAGGGTCCTCCGTAAGGATCCTAACCTCAAGATGGACCATGTTATGATCCAATGCTCGGATGGTTCCTTTTTTTGCCAGAGAGTAGAGATTTCAGGCAGACAGGACCAGTGCAGGATATGCAAGACCATTGGACACTTTGCCAAGGATTGCCCCAGGAAGAAGAAAAGGCCCAAGAAGCCCTCTGGTACAACTACCGCCCCATGGCCTCGACAAGGGGGTGGTATAGGTCCATCACTTGTTCCTCGGCCTCGACAGAGGGGTGGTACAGGTCCAGCACCTGCTCCTCGACCTCTGCATGGCAGTCCTCCTTAGGATGGTGGTGGTACAGGTCCAGCACCTGCTCCTCGGCCTCGACAGGGGGGTGGTACAAGTCCATCACCTGCTCCTCAACCTCCACCTACCTCAGGGGCTTGCGACGCATTCCAATGGGTTCCGGCTCATGTGCAGATCCCTCCTTTAGTTCATGAGGGTACACTAGTGGACTCTGCTTCACCTTGAGCTATCCCTCTAGTCTCACCTTGCACAGTCCAAGACACTGAAGCTTCGTTCTCCTTCCTGATTGCAGCTTCTTCCCTAGAACCAGTGGTGCCAGATACTCTTCTTGAGGCAGTAGAGGTCTCCGCAGCTGGGTAGACACAGGATAGAGAGCAGTCCTCACTTCCTCCCTTGGATAGGGGGAAGGGGATGGTTTACACTATTGATCCTATTCCCTCAGAAGGGATCCTTCGCACTCTAGTGTCTGGCTTGCTTCACAAGAACTCATTTTCAGCCCTAGCAAATGATTCAGATTTCCCGGAGTCCAGAAGTTTGTGCCCGCTACTTTTGGGGAGCCATTGTGCTCTTGTTGACAGGGCTTCTTCTTCAGGTGGCACGGTTCTTTCCCCTTTTAATTTTTCGCCACTTGGTTCTATTCCTCGCTCCTCGAGCAGGAGGTCTTCCCCTGTTGAGGGCTTTGTTTCTGCCACTAGGTCGGGTAAGGTGTTCCACTCTACATCCTCCCATCAATGAGGATTATTAGTTGGAACATAAAGGGCCTAGGTGGCATCCCACATTGCCACCGTAGATAGCTCAGCTTCATCCAGGTGTTACTGGGGGTTCTATTGATATCTTATTTATTCAAGAGCATAAACTGGATTCTAGAGATTGTGCCAAGTCAGGCAAGTTTCTTTCTGGCCATACTTTTTGGTCGCCTGCCTTGGGCACCAGGGGGGGCACTTCTATTTCAATTTCGCAATCGGTTCTCCCCTTAGTTGTTGGACACGGAGTCATTATTCCCTCTAGAGCTCAGTAGATTATTCTTTTGATTGGAGGGCGTAAGCTTGGTTTCCTTAACCTGTATGCCTCCAACATTAGAGGGGAACGTGTCCTTATGTGGAAGGATTTGCTCTCCTGGGCCCCCATTGCGGATTCATGGGTGATTGGAGGTGACTTTAACATGGTTGAGTTACCGTCAAACACAAAAGGGGGTAGAGAAGGAGGACTTCACTATTTGGAGAGAGCAGCTTGGGATGCCTTCCTTTTTCACTTCTGTGGTAGAGATACTTGGTTGGACGATGCCTTTCTTATTCAGCCACAGTCCCTCCTATTCTCTTGGTCGAACAAGAGGTAGCAGATGCCTATTCATGCACGCATTGATAGATTCTATGTAGATGATTGGGCACTAGACAGAGGTGGATTGGTATGCATTGCTGCTAGGGTTTCCACTTCAGACCACTTTCCTGTTGTGCTGGCTATCTCAGAGCCTCACTTGAGAGGCTGGTCTGCCAGCAGCAAGATTCGAGATGCCTTGTACACAGAGGAGGACCTTACAGAGGTAGCCCTGCAGATATGGGTTTCTCATGTCCAGGGTGGGTAGCCATATCCATCACATGTAGCTGCTGCCCTCTTTGGTATTAGCGACTTCTACCTCTCAGTTGCTTGTACCAGGAGACGAGATATTCTTAGATGTGAGATTGGTGTTCACTAGCACTTGGCAGCTTTGTTGAGGGAAGAGCAGAAATGGCCTTCAAACGCTTGGATTCAGGAGCGCCTTGTTGCAGCAAGGGCTCATCAGTAGATATTGCTAGATCAAAGAGCAGAGTATGCCTTTCATGCACGGAGTCCTTCTGGATTTAGATGGGTGGTAGAGTCAATAAACACTTTTTCTCTACTCTTGGCCCTAGATATAGTAGAGAGAGTGTATCCTAGCTTATTGACTCACATGGGGTTTTACAGACAGAGCCTGATGATGTCTTACGCATAGCTTCAGATTTTTATGACACCCTTCTTACTACTGATCCTGAGACACATGATAGAGAGAATGCTAGACAGGCTATTTGGCAGAGCATCCCTTTGTTGATGAATCCGGATATGCATGTTTTGCTCGATGCACCTTTCACCAACATAGAGTTCAGGAGTGCACTTTCAGCCCTTCACAAGGGCAAGTGCCCAGGTTCGGATGGCCTCACCCCTTCTTTTTTCATTGCATTTTGGGATATGATTGGAGACTAAATTACTTCAGCCCTGCAAGCGATTTGGGACTCTGGTGAGATGCCTGGGTTGCTTACAGAGGGTCTCATCCACCTTATCCTGAAAGGAGATTGCAGAAATTTAGTGTCCTAGTGGAGGCCTATCACACTTCTAGGGACTTGTTACAAGATTCTGGCCAAGGCAATCAGCCTCCAATTGCAGCCCCTTCTCCCTAATCTTATTCATGGCACTCAGATGGGATTTGTGCATGGCAGAAGCATTTTTTATAACATTTTCTCTTTCTGGGAAGCTTTAGAGTGGGCCATGCAGAGTGGCCAGAATCTAGCCATTCTACTTTTGGATTTTGAGAAAGCTTATGACAGAGTAGATTGGGGTTTTTTGGAGGGCACCCTTCTATGCTTTGGCTTTACTGATGCTTGGATCAGAGGTGTTTCATCTTTGTACAGATCAGCCCATAGCCAGGTACTTATTGGTAGGGTAAGGGGTGAGAGATTTCAGATGTCAAGATCAATCCGTCAGGGACTCGGGGGGGTCACTATGTATAAACCCTCTATATCACGTGCGTTCAAGGCCTATTTTTAAAATCCCTTATCTGTAAAATTTTCATTAATAAAATCTACCCCTTTTCTATACAAATCTGTAAAATTTTTCCAAAACTCTTTTAAATAGTCCCTTATGTATATTTATTTCTGTAAATTTTAGAAATAAAAAATATCCTTCTGTTGAACTCACGTGATAGGGTTACATATGATGAGTGACCCCCTCGAGGTCAGGGATGCCCCCTTGCTCCTTTCCTTTTTTTTGTTCATGGCCGAAGCTATGAGTATCTATGTTAGATCTCAAGCTGACATTTTTGAGCTGAGACTTCCCATCAGAAGGGAAGAGGAGCTACATGACAGTGAGTTGGTAGATGACACAGCAGTTTACTTAGATGCCACTCCACAGACGCTCACTTCTTTCAGGACAGCATTGGATTTATTTTGCTTGGCGACAGGGGCACAGATAAATTGGCATAAATCCAATGGCTTTTGGATCAATGATGAGGACACTCCAATTTGGGGGCTTGACATAGGATTCACTTGGGTTAAGAGGGGTGTGCCTGTCAGGTATTTGGGCTGCCAGGTCAGCTTGGATATTTCTTCCATGTAGCATCTTGCTCCCGTATTGGAGAGCATCAGGAGAAAGCTTCTTTTTTGGAGCTCAGCCAAGCTAAATCTTACCTCTGGAGTTGTGGTGGTCAACCAGGTCCTCTTGGCCACGGCCTGGTTTGTTTGTTCATGTTGGTGCCATTCTAGGGACTGCATCATTTAGCTCAGGAGACCAATCAAAAACTTTCTTTGGAGTGGGCTTGATGGCACAGTAGATGCCTTAGCCAGGGTGGCTTGGGAGACCCTCATCCTCCCTACACAAGAAGGGGGTCTCAATATTATTGATCCAGATTTACAGTGCAGAGCTTTACTATGCAAGATGGTGCTGCGGGGACTTATGCCAGGGCAAGACCCGTGGAAGGACTTTCTTATTAGCAGCATACATAGGTGCACACCTTCTTCAGGAGGAGACTAGATGAGCAGTGTTATGTGGATCTTCACCATAGCACACCTCAGATCACCTTCGTCCCCTCTCATGGTTGCCATTCTGAAAGCTTGGGCCAGTTTCAGGAGCACTCTTCGGAGGATTCCTCCTTCCTCTCGTGAAGATATTGATAGGCAACCCATCATGTGGAATGATAGTATTTTAGATGATCATGGCAGACCACTGGGTGCCTCACTCTACATACAGTGGTCTAGGTGGGAGAGGGGAACTGCATCATCTATGGGGTCTTGGAAAGCTTTCCGCAAGCTTCCAGAAGAGACCAAAATCCAGGTTGACAGGACATCTCAGATGGAGTGCAAGGAGGATCTTGCAGATTGAGGTAGCCCTTCCAGAGGTTTGGGTAGACACAGATGATATGCCACTCACTTGCTCCACTTGGGTAGGTACTTTTACGAGAGGCGGTGTTCCGCTTCAGGTTTTGGCCTTTCGAGATGCACAGGAGGATGCTTTAGTTTTTAGTGTCCAAGATGGTGGCAGATTGCTTAGGTCCACAAAGGACATCTTGCTTAAGTCTTCCTTTTAGCCTATCAGGGTTGTAGGTCTTTTGGTGCAGGGATCAGATTCATAGTGGTTCCTAGACCCAGACCCCCGGCTACTCTCCACCGGGTCTTGGAGTCTCTGGCTCTATGGGGGAGTTCCCATCAAGTATTTACAGTGGGACCCCAAAGAGTGGGAGTGGATTGATGCAAGGCATTGAGAGAAGAGCATCCCATTCTTTTGTTAACGGTCAGTAATTCCAAGAGATTTCAGCTCAGTAGTAGAGGTTGGAGACCTTCTAGAGTTCCTCATTGGGAGACATTTGATATCACTGCGGATCTGCAGAGGTGCTTCTGGAGGATACTCTGGAAATCCCATAGGAATAGAAAGATCACTATCTTCTTCTGGCTCTCTATCCATGGTGGGATTGTAATAAACCTTTGGAGATCCAGGTTCGGAGCCAACCCTACTTGCCCTCGTTGCCTCTCTGCTTCGGAGACTATTCAGCATTGCTTATGGGATTTAAGACAGGCGAGGATGATTTGGATGGGGGTAGCTAGGATTTTTAGTCACTTTGCCCACTCCCCATTCTTTATGACATGGAGCTCAGTGGCTTGGCTTTCTCTTACAGGGCCTCAGGTATTCTATGAGATATTTGACTCCTCTCGGGCCATTTCGGTTCGACGTCATCAGATTGAGTCCTGTTCGTTGGATGGAGTATCACACCTTCCTTTTACAGCTATACATGCCTCTGTGGATACTTCTTGGGAGATTCTAGCGAGCATAGCATCCTGGCATATCTGGAGAGCCAGATGCACAGAGGCTTTGGAGGGTACTCAGGTTCATCCCTTGCACACATTGGCTAGTATCTAGACAGACACCGTACATACTTTGATGGCCGTATGGACGAGTATGCAGGGAGACTCCCGTGCAGAGCCTCACCTAGGAGGGCTTCTTTCTTCAGAGAATGGAAGGATTCTCCTTTCTTCTCTGAGACTGCTACAGGGTTGAGGTGGCACTTTCAGCCTCAACCTTGGTTGTTTTCCACCTCACTCTGAGGGGGTTTCTATTTATCCTCATGATTTCATGATGTATTTTGCTTTGAGCTTGCTCTTACGGGTTTTTTCTCTTACTTAATAGAAGTCTCTTTCTTGGAAAAAAAAAAAAGTTGATTCCCCCCCCCCCCCCCGAAATGGTGCGGGACAGGGTAGTTTATGCTTGGACAGTGCCAAAATGTCAAAAAACATCAAAATCGGACCTCAAAAGGTCAAAAAACAGCCATTGGACTATCCAAAACAAGTTTCTGGCGACCAACTCATGAGGAATGTCTGCCCATGCTGAGGGAGAACCACGAACTGATGCGGGAAGCTGAACTCACAAACGAGGACCAGGAGCAATCGCTAGGACACCGGACGACTAGATGGCGAGGAACCATGGCGAGGCTAAGGGAAGGGAGGCTGTACGTTAGAGGAGAGGGGAGCTTCCATTTGCGGGCTTCTCTGATCCTCTAGATAGAGCAAGAAGAAGGGGAAGGTAGGAAGGGAGGCTCTGATACCACATGAAGGAACATGGTGGAGAGGGAGAGAGAGAGAGGGCAGACTACGAACAGAGGAAGTGATACTCAAAGAGAGACAATGAAATGGAAATGAAATGACTAGAGCAATGAACCAAAATGAAGGTACTCACATGTAGACCAAAGAGCTTGTAGCTTGATACTTAATTGATTTAACACTAGACAAGTACAATTCTGATATAGAGCATACACACACATATGAACACCTATGCATATGGGATAACTCCCAATGTGACACGTGGCATCCATAGGACACACTAAACTAGAACTCACACTAGAACAAACCAAACTTTTTTTTTTTCAAGGAAATTACTTCATTGAGTATGAATGAAAACCACAAGAGCAAGCTCAAATGCAGGAGTACATCATGCAATGCATGAGGAAAAAACAGCTCAAAGTGAGCTAATAAAGAAACAAGGCGGAGGCTGAAAATGCCATCTCAACCTTGAAGGAAACTCATAGAAGAAAGGAGATCCCCTCCAAACTCTGAAAAGAGTAACTCTCCTGGCAGTGGCTCCTCTGGAGGATCTCTGCATGCTTGCCCAAATGGCCATCAGAGTGTGTATTGTGTCACTCCAAATACTGGCCATAGTCTGGGAAGGGTGAACTTGGATACCCTCCATCACCTCTATACACCTGGCTCTCCAAATATTGCAAGCTGCAATGCTAGCCAAAATCTCCCAAGATGTGTCTATTGAGGCATGAGTAGCTCTGACAGGAGTGAGCAGAACATCCTATAGGGAATAAGACTCCACTAAGTGTCACGGTACAATGAAAGCTAGATCTGGATCATGTCCCTCCAAAAACACCTGTGGGCCAGTAAGAGATAACCAAGCCACTGAACCCCAGGTCATATAGAGAGGTGCTTTATGAAAGATGCTGAAAATCCTAGCAACACCTTTCTAGATTGTCCTCGCCTGTCTACACTCCCAAAGGCAATGCTGTACTGACTTAACTGCCATGTGACAACGAGGACAAGTAGGGTCAGCTCCATACCTAGATCTCCACAGGTTCACTACAATCCCTCCATGAACAGAAAGCCAAAAGAAAATAGTGATCTTTTTATTCCTGAGGGATTTCCACAACCTACGCCAAAAGTTCTTCTGCACAGCTGCAGAAATCTAAAAACTATCCCAATGTGGTGCTCTAGAGGGCCTCCAACCTCTACTGCTGAGCTGAAACCTCCGACTCAACTTGGCTTCATATTCTAATAGGTGTATGGTATAGTCAATTTCCCCCTAACCATTTTCAGACTTGGACAGAGACTTGGACAGATCTAAGGGAGGAATTCTTATGAACTTTCAAATTGGAGAAGTTTGAACATATGATTGTCCAGGAGTTGTTCATTGACACCATGAAACCTAGCGAACGCATCTCTGAGATGTACATAAGGATGAGGGTCTTGGCCGCAAAGATGTCTGTGCCACCTAACGATGCTATCATGAAGGGCTGGTTGACAAACTCCCTGAACATGCCTCACTACAAGACTTCCTGAATGAAGTAGTAAAGATGGAATGGTCGTAGTTAAGTTTTGCCTCATCATCGACTTCGACCACCTAACTCCCGAGAAAGGAGGGCTCATTCGTATGGCAGCAACTCAAGGAGGAGTTAGAAGAAATCAAAGAAGGTCTGAAAGACAGAACAAGGATGGATGGCCAATCATCCTTTGAGGCCCATATCAAAAGTGGTCTTTGGTGCACAGAATGCAAGGGTTCTGGCCATGGTCACTAGGAATGTCCCTCTAAGCGTAAGGTACCTACTTCTACCTCATTACATTTTGTGAGATCCATGGACATGATGCCTCTAAGTGTAGGTACCTCAAAGGGTTAAGGAAGATTCTACCAGAGTATTCTTTGGGACAAACCCTAGTTACTGTAGCCTCTATCCCAGCACCTATACCTCCTGCTCTTAGAAAAGCATATGAGCCACCTTCTCCTATCATTCTGCCTCCCTTACTTCCTAATCCCCCTTTGTTGCAAGCCACCTTCTCCTCCTATCATTTTGCCTCCATTACTTCCTAATCCCCCTTTGTTGCAAGCTCCCGCACCCAATTTGGTTGGGGCCCCATATCTCTATTCTTAGCCTTACTATGCACCATACCAACAACCTATGTCGAGGTGGATATGGACCCCCTTATCAATGCAGTCAATGGGGTGGTTTTCGAGGCAGTAAGGTGCAGGCAGAGGTACCAACTTTCAAAGACCCATCATGTGTTACAGATGTGGAGAGTACACCCACTACCAAGATGACTAGTCGTACACAGCCATTCGGAGGACCCTCTTGTACACAGTGCAACAACACAAATGACCACTACAGCAGAGATTGTCCCAATGGAAGAGTGGAGCCAACATTTCAAGTTAATATGGTTGATGTAGGAGTGGCGGGGGAGGACAACAACCCCCATTTGATCGGCACAGTGTTGGGATCTGTGACAAGGTCACAAACAAAAGGTGACAAATGTAATGACGACTTAGAGTCAGCATTGGAGGCCTCATCACCAACTAGTACCACAAGTGCATCCCCACCAAAGTCATCCCCTCCCTCCAAGGTACATACTACACCAAGGATTAGACCACACTTGCTCTCTCCTAATAGTGGATCAGAAACAATTCCGAAGGGCACACAGCCATCAAGGCCTACCACTAGCTCTAGAAGTGCCTCATCTTCAGGTGATCACTCTATGCCTTTAAGGTACCAAGAGGTGGTTAAGAGTGTCACCAGAGATCTTCAATCCAATTCCGAGGATGAAGGAAGCACACCTTAGTTTTGTTCCCACAAGTCCAAAACAGTGAGGTTTGCAATAGAAGTGACAACCCTAGGATAGAACAGGGGGAATGAGGCACAAGTAGGTCCATCCACTTTTCCCCCAAGTAGCACACTCAACAAAGAGAAGGAGATGGGGCTGAGACCTAGTAGTGCCCGAGAAAAGGGGGAGTGGTTGATGGAAGAGACACCACATGAGACAATGACTCACAATTTAGAGGTACATCCTCACCCTCGCGTGAGCTTCGACCCTCACCCAGAAGCTCGGAGGATGAGGTCACAAAATGCCACTATTAGTGTCCAGCCCTACTCATTGTTTGAAGATCTTATGGATTTCAGGCCCAACATTACCCTAAGACAACTTTGTTTGTTGTCTCCCCAGATCAAGCATTAGACCATTGCATTTCTGCTAGGAGGTTGACATAAGGGATCCATTCAGGGTGAGCCCACACTAGAGATAGTACCGGTTCAGCATGGGCTGACACCAGATCACTGCTCTGCCTACTCTGCCCTCACATGTGAAAAAAATCCCAAGCTCATGGTGGATATTAATTGGGTGGAGCTGAGGGACATCTTTTTGGATAGTGGGGCAGCAGTGAACATCATGTCGAAAGGTACACTCC
Organism: Dipteris shenzhenensis; assembly: GCF_047967505.1. Taxonomy (NCBI): domain Eukaryota; kingdom Viridiplantae; phylum Streptophyta; class Polypodiopsida; order Gleicheniales; family Dipteridaceae; genus Dipteris; species Dipteris shenzhenensis. Next base: position 39,293,457 of record NC_141623.1, on the reverse strand, counting down.
AAAAACTTGGTTTGAAGTTGACAAGTGACATTCATTTTCAAGTGTACATGGTTGATCAGCACAAAGGGAAGCCAATGGGAATAGTCACAGGTATTCAAACGAAGATTGGTGGAGTGACTTTCTTATCCAATTTTGTTGTCCTCGATATGACCGAAAATGAACAATATCCTGTACTTCCTAGCTAAGTTGCAGGAAACGTCAAGGAAAATAGGGAAACGCCATTTCCCTACATTTCCTAAAGCTTGACATTTCCGAAACGCGGAAACGCCAGCTCTCATGTGCAGCGCTGGTCCACCAAAAAATGGCTAGTGGTCTCCACCAACAATTAGTCGGTGGCTCGTCTGTGGTCGTCAAGCTCTCTGACAACGCTCTTGTGGCGATGAAGACACACCACATATCATTAGACAGACCTTGTGGTGATGAACAATGGTGCATGCAAAGCTTGTGGTGATGAGCAACGAGGCTAGCGATGAACCTTCATCCACCATATGTTGCTCTAATGAAACAATCCACCAACATTTCGGTGGTTTGCATGCGTGTGTAAATACATTCCAAATTGGAATGCATGCGGGCATCTTAATAAGCGCCTTGCATAGTCTGTTGCACTCTATCATTGTGTATGAAGCTGCTCAAGTATCATACTTGAGCGTTGGTCTGTGATTGCTTCAAGTTCGCATGCCCCTACTTTTTGTGGCATTGCAATTGTAGTTCGCAAGCCCCTGATTCATTTGACAAGCGATCCTACTACTGCTATTTTGCATTCCATGTTCAGGCCGCTATCGAGTTTCGTTAGAATTTCAATGTGGTTGTAATGACTGCTATTACTAACACATGCTTCTATTTTGTTCAATGTTTGTGTAGTCTTAACGATTGCCATTGGCTTTTGTCATTGTGTAGGTGCAGGTCTTTATCTTGCTAGAGCACCCTATCTCTTAGAATACCAGCATCTTCTCTCTCTCTCTCTCTCTCTTTCTCTCTCTCTCATTCTTCTTTCTGACCTTTCATTCCCTTCTTTCCTCCCTCTCCATGAATGATGGCGCCAATGACGATAATCTGTAGTGCTTCTGTATGCATTGTGTGCCGAGAGGTGTCATATTTTCTCCGTGCACCTGCTCGCTCAAGCTCACTTCTGCTCTCTCCCTTGATGATGCCATCCATCAAAGGGCACTCAACTGCAAGTGCATAAGCTTTATTTGCACCCCTGAGTGGTATTGCCTGTTGTACCGATGACTTGAGGCTACTAGCTTGGGTAAGAGGCAAAAAGGCATTTACCAGATTTGTCACAGTAAGGTTTTTTTCAAGTTCCAAGATGCCATGGTCTACATAAGATCCCGAGCCACTTTAGAAGTATGTTTCAGAAAAGGGCAGCTTTGGCAAAGGAGGGAGCAAGAAGTGGTCATGCTCTTTTTGTGGATGTGAAAGTTGTGGCTCGTACTCTCGTGTGCATGCTCATCTTCTAGGAATAAAGAACATGGGTGTCCAAGTTTGCAAAAAGGTGCTAGCAAATGAGAAGGCAGTAATGGCACGTGAAGATCATGAATCTTCTAGTAAGAAGCACAAGGGTCCTACTGGTTCCAGCTCGAGTGCTGGTCCAAAGGCATTATCTCAATCAACTATGCCCATTGTATTCAACAATGCTTCAAGGGAGGAGGTTGATGACTTTGTGGCTCATTGCTTCTATGCCAATGGATTGCTATTTGCTCTTGCATGGTCTCCATATATATATATATATATTATTTTTTATTTTTATTTTTTTCTAGAAATAGACTTCTATTAAGTAGGAGAAAAAACCCGCAAGAGTAAGCTCAAAGCGGAATACATCATGAAATCATGAGGATAAATAAAATCCCCTCAAAGTGAGGTGGAAAAAAACCAAGGCTGAGGCTGAAATTGCCACCTCAACCCTATAGGAGTCTCAGAGAAGAAAGGAGAATCCTTCCATTCCCTGAAGAAAGAAGCCCTCCTAGCTGAGGCTGCACGGGAGTCTCCCTACATACTCATCCATACGGCCATCAAAGTATGTATAGTGTCTATCCAGATACTAGCCAAAGTGTGCGCGGGATGAACCTCAGTACCCTCCATAGCCTCTATGCATCAGGCTCTCCATATTTCACGGGCATGGTAAGTGCAATTGCTTCATTTGGAAGGGGATATAAACCTCCAAACTATGAGAAGGTCCATATGTCTCTTTTGGACAAGGAGAGAGCAAGGGTGTCAAGGAGCCTATCCACGGTTGAATCTACTTGGCCATACTATGGATGCTCTATTGTTTTTGATGGCTGGAGACCTCTTCTAAACATTATGGTTTGCAGTGCACAAGGAATCATATTCAAGAGATCCATAGTTACCAGTGGAGATGCAAAAACAAGAGAATACATTGCAGCTGCATTAAAAGAGACTATCTTGGAGGTGGGTGCTGAACATGTAGTTCAAATTGTTACTGCTGATAATGCCTCAAATTGCAAGCTAGCTGGTCATCTTGTGGAGCAAGAGTTCAAACATGTCTTTTGGACACCTTGTGCTACCCATTGTTTGAACTTGTTGCTGAAGGATCTCTCAGCTTTGGCATGGATGGAGCTGGCAATATGTCATGGCAAGGAGGTGCAGCAATTCATCTCCAGTCATAAGGCACCGAGGGCTATGCTATCCAAATTTTCAAAATTGAAATTTTTAAAGCCTGGTGATACTAGATTCGCATCAAACTTCATTATGCTCCACCGCTTGGTAAAAGTAAAGGCGGGCTTGAAGCAGATGGTTGTCAGCCAAGATTGGGATGATTGGAGAGGTCGAAATGATAAAGCCTTGAAGATTCAAAACACCATATATTGATCAAAGGCTTGAGAATATAAAAAAGGTCCTAGCCGGACAAAGCAATGAAGACACAATCTATGAAGAAATAAGAGAAATCGCAGAAGTGAGATGGGATATGCTTCATTCTCCTCTCCATGCCACAACCTTTCTTCTCAATCCAAAATGAAGTTGGTAAGAATCCACAACAAGATGCTGAAGTGATGAGAGGTTGGAGGCAAACTCTAGATAGAGTGGGAAAGGATGCTGCAGAGAGGACTTTGATGAAGGATCAATTGTCAATGTATCTTGGCCAAGTGGGTGCATTTGGTGAGCCCTCTGCTCTACAAATAGAGTGTCTTTCTCCTGTTGCTTGGTGGGAGAACTATGGTTCGGATACCCCTCAATTGCAAAAGTTGGCAATTAGGCTCCTCTCACAAGTATCAAGTTCCTCTGCAGCAGAGTGGAATTGGTCAACCTATGGGTTCATCCATTCACTCAAACGTAATCGGCTTGCTCATAAAATGCAGAGAATCTTGTGTATGTGCATAGCAACCTCCGGCTTCTCTCTAGGAGTGATCCATTGTATAAGTCTGGCCCTTCTCAGCAATGGAGGAGGAAGAGGAAGATGTTGCACTTTCCATGTAATCTTCATTTTCTTAGTGATGTAGTAATGCGTATGTGCATTGTGCACATTTTATTCAAATGCTAGAATTAATGGAACATGTGATGTAGCTGGAATTGTGTCTGCATATGTTGCTGTAATTGCTGCAGAATTCCTAGTGATATGTTGTTCTAATCTTTACTTAGTTATAACTTAGAAATTCCTAAAGTTATATGTGTGTGGGATGCAGCTGTAATAAAAAAATGTTATTATTTCAGAATTCATAAAGGTATATGGTTTCACAAGTATTCTTTACTAAGCCTACCCCCGCCGTTTCCTATCAATTGAATAGGCATTTTGGAAACGTTTCAAAACTTGGACGTTTCCTGCAACTTATCTTCTTGGTAGACCATGGTTGCAGTCATCAAAGGCCATTCAAGATTAGTCAGCTAACGAAGTTCGGTTCCCCTTGGGATCCACATCTCTAGAACTAGATATGGTCAAAGGAAGGGCACGGCACCTTCCAATACAATTGGGAGAAGAGGATTTTGAAGAACAAGCAGGAGTCGACAAGGAATGCTGGGCTCTTGGGGACTGGCCCATTGGAGGTGACCAAGATAGGCGAGAGGAGACACAAACGTTGGAAGGTTTCGAGAGCTTGACCTACTTGTTGGATCAGGCTGATCCAGAAGCGGAGGAAGCTGCAATCTTGGATTGGATGGGAGCCCTAGGCTCCTTAGCAGTCAACATGGTGGAATTATGCTAGCAAGAGGTTTCTAAGGAACATCGTGGTGCTTCAAGTAGGGTATCAAAAGTAAACCAAGAAGCATGTGCATAGGGTCTAGCTAAACTAGTTTATGAAAGGAGGCCTTTTGGTCTATGCAATAGTCCACACATGTATCATAGAATGTTGACTTATTCACGTCAAACCGGGAACAAAGATGGTACTACAGCCGGACACCGATGATCGTGCCGAGGACAATGATGGTACTGAGGACAATGATGGTACTGCAGCGAATGCCGATGGTAATACGGTAGTAGACTTTGATGACACTGGTAAAGTGGATGTTTATGGTACTACTACGTACAATGATGGTAATATGGAGTACAATGATGGTATTGCATAGGACACCAATGGTACTACAGAGAACAATGATGGTAGTACGTAGTACAATGATGGTAATATAGAGGACAGTAGTAGCAGTAGTAGAGAAGCCACTGATGGTGCTTTAGAACACACTGACACAGACATGGTTGATCTTGAGACAGATCACCACCAGGAGCTTGATGTCTTGGGAAGACACATGGTGCACACTAGGTATGGAGATGAGACATGGCTGAGATTACTCTGCTTAACCTTTACTTATCAGAGGTAGATTATCCCTCCATTGAAGACCTTCTTGGAACCACTTATGAGGTGGAAGGATTACCTTATAGGGGAATGGCACCGAGGCATCTAAGGAACATAACAAACGCCACCTCTACTTCTCAACCAGTGCAAGAGAACACACCAGTTTCTTTTCCACCATCTTGGTTGAGAGAAGTAAAGGGGGACTTTCCCCTTGACGATACTCCTGCACATACAGGATTGGGAATGGGTGAGCCAAGTACCTCCACATCCCCAAGCATTCCCCAGGTTGATGAGGCATGGAACTGGCGGTACCTCAACATCGGGACTGAGGGCCAACCTCGGCATTTGAAGGTAGCAAGTTGGGTTTGGCAACACAATTATCTTCCAGCAGCAGTAACTAATTTTTTCCAAGAATTTGTGGATGTCTTTGCCTGGTCGTACAAGGATCTGAAGGGGGTGCCAACTGAGTTCATGGAGGATCGCATCGCCTTCTACCTTGATGCAGGCCCTGTGATTAAAGGTCCATACCGCATGATACCCAATTATCACAAGGTAGTCCAAGCTGATATATAAAAGGGAGCAAGCAGGGTTGATCTACATAGTAGATTACTCTGATTGGGTCGTCGGGATTGTCATTGTGCCAAAAAGAGAGACCAACAAACTAAGGGTATGTGTTGACTACAAGAGTTTGAATGCTGCGACACGACGTGATAGGTTTCGCCTTCACTTCACCGATAGAGTGTTGGAGATGGTGGTAGTTCATGCTCTATACTAATTTATGGACGGATATAGCGCATACAACCAACTTTGAGTCACAGAACAGGATCAGCCAAAGATCACATTTGTCACTCAATGGGGGACGTATGCTTACTGAATGATGCCCTTTGGGTTATATAATGCACCCGCAACATTTCAACGACTTGTCATCAAACTCTTCCAAGAGAATTTTGGCAAGTTTCTTGAGGTCTTTCTACATGAATTCTTTGTTTTTAATGGTAAAGCCGCCTCCCATCTTGATCCGGCCATACAAAATGATGATCTACAAAAGTTAAGATGGGTGTTTGATAAGTGCAAAGAAGCCCGCTCGTGCTTGAACCTTGACAAATGCTTCTTTCTTGCACTCAGAGGTGTTCTCCTTGGTCATATTCTTTCTGCTGAAGGGATGACTACTGATCCTACCAAGGTAGAGGTGATAATCTCATCGCCTATCCCTCGTAAACCCAAAGAGGTGAAGTCTTTTTTAGGGCATGTGGGATATTACAAGAGGTTCATGCGTTTCTATGCAAACATTGCTATTGCACTCACATAACTTCTCCATCAAGACTAGTCTTTTGATTGGTCAACACCTCAACAACTAGCATTCAATAATCTGAAGTACTGCCTGGTGAAGGCCCGAATTCTAAGACAACCAATGAGTGATCGAGGAACTCATTTCCTTGAGGACATCATTGCTGCCTTGGTCAACATATTACAAATAATTAATAAAATTTCCACTTCCTATAACCCACGTGCCAATGGTCTCGTCGAGATTTCCAATCGAACAATGTGTGGGATCTTGACTCGTCTCTGCCTCAGCTGTTTAGTAGATTGGGATGTCATACTCTAGCTGCTTTATTTTTATTTTTTTCAAGAAAGAGACTTCTATTAAGTAAGAGAAAAAACCTGCGAGAGCAACCTCAAAGCCGAATACATCATAAAATCATGAGGATAAATAAAACCCCTTGAAAGTGAGGTGGAAAACAACCAAGGCTGAGGCTGAAAGTGCCACCTCAACCCTCTAGGAGTCTTAGAGATGAAAGGAGAATCTTTCCATTCCCTAAAGAAAGAAGCCCTCCTAGTTGAGGCTGCACGAGAGTCTCCCTACATACTCATCCATATGGCCATCAAAGTATATACGGTGTTTGCGGCCAAATACTAGCCAAAGCATGCGAGGGATGAACCTGAGTACCCTCCAAAGCCTCTATACATCTGGCTCTCCAGATATGCCAAGATGCTATGCTCGCTAGAATCTCCCAAGAAGTATCCACAGATGCATGTACAACCATAAAAGGAAGGCATGGTACCACATCCAATGAATAGGACTCAATTTGATGATGTCGAACCAAAATGGCCTGAGAGGAGTCAAGTCTCTCATAGAATACCTAAGTCCCTCTAAGAGAAAGTCAAACCACTGAGCCCCATGTCATAGAGAATGGGGAGTGGGCAAAGTGACTGAAAATCCTGGCTACCCCCATCCAAATCATCCTCGCCTGTTTGCAATCCCATAAACAATGCTGAATAGTCTCCAAAGCAGAGAGGCAACAAGGGCAAGTAGGATCGGCTCTGAACCTGGATTTCCAAATGTTCACTGCAATCCCACCATGGATAGAGAGCCAAAAGAAGAGAGTGATCTTTCTATTCCTATGGGATTTCCAGAGTCTCCTCCAGAAGCACCTTTGCAGATCCGCAATGATATCAAATGTCTGCCAATGAGGAACTCTGGAAGGTCTCCAACCTCTACTACTGAGCTGAAATCTCTTGGCATTACTTGTGAAGATTGTGGGAGAGAGGGAAGGAGTCTCACTTGAGGCTTTCTCACATGCACAATTGGGGGAATACACACAAAGGTGGAGGCTGAAAACAGTTTTCCTCTTCTTAGTTGTGAAAGCCAAAAGAACTCTAGTACAAAGAAATAGAAGAACCCTATATGTGGGTCTCAAACCAAACTCAACTAACTAAGGTGGCATACTAACTGAGCCACAAACTAGAGTAGATAAGGATAGCTGTCATCCGTGGGCGGTGTACCAACCGCATCTCCAGCTAACAGGTCGGTGACATAAATGCACAACAGTCACCCTGGCATATCCCGAGTGGAGCTCGATATCTCAACACTCCCCCTCGAGCTCAATCCCAATTCCTGCACACCAAGCAGGTCTCTGAACTTGCGCAGCTTCTCTGCACCCAATGCTTTCGTGAAGATGTCAGCTACCTGATCCTCTGTGCTGACATAAACTAGATCAATGAGACCTAGTAAAACCTTCTCCCGCACATAGTGATAATGCACCTCAATGTGCTTTGTTCTGGCATGAAAGACTGGGTTCTTTGCCAAATGTATACTACTCATGTTGTCACAATAAATGACAACTGGCCCATCTGTAGACTGATGCATATCATAGAGTAGCTTATGCAACCAAGCTACCTCACATGCAGCCATTGCTACACCCTTGTACTCAGCCTCTGTGCTCGACAAGGCAACTGTAGGCTGTTTCTTGTTGCTCCAAGTGACTGCAGCACTCCCAAAAGAGAACACATATCCACTGGTAGATCGTCTATCAGAAATGCTACCAGCCCAATCAGCATCAGTGTATCCATGCAACTGTATCTGAACCCCAGCCTCATAAAATAGTCCATACTGCAATGTGGACTTCACATACCTGAGTATGCGTCTAGCCGCATCCAAATGCGGTTTCCTTGGAGCCTGCATAAACTGACTTACCAACCCAACAGCATAGCTCAAATCTGGCCTGGTAATAGTCATGTAAATCAAACTTCCTACTATGCATCTGTACATAGTAGGGTCTTCCAGAAGCTCACCTGCATCTGCGCTCAGCTTCACATTCTGCTCCAAAGGAACTGAAATAGGCTTACAGCCTGTCATCCCATATTTGGACAGCATGTCCAATCCATACTGCCTCTGCAAGAGATGTATCCCACTTGGTGATCTAATCACCTCAATGCCCAGGAAATAACGCAGCTCTCCCAAATCCTTCATCTCAAACTTCTGCCTCAATAGCATTTTCACATGAAGGATATCTTCATCACTATCACCTGTGATGATCAAATCATCAACATAAATGACCAGCAGCATAATCCCTTTCTCTGTTTTTCTCACATAGAGTGAGAAATCTGCCTTGGAAATCTGAAAGCCAATAGTGACAAGATACTGTCCTATCTTGTCAGACCATGCTCTAGGTGCTTGTTTCAAGCCATACAAGGCTTTCTTCAACCTGCAAACAAACTCAGGATGAGTAGCATGAACATAACCTGCTGGCTGCTCCATAAAGACCTCTTCTTGCAAATCTCTTTTCCTTTTCGTGATACCTGCGTACCACTATCTACATTGCTTTGAGGGGATTCTCCTGATCTCAATCTGCCTATCCATGGCGAAGTATGTGAACCACTGGTAGAGGACACTCCAGGTCCACTGATATTTTGTGATTGCTGTTGTGCATTCTGTGCAGCATTACCATTTTGTGCATCTACATCAATCATCACATTTACTGGTTTATACCAGCTGCTCATCTCATTAAAAACAACATCTCTGCTCACTGTGAATAACCTTTCTGCTACAGAGAATAACCAATAAAGACGCACTTCTCAGCTTTTGGATCCAACTTGGACCTCAACTCATCTGGCACATGGACATAAGCAATGCAACCAAAAATCTTCAAATGAGAAATATCTGGTTTCCTACCAGTATACATCTCCTCTGGCGCCATGCCATGTATTGCTGCAGTGGGAGTCCCGTTCATTATATAGACTGCTGTAGCAACTGCTTCAGCCCAATAATAATCTGGTAGATCTTTTTCATTTAGCATAGCCCGAGACACCTCTCCAATATGCCTATTTTTTCTTTCTGCAATTCCATTTTGCTGTGGGGTATGACTGCATGAATATTGCTGCTTTATACCATGCTCCTGCAAGAACCTTGCAAACTCATTTGAGAGGTACTCTCCCCCTCCATCTGACCTTAGGCATTTTATTTGCAGGCCTGTTTCTTTTTCAACCATAGCTTTGAAAGCTTTGAAGTGCCCAAACACTTCACTTTTCTTTTTCATAAAATACACCCACAGTTTTCTGCTGAAGTCATCAATAAATGTGACAAAATAGTGACACCCTCCAATAGATGCAGCTTTTGTAGTCCACACATCAGAGTGGATTAATTCCAATGGTTTTTTACTCTCTTGAACATGCCTAGGAAAAGGTTTCCTTGCCTGTTTCCCAAATTGACAGGCTTCACAAATCTTGTGCATTTCTGCAACCTTGAATTTTGGCAATCCTGCAACAATATTTTGGGCTTGCATTGATTTAAGTCGCTGTATATTAACATGACCAATGCGTTTGTGCCAGATATCAATATCTGCAACTACACCGGTCCCATGTGCAAACATTGTTGCACTCAATTCAGGCATACCTGCATCCAACGTAAACATCCTGCCCTTCTTCTTTCCTTTTGCTATCAAGCGACCATTATTTTTCATATCCTCAACAAAGCATCCATGAGGATTAAATCTGACCTGCAAGCCCTACTCAACCATCTGACCAACAGAAACCAGGTTCTTGGTGATGTTCGGGACATGAAATACATCAGACAAGTATTTCTTTTTCCCATCTTGCATAGACAAAGGAATTTTGCCAATCTGCACAATAGGATGTGCAGTATCATCACCAGTCTCCACAAATCCTGGTTTTTCCATTTTTCTTGCATCTTGCATCCATTCAGCGTGACCTGTCATGTGGTTTGATGCACCCGAGTCAACATACCACACATCATTGCTTTCTTTTGCACTTGTTACAGAATTTGTCATATGCTGCATCATAAACAAATGCTCATTTCTGTCATCACCCTGTCTACTAGAGGATGCATAATTGCCTTGCTGCAATTTTCCATTCATAATGTCATTCTGCTTTTTATAGTAGTCCTTAGCCATATGACCCATTTTGCCACAATAGTAGCATTCAATATTGCTGTTTGCATTTTGGCCTCTCTGCCATCCACCACGGCCTCTTTGGCTCCCCCTGCCTCTAGAGTTCCCACGTCCTCCTGCATAGGACTGGTTTTCTTGCGTTTGCTGCATATTCTGATTTCTACCACGGCCTGCAGATCGTCGGCCTCCTCTACCTCTGCCTCTACCTCTGCCAGCATTTGAGTAGAAGAAGACAGTTTCTTTTGAAGTTCCTGCAGAAGAAGATGCACCCCCATTTCTCTGCTCTTCAGAAATTAGAAGAGCAATCAACTCCTCAAAATCAGGAAAGTTTTCACGGACGGCAATGGATGTCCGGAACTGTGCATAATCCTTTCCTAGACCATTCAAGGTCACAGAAACCAAATCGTCATCATCCACTGGCGACCCAATGGAAGCAAGTGCATCTGCAATTTTCTTCACTTTCATGTGGTAGTCATTTATGCTCAAATTTTCTCTCTGCACATTGTGCAACTCCTGTTTGAGTTGCATTTTCCTGGCTTGCGTATTTGTGCTATACATTTTTGCCAAAGTATCCCATGCCTCCTTTGGCGTATTTGCATCTTGAATATGCACAATCATGGAGTCCGAAATACTGATAGACAGCCAGTACATAACTTTCCTGGCTCTCTCATGCCATCCTTTGAATGCCTGCATTTCCTGTTGACTGGGAACATTAGGAAGAACAGGTTCTTCTTCATTTCCTGTAATGAATTCCCAATAGCCTTTTCCCATCAAGAAATTCGTCATTCTAAACTTCCATGCCTGGAAGTTATTCTTGTCAAGCTTTTCAGTGACAATCTGTGAAAGAGAATCAGATGCCATTACAGAACACTGCAAAATATTCTGTCACTGCAAAAAACACAGCTTTTGCCTCACACGGGCAGATCTGCAAAACCGACGAAAGTGGTATTTCACCACACAGTCACTTCCTAGTGACGATTTTGCATCAACAGGCAACAGGCATGAATCTGCAACTCCCAATATCTCTGCACACAGGCATACGATGCAATTTCTGCGGCACCTTTCCACCGACTAGCCGCGCAGTGGTCGCACAGCAAAAAACAGGCCTTTTTCTGAGTGCCTGCGAAGAACTTCCGCCTTCAAAACGGGCCCTGAAACGGCCTCAAATCAGAAAAATATAGCCACTCAGGGCTTCGCACTTCTCTCGCAGCATATACTGTGCTCTCGCCACACCGCGAAGGGTGTCTCAATCTGACACAATGCACTCCTGCACTTCTAGCTGTGCTACCTGCAGAGATTTGCTCCCAAACTCGAAATAGGAAAGCAACACTTGTCCTCTTACCAAGACACCACGAACTTGGCTTGCTTTCTTGAGCTCCTTACCACGAACAAGGCTCTGATACCATGTGAAGATTGTGGGAGAGAGGGAAGGAGTCTCACTTGAGGCTTTCTCACATGCACAATTGGGGGAATACACACAAAGGTGGAGGCTGAAAACAATTTTCCTCTTCTTAGTTGTGAAAGCCAAAAGAACTCTAGTACAAAGAAATAGAAGAACCCTATATGTGGGTCTCAAACCAAACTCAACTAACTAAGGTGGCATACTAACTGAGCCACAAACTAGAGTAGATAAGGATAGCTGTCATCCAGCTATTATTCGTGGGCGGTGTACCAACCGCATCTCCAGCTAACAGGTCGGTGACATAAATGCACAACAGTCACCCTAGCATAAGCTCGATATCTCAACATTACTAACCGTGTAACAAAAGAAGGGGATGCTCTTCTCTCGATGCCCTGCATTAATCCACTCCCACTCTCCAGGGTCCCACTATAAATACCTAATGGGAACTCCCCTGTAGAGCCATAGCCTCCAAGACCCGGTGGAGAGTAGCCAGGAATTAGGGTCGAGGAACCACTATGAATCTGATCCCTACACCAAAAGACCTACAACCCTGATAGGCTGAAAAGCAGACTCAAGCAAGATGTCCTCTGTGGACATGAGCAATCTGCCACCATCCTGCACACTAAAAACTAAAGCATCCTCCTGTGCATCTCGAAAGGCCAAAACCTGAAGTGGAACACCACCTCTCGTAAAAGTACCTGCCCAAGTGGAGCAAGTGAGTGACATATCATCTGTGTCTACCCAATCCTCTGGAAGGGCTGCCTCAATCTGCAAGATCCTCCCTGCACTCCCTCTGAGATGTCTTGTCAACTGAGATTTGGTCTCCTCTAGAAGCCTGCGAAAAGCTTTCCAAGACCCCAAAGATGATGCAGGTCCCCTCTCCCACCTGGACCACTGCATGTAGAGTGAGGCACCAAGTGGTCTTCCATGATCATCTAAAATACTGTCATTCCACATGATGGGTTGCCTATCAATCTCTTCACGAGAGGAAGGAGGAATCCTCCAAAGAGTGCTCCTAAAACTAGCCCATGCTTTCAGAATGGCAACCATGAGAGGGGACGAAGGTGATCTGAGGTGTGATGTGGTGAAGATCCACCTAATACTGCTCATCCAGTCTCCTCCTGAAGAAGGTGTGCAGCTCTGTATGCTGCTAATAAGAAAGGCCTTCCACGGTTCCTGCCTTGGCATAAGTCCTCGCACCACCATCTTGCATAGTAAAGCTCTGCACTGTAAATTTGGATCAATAATATTGAGACCCCCTTGTAGGGAGTATGAGGGTCTCCCAAGCCACCTTGGCTAAGGCATCTGCTGTGCCATCAATCCCACTCCAAAGAAAATTTATGATCAGTCTCTTGAGCTGAGAGATGCAATCCCTAGAACGGCACCAGCAAGAACAAACAAACCAGGCCGTGGCCAAGAGAATCTGGTTGACCACCACAACTCTAGAGGCAAGATCCAGCTTGGCTGAGCTCCAAAAAATGAGCTTCCTCCTGATGCTCTCCAACACGGGAGCAAACTATTGCATGGAAGAAATATCCAAGCCGATCTGGCAGCCCAAATACCTAACAGGCACACCCCTTTGAACCTAAGTGAATCCTATGTCAAGCCCCCAAATTGGAGTGTCCTCATCACTGATCCAAAGCCACTAGATTTATGCCAATTTATCTGTGCACCCGCCGCCAAGCAAAATAAATCCAATGCTGTCCTGAAAGAAGTGAGCGTCTGTGGAGTGGCATCCAAGTAAATTGTTGTGTCATCTGCAAACTCGCTGTCAAGTAACCCACTTCCCTTCTAATGGGACCCCAAAGATGTCAGCTTGAGATCTAACATAGATACTCATAGCTTCGGCCACAAATAAAAAAAGAAAAGGAGCAAGGGGGCATACAAGGCGAGTATTGGGTATTCATGGTTCAAGCTAGTTTATGGCTTGGAGGCAATTATGCCTTATGAATTCAATCTAGATACCCCTCGGGTGCTCATGGAGATGGATGACAACTTAGAAGCCTACACTATCAAACGTTTATGGGATTTGGAAGCAATGGAAGAGCATCAATGTGAAGCAGTCTTCTCTCAAGAAGTGTGGCAAAAGAGACAAAAAGCATGGCATAATCGAAACCTCAGAAAAATAGAGGTCAAAGTTGGTGATTTGGTACTATTGTACTCTAGTAAGTTTCTCAAACACAAACCTAAGTTTGTAAGTGGTTGGACATGCCCATTTTTCATAGCCAAGCTTATCCCAAGTGGAGTAGTCTACTTGGCCACTTTGGAGGGCTGGCTCCTATAAGCCACAATGAATGGGTCACGAGTCAAGAAGTATCATGTTCAGTGAGGAAATTTCCTCCCAAGCTTGTATATACCCTATTGTTTTGTCACCTTCTCTCTCTACCAGGGTCCTTCTCTTTCCACCACTTGTCACTCCATCTTCTCACACGTGCTGAGCATCTTCTCTTTCCACCCCTTGTCCCTTCGCCTTCTCCCTCTTACATGGGCCCTCCTCTTTCTGCTCCACCTTCTCTCTCTTGCATACACCTTCTATTTCCACCCCTTGTCACTCCCTGTCTCTACATAAGGCCTTCTCTTTCCACCTAGGTGTCACCTTCTCTCTCTACAATGAAGCGACAGAGAAGTTCATCACCAGGGTGAAGAATCTGCATGATCAGATGACTACGATCGGCATCACCATCACCAGTGAGAATCTAGCACGAAGGTGCATACAGATCCTCCCACCAAAGTATGACGGTCTTGTTACGATGCTGAATACGCAAAAAGAAATCCGCGTCTCGGTAAGGACTCTGGTAACCCATCTTCTTCTGATGATAAAAAGAGAAAGAAGAAGATCAAGTGCTTCTATTGCGACAAGGCAGGGCACAAGCAGAATGAGTGCCAAAAGAAGATTGCAGATGAGAAGAATGGAGTAAAGAAAGAGTCCAGCAATAGCACACAGGTAGTACCAATAGAGCTGTTCATAGCAATCGAGGAGATTTGCACGAAGGCAGTTCATGTACCTATGGATGAACCTTGGATCATTGATAGTGGTGCATCGCACCACATGACCAGTCGGAAGGATTGGTATACCTCTCTACAGCCGGTAGGGAATGACATCATGATAGTAGTCGGCAATGATGCAAAATGTCCAGCAAAAGGAAAAGGTACGATTGCTCTCAAGTCAGATGGAGTTGTAAAACAGTTGTCCGATGTTCTTTATGTGCCAGATATCAAGAGGAACTTGTTGTCCATTTCTTCGATCACGGATCGGGACCTCAAAGTTCAATTCGATAAGAATGGTGCACAGATCCTGGATCTTCAAGGAAAGGTCGTTGGTAAAGGTACACGACGCAACAACATTTACGAACTCTCATTTTTTAGTGCTCGAGCGGATGTGAAAGAACACTAAGCTATGGCATGAGAGGTTTGGTCATCTAAACCTTAGTTCTTTGAAGGAGATGCATAAAAGTGGAATGATTGCAGACCTACCAGAAATTTTAGATCTGCCCGATGTATGTGAAGCTTGCATGATGGGCAAGCAACATCGACAGTCCTTTCCTAAAGAGGCCATCAGGGCAAAAGCTCCTCTAGAGCTCATTCACATGAACCTCTATAGAAAGATGGAGACGGAAGCTTTGGGTGGTTCCTACTACTTCATGACGCTGATCGACGACTACAGTAGAAGGATATGGATATACTTCCTGAAGACTAAAGACGAGGCTTTTAGTAGGTTCAAGGAATGGCATGTAATGGTCGAGAAAGAATCGGGGAGAAAGGTAAAGAAGCTGAGATCAAACAGAGGAGGAGAGTTCACATCGACTGAATTTGAAAGTTACTACAAAAGTCACAGAATCAAGAGGCAGAAACCCCCGCCACATACATCACAGCAAAATGGAGTAGTAGAACGTAAGATGCGCGTCATCTGCAAAATGGGCCGGAGTATGATGAAAGGGAAAGATTTGCCAAACACTTTTTGGGTTGAAGCATGTAACACTGTAGTTTACATCCTCAATCATAGCTACATGAAGGCTGTGAATGGGATGACTCCACTGCAAGCCTTTTATGGTAAGAAACCTTCAGTTGCACATTTCAAAGTTTTTGGATGTGACTGTTTTGTGCATGTCCCTAATGCCACCAGGACCAAATGGGAACCGAAGAGCCGGAAGAGTATTTTCTTGGGCTACAGTGAAGAGGCGAAGGTTACCATCTCTATAACCCTGTTACCAAGAAGGTAATTGTAAGTCGCGATGTCGTCTTCTTAGAACAGCCGCATCAATTGGAGGAGGATGCTTCCTTCCTAGACAACCAGGACCAGGATATCCATCCAATACCGCCACCAACAGCAGACTGAACTCCCCCAATGGTGCTTGGGAGAATTCAAGACAAAGAAGATGAAGAAGAGCCTGCAAAACCACAATGGCAATGGCCATTCCTGAAGTGGGTAAAGCAGCTTTTGGATGACAGAGAATCTCCAGCCATTGAGGAGGAACCATCCGAACACCGCCGGTCCAAGAGGTTAGAGGAGCAAACAAGGGCACAGGAACACTTGGTCAACTATTCTTTGATGACAAAAGAGATCTGTGCTGATGAACCCAAGCGCCTTGAAGAGGCACAGGGTGATGATAGGTGGATGGAGGCTATGTAGTCGAAGTATGGCTCCATAATGAAGAAGAACACTTGGGACCTTGTGGATCGACCACCAAAGCACAAGGTAATCGGAACCAAGTGGGTGTACAAGACCAAGTACAAGTTCGACGGCACGTTGGATAAGTACAAGGCTCGGCTCATGGCAAAAGGATTTGCACAGGTACATGGTTTTGATTATCAAGATACTTTTGCTCCCACAGCTCGACTAACCACAATTCGTAGTGTTTTGGCTTTAGCTGCCTAGGGAAGTTGGCCCATGTTTCAGATGGATGTGAAATCTGCCTTTCTAAATGGAGATCTCAAGGAGGAGGTATACGTGGAACAACCACCAGGTTTTGAGATCCCGAGTTCAGAAGGTAAAGTCTGCAAACTGAAGAAGGCACTTTGCAGGCTGAAACAGGCCCCACGAGCGTGGTATCAACAAATTGATGCCTACTTTCTGCAAAACGGGTTCAGGAGGAGCCCATCTGATGCAAATTTGTATATCTTCGGAGAAGGAGGCAGGTGTATGATCATGGGCCTTTGTGTGGACGACCTTGTCATAACAGGGAACCATGAAGAGAAGATCTCGCAGACGAAGCATTTGCTAGGAAGAGAGTTTAAAATGATAGAGACCTCAGACTGATGCATTTTTGTTTGGGATTGAAGTTTGGCAGGACCCAAAACTAGATCTTCATTTCACAACTGAAGTATGCTGGAGAGATACTGAAGGCATTTGGCATGGTTGAGTGCAAGACAGTTGGTACCCCTATGGAGGTTGATGCGAAGCTCTCAAACAAGGATTCATCACCACTGGTGGATGAAGCGAAGTACCAAAGACTTGTGGGCAGCTTCATTTACCTATGCAACACACGGCCAGACATCAGTTTTGCGACTGGTGTACTAAGCAGGTTTTCCAATAAGCCTCGGGAGTAGGAGGGCAGGGATGCGGGTGCTGAAATACATCAAAGGCACACTTGATTATGGCATCACCTATAACAAGGGCAACATCTTGACCAGATTCTATGACTCGGATTGGGTAGGAGACGTGGACAGCAGGAGATCAGTGACAGGGTACTGTTTCTCACTTGGATCTGGAGTTGTGTCATGGGTCAGCAAGAAGCAACCCATAGTTGCTCTTTCTTCTACCGAGGCCGAGTACAAATCTGCATGCTTTGCTTCTTGCGAGGCAGTGTGGTTGAGGAGGATTTTTGGAGACATGGGTGCAATGCAAAACAAGCCTACGCATTATCATGTGACAATCAGAGTTGCATGGCGATTGCAAAGAACCCAGTGTTCCATGCTTGCACAAAACACATTGTTATTCAATATCACTTTGTACGCGAGCTCATCATGAATGGAGAGGTTGACTTGGTGTACTGTTCGACTACAAAGAATGTTGCAGACATCTTCACGAAGGCTCTTGGAAGAGACTTGCTGAAGAGGCATCTTCATCGACTTGGCATTGGGCCAAAAAAGTAAGTTCACTTGCGGGTGGACATTGAGGGGGGGTCTTAGATATCAACGCTCGACTCTCGTGTAACTACATGGGAACCAGCTAACTCTACTTTTAAGCCCCCCATATGAGGAGAAGGCATTTGAGTAGCTCGATTATCCAGTAGGTCCTGGTTTGGACACCAGATGGGGGCCATGTGTGGCCTGATGGCTGGACAGCTTCAGATAGAGTTGGCACACCACCAACTAGGCTACATGCAAGTGCAAGAAGGCATCCCTTGATTGACTGAGACGGAGCATTTCCCGAGGTAGCCCACTCTCAGGTTGCGGGGCCCGTTTGGAGCCTGAAATGATCCCGGATGGCTCTGGGCCGCGAACGATGACTGTAGGTCAGTTGCTCTATTTTGTGCACTGGTTCTATCGTATGATCAGTGGCCTATTTCGAGACCATTGACCGTTTTGGGTAGACTGGGTCGGTCACCCAATTGAGCCTAACTGACTACGACTGGTGGCTATTTAAGAGCAAGCTCATGAAGCCCATTCAATCACTGGCTACAGCAACCCTGATTCCTTAGCATTCAACCTCCATCTTCTACTATTTCTAGCATCCCATCGAAGCTTCTTTCACAGGAGCGCATGGTTGGGAGGCAGCGCCATCTATTGTATCAGTTCTACAGTAATCAAATTTTTGATTCTCCATACTATCTTGTTTTCTCTCTTGCATACGAGATCCCGTTATCTGTTGTGCACAGACGTTGTATTATTTTCTTACAATCCCCACAAAAATGACAATCAAAATCATGCAACACCTTGGCACTTTCAGCCAAGGCCTACCCAACAATAATGGATAGGCATTCATCTCCACAGATTTGACAATCAAAATTATAGTATAACAAATTCCTCTGATGGTGATGGGGGAGGATGGTGTAAATTGCACCATACCTTAAGGGCATTAGGGGAAAACCCTAACCCTAACCCAAGCCCTAAGGGGTTCTCATGTATATATTCATGTTTATGATCAATACAACATATGTACATGTAGCTATATCATGTGCACTCCTCTCTCTCTCTCTCACTTCCCACTCTATTAGCCCTCCTAGTGCTATCCAATGCATCAAGAGGATGGAGAACATTTCTCATTTGTAGCATCACGTGTCCCTTAATCATACCTTTTTTATGATCCCCTTGACCTCAATTTGTAGAATTTTGTGCCAATAATGGTACATCATCATATTGTAGATGATGGAGCTTCATTGAATTATCCAATGAAGTATTCAGTCATTCTTTAGGCTCATCAAATTTGATGCCTTTGATGGTCTACTCTGCACACATGTGGCATGGACTTTATTCCTCTAAAGTTTAACTGTACAATCTTGTATAATATTCATTAGATGATGTTTTATTCTATGGGTTTGCAACGTGGTTGATTAGTCCTAAAATTGGTGTATAAGTCCTCATTACACTTTTAGTTTGCACCATTATGGAATCGATGGATTTTCATCCAACCACTGTGAGTATCAATGTGTTGGAGTTCCAATTACTCCAACTTGAAAGAGTTTGATCCTCGAATTGGTGGACCATCTCCAACTACGCAATTAGGGTTAAAGATAGTTAGACTAGATTTAGGACATAGAGTGTTATCTTGGCATCACATAAATGGGATGATAGCATTTATAAAGGTGGATGTGAATATTGACATAGAAGTTGGGAGGATTCCCACTTATATCATTGTATGGCCTTTTTCATTTTCTGATGATGATCGACACCCAATTTGGGGATCGGGGATCTTCTATGTGATTCACTTTTCCATCTAAACTATAGTTGTATGTTTTCTTACTGCGATGTAAGTTGTATTAATCTTTCCCATGAAGGGATGTCTCCCCCCCACGACACACCCCATTAAGGGGGGGTATCTCCCCTTGAAACATCCTTGAGTCAAGGAAATGAGTTTAAATGCCAAAATTGTGTAGTGGACAAGTCAGTGATATGTCCTTTCACTTAGAGAATTCAATCTTTTGTTAGAAACTTGCATGTCGACAACCTCCATATATAGAAATTCAATCTATTAGAGGTGTTGCAACCCATACTCTTTGAAGTAATAATACCCAAGTCTGGGGCAAGTCAAAAGGATCACGCTTCTTCCTTGCCTAATGAACTTCTTAAGGAATACTAGCCGATCCTGAAATGTGAAAGTCTTTAAGCATATGGTGATGGAGATTCTTCCCCCTTAGATTTATTTAGCTTTGCAAATTATATTGCCAAACTAGAATTGGGTTGGTTGGCTATCCAAACTTTGACCTAGAAAGCATTGAATGAATGAAAAACATCTCATTAGAAGTAGAAAGAAATGTTTATCCATTGACTTTGATGTTGATCCCACAAGTTGAGAGCTCAAAGCTAATCCCACAATTCAAGCCATAAAAATAGCCCTCTACCATTGAGCTACTTGAATAAGCAAGGACTAATCTATACTAGAACAATATTATTAATAAAGGGGTTCCTACTAAGCTAGATGTTGAGGCCCAAGTGTCCATCTCTGCTTGGCCACTAGTAGATTTGTGCCATTGATAGTCACTTAAAACTCTCTTGAAAAAATTAATTAACTTAGTTAAGATATCGAAGTGATGAATCCTGATCAAAAAACAAGAAAGAAGGAGTTCCTACCATTGGGTATTCCCTCTACTAAAGCCCAAATATGTGAAGAATGTAGCTTGGTTATCCATTTGCAACAATAGTTATTGCATTTATCCTAGAAGGCATCCAAACCAAGCCCTCCTAGATCCTCTAGTGTGGTAGCACACTCCCATGGAAAAGTACTTGGATAGGAATTCTTTGGATAGTTTGTTAGCCATTGAAAGGCTATTGTGAGAGAATGGCGGCACAATTGAGATGTAAACCATAGTTGGTGCCAATATATGTTTCAAGAAAATGATCCCCCCAAGAATGAAAATTTTTAACCTCACCATTTATGGAATTTCCCCTTGATTTTTTGAATATAACATTCAAGTCTTTGCTTTATGGTAACTCTGCAGCCAAGTATCTAATTAATATCCCAAACACGATTAATTTAAACCCAAACAAGGTAAGTCACTCCATTAGGGGCTCCCAATCTAGCCACACCACTGTAGGTTAGAGGAATTGATTTGGGATTCCAAGATCTTTTCAATTTTGGACCGATTTGCAATAAGGACATTGGTGTTATCATTCGGGAAAAATTATGATGAGAATTGAAAATCATTGGGCATCATCAAGCCTCATAGAGAACCTCTATAGACATGAAAGTAGAGTTGCCAGAGAAGTGGTCTTGTGATAACAAAACAATAAAAGTGCAAGAGGGAAACTTTGCATATAAATCTTTGCAAGGGAGAGCTATGATGAAAGTAGCCATTAATGGAGATTGTCAAATGGGTGTTAGAGAGTAACCTTTCTATCATTCTACAAAAACCTCAATCAGACCCTATCTTAGGCATCACGCTTAGTTACAGGCCATTTGGATGCATTGCGATCCTTTTTGGATGCACTGATAGGCCTAGATTGCCTTGTGGGATGCTTTATTGATGGATGTTTAGCACACAGATGCTATTTTATGCTGAGGGATAGCTTTGACACATTGCAATTGATGCACTCATAGTGCTAATCTCTCTTGGATGAGACATTATTGATGCTTATGCCCATGGATAGTGTTTATGCTTGAGGCATTTGGCTCTTATTGGCATGGGGTTTACCATGGTTTTTTCATTGCATGTTAACATTTTCTTTTGGGCCAGATTTCCTCATATGGATGCATAGTATATGCACATGAGTTAGATGCATTTTGATGCTTGAGCCTTGAGTTTTGGTGACACTATCCTTCAGTAAGGCATACATATTTGGGTGCACTTGGTATTTGGTGTGATTTCTCTCTTGCAGGTACTAGCATTTCGGATTTTGTTTCATTTGCATCATGGCATCTTCTTCCATGTCTGAAAAGGATGCATTTTGTGCCCAAAAAATAATTGCAACACACAAACAATAGAGCACTAAAGGCAAGCAAAACAATGATAGAATACATAATGGGAGAGATGACTCCTAAGTACTACACATTGTAGGAGTTACATCAACACCACCCTACAACCACTAAGTGGCAAAAACTTCTACAAATAAGTATAGATAAGGGAGGCCTCCAACAAGTGACACCTGGTATTGGATACGACACACCTTATTTGACATATTAGCTCTTCACTAACTACCACCTAAGCATTCCATGTCATCAAGATTAGAGTGACCCTCGATCAAAGGATAGAGGTTAAACCTACCTAAGGTTAGTGCCACATCAACAAAGGAATATAGAGATGTGCGGGTCTCAAATCTTGATTTCTCACTTTTACATCCATGGAGATTATGAGTAGAGTATTGTATTTGAAAACCCATTCTCTTTTGTGAGATTTGGAGGCCAAAACCCTTAAAATCTTTTCCTACTGCACACATATAGGTGTGTTGTTATGGATAAAATTGTCTAAGGAAAAAGGCATTAATATGTGTGTGTTTTGGTGTGCATAGGGCCCAGGGTTGAGGTGGCAGGGCATGACCATGTGCCACCCTTCCATGCAAGAGGACCCATAAGGTGTGTTGTACATAATCCATAATAGTAATATTATAAAATGCAAGGTGGCATGGCTCCTCCATGTGCCACCCCTCCACCTAGGCTGCATTTAGTGAGATATGGCTCAAAGTCCATGGGAGAAGCAATATAAAATCCCTCCATATGGGATAGGCCCATGTGGGTGAGGTATAGAAGGTCTAAGAGAGCAAGTTAAATAATGGGGAAAGTAGGATGAGGTGGCAAGATTCCTTGTGCCAACCCTCCACTTATCCTCCTAGAGGTTTGAACATATTATAAAATTGGAAAGAGACCAAGGGAGTATCATAGACTTGAGATATGGGGCTTGATTTATGTGGAAAATTGAGGCAAAGGGTTGTCGCACACAATTGAGAGTGCGTAACCACCTAGCCCACATGGGAGACTTTTCCACACACACCATGCATGTGGGAGGATACATTAATGTGGAGAGACCCCCTCTTTTGGCTATAAAAGGAAGGGGCTATTCCTTGATGAGACACGCTCATTCTTGTAAAGCCACCTAGCTAGTATTTTGATATTTCCCTCTCATCCCTTCTTTCAAATAAAGTATGGTTCTCTTCCCTTGATGTCTACATCTCCACATTCCTCCTCCTATCATGTACATGCTTCTCTTCCCCCTCTCCCTTTCCCCTTGTGTCATAGTCTCCCTTTTCCTTCCCTCCACTTCTAATTCCTTGTTCACCCGTATGACATCCCTTCACCCTCATGATCTCCTTTTCTCTATGGCCTTTGAGCGTCGCCATACTTAGCCTCTAGCCTCTGATCTCGATAAATTTTCTGGCTAAAAGTTTTGGTGTGGCTGCTGGGATACGAATCTCCACGGCTAGTGGCGAATCTTCTACTCGTACGGGTTACATCTACAAAACTATACCATCTGTGCTCTTTCTAAGCTACTGTGTGTGCGTCTCCTGTGCGACAGTTCTCTGGACTACTGCGATTTCTGGTTGCAGACAGTTTTCTGTGTTCACCCGCACGACGACAGTTCTCTGGACTGCCGTGACTTCTGGTTGCGGACCGTTTTCTGAGTCCCTGCAAAAGAGTTACAGCAGATCCCGTGCCCCCCTATCTCTTCTCTTCTTCTTCTTCTCCTTCTCCTTCTCTTTCTCTTCTCCTTCTCCTCTCCTCTCCTCTCTTTTTATTAAAGAGTAGGATTGGAACCCAAGACCTCCCCCTTCACAAAAGAAAGTCTTATCATTGGGCCAACAAGTTGGAAGTGGTAAAAATGTAATGATTTTTGTTCATATATTGAAATCGCGGCTCAGGGGGGTCACTCATCATATGTAACCCTATCATGTGAGTTCAACAGAAGGATATTTTTTATTCCTAAAATTTACAAAAATAAATATACATAAGGGACTATTTAAAATAGTTTTGGAAAAAATTTACAGATTTGTATAGGAAAGGGGTACATTTTATTAATGAAAAAATTTGCAGATAAGGGATTTTAAATATAGGCCTTGAACGCACATGATATAGAGGGTTTATACATTATGACCCCCCCGAGAATCACGGGAGCTGTAACTCTCTAACCGTAAGGATTTTGCTCTTGCTGTAAAAGCAAAAATACTTGATTTTATGTGCTCTATCCACATCTCTTGCTAGATCACCGATCTAAAACTTCTCCAAGATCACTTCACGGACGCACGCCTCACGAGAAGGGCGGACATTTATGTCACTTCTCGATGCGTTTAAGGAATTGGTGCCTGTTCCTCCACACCTTACGGCTACCAATGCATGAGATGTCTTCATTGATCTTCATGTCGACCTTCAATGGCTGATTGTCCAGTACATTATTGAAGGAGATGACGGGTGGAATGATACACCGTGGATGATTCATGGTGAAGAACTACTGATACACTGGGAGGATTTTGACTTTACTTCTACTCATTGTGCGGTGATCGAACTACTTGCTACTTCAGAGGTAATTAAAACGGTGTCCTTCATCGAAGGGTGGGATGCTCCCCAAGCTTAGGGGGAGATTTGGCGCATCTGCCTGTTGATTCCTGTGGAAAAGCTCGTCCTGAATGGTTTATTCACAATCTCATTACAAAGGTTTCTAGGCCTCGGCTATGGTTGGTAATGTTTCGACCAAGGAATCCATTTGTACCTAATCAGCCTTTTGTGCCTCATTTCGAGCTTCAAATTGTAATTCTTTTTGGGCTTAAGATAAACTATTAACAAAGGATTGCAAGTTTATTTGGTGCTGAACGTTTGGCTCAAGTGTTGAATTCTCCCCACCCTCTCCTCCTACCTATCTTGGACTACCGAGAAACTTGGGATGTCCGAATTTTAGTCTTGGTGTGATGACATCTTGGATTCTTCAATTTGATGGAGCTTACAAACCTTCAACCAAGGCGGCTGGCGTGGGTGTGAAGCTCACTTTAGCGGGTGGTGAGGAGTATTGTTACAGCAAGTCTTCACCCACAAGTACTTGTAATCAAGCTGAGTATTCGGCGCTCATTTTTGGGCTACAAAAGGCACAAGAACATCATGCCAAGCAATTGGAGGTGCAAGGAGATTCTCAACTAGTGTGTGAACAAGTTAGTGGAAGGTGGAAGGTGCGGAGCAAAGGCTTGGTTCCACGACATCAACAAGCCTTGGAACTTTGCAACCAATTTGAAGAGGTAAAAATTCAGCATATCCCTCGAGCTCGAAATCTTATTGCTGATTTCTTGGCACGTGAAGCTTGTACTTCAATCACACAGGACACGAGTGGAAGCGCCACCCCAACAAAGCCGCAAGCCACGAAGGAGGGTGATCATTTGTAAGGAATGCAAAGGTTGTGGTCATCATGAAACTAAGTGTTGGGCATACTTGGTACAAGTTCACCGACTTCGGCAGATCATCAGGAGGGTTCTCAAGGACATTGCTCAAAAGAAGGATGCCAGACCGCACATCCCTTGAAGAAATAGCATGGCGACTACAAGAACTGGAGGAAGCTAAATGTGATGTGCAAGCTCTCCAACTACTGACATTTGTCATGGCATTCTTGTTTGCCTTGATGAAGAACCTCATGCAACGCCGCGCCTCTAACCCTCGCTTGTAATGATCGATGTGATATCATGAGGGTTGGTCCTTTTAAGATTGTCTATGTGCTATTCTATGCTGAAGATTCTTCTCGTGTAATATTTCACACTACACCAGTCACACCCTACCCTGCCTATGTGTGCTTTTTGGATGTATCTTCACGCCACTTTCAGTTCAAGCTTCCTCTTGCTATTGTTCGTCCATAGATAAGCCCCTCTTTTCCATCTTCCAAGCATGGCTGACATTCCCGTGTTTTGTGGACGGGTAGAAGAAAATCCAAAGAGTATCTTGTGGCCTTCAAGTGCCGTTTTGTTTCTCTCAACTTTCTTACTGAAGACAGATGGCTATTGGTTCTTCCCACATTTCTAGAGGGTTTGGCTCAAGTGTGGTATGAGAAGCAAACCGAAGACGTTCGCCAAAGCTGGCCAAGGTTGACAGCAGTAATGATTGAGTATTTCAGCAAAGAAGAGGAGTTGGAGAATGTGTACCTGCAGGTGGCAAACTTGAAGCAGTCAGAGGGTGAGACGGCACGTCGATATGTGGATCGAGCGGCCGTGCTCCTGGACCATTTGATTGCCACACAGGAGGACAATGCCGGGTTTCGAGCTGGAACGACTCAGCATGTGTTGGGCTACCTTGTAGCAGGAGCGAGTGATGAATTCCGCCTCAAGCTTAAATGGGAGAATCCAGAAACTATGGTGCTAGCGCATGAGATTGCTCAAAAGTTTGATAAAGTTCAGTCTGACCCCGCTTCAAAGAAGATGAGTGTCCCTCCACATCCCCCTCAATTCCTGCAACAACAACCTGGGGGGTCCAACTCAAGGGCATACCCCCACCCCTCATCAGGGATGTATCCACCACCTCCACCTCAAATGTATGGTCCTCCCTTAGATGCTTACCCTCAACAAGGTGGATATCCTCATCCTCCGCCTCGAAGATTTCCCCAGCCTCGCCCACGAGCCCCCCTCCTCTCGACTCCCGTGGCCCCTCCAACTAAAGAGGCCCCCCCTGCAACAGAACCTGGAGTCAATGACCTAGCCAAGGCCCTAAATGACCTTCGGCTTGAGATGGTGGGCATCAAAAATCAATCCAACCGCCCTCCAAGAGATCGTGCTAATGTTGTATGCTACGAGTGCCACCAGAAGGGTCATTATCACATAGAATGCCCCAATATTCCAAGGGTGAATCTTCTAAGTGAGTCAGGCACTGAGGATTTTGATGTAAAGATCCTTGACCTTGGGAAAAGAAGTCGTGCCACCTCGGACCCCTCTCCAAACCGTGGAACGGGCCGCCCCAGGAAGAAGGTGTCCTTCTCAGAGCCCTCAGATGCTGAGATGGCAGACCCACCAACAGAGAAGACTAAAGATCTCGCAGGAGTAAGTGGTCACCCTCGGATTTTCCCATCGGCTCAGGGCAAGAGGACTATTTAGTCGTTTAGGACCTTGCTCATCAGTCTTTGAGCATCACACTCCCTCAACTAATAGCATTAAGCCCTAAGGTGAGATGTGAGCTGCAGCAAGGTCTCTCAACAAGGAAGAGCAAGAAAAAGGGAAAGGTACAAGAGGTATCTTCTATCTCTGAAGAAATTGATCGGCACCCACATATAGTAGATGTCATCATAGATAATTGCCGTGTCAAAAATGTGTGTGTTGATGGGGGAGCTGCATGTAATATCATGGTGCCCCGAATCAAGAAGAAATTGAATTTGAAATGTACAAGGCGTTCCTCCACTCGAATCAAGGTAGCAGATGGTCGACGACTCTCCACCATGGGAGTCATTGAGGATTTGCCCATCACTGTCAATGGGTTGACCACCACTGTCAATTTCTATGTAGTGGACATTGAAGATACAGGCAGAAGTTACCCAGCCATACTCGGGAGACCATGGTTGAGAAAGAGTGATGCAGTCAGCTATTGGAAGACAGGACACATGTCTTTTGGTGCTTCCAAGGAGAAGATCCCGGTGCGGGCCTGGTGCCATGGAACCGGAAGAAGAAGAGGAGCATGACAGTGATACTATCTCATCTTGAGTGTCTGAGTCCATGGAAGAATTAGACGGGGGGGAGGAATTCTCAAAGGAGGAAGTTTACATGATGGGGGTGTCTCCGACCTTGCCACCTGCAGAAAAGATAACAGCTAGTCCTCAACAGCTCGAATCAATGCTTTCTCCAGTCCTCACTCTAGGTGAGGAAGATGAGTTTCTTGAAATGTTCAAAGATTTCCCTGACCTCTTTGCAACTAGCTACCACCACCTTCACCATGTGACTGCCATAGAGCACAAGATAGAGCTGAAGCCTGATGCAAAGCCTGTGGCTCATAAGTATCGGAGATTAGGGTCCCTGCAGATTGATGCTTTGCGCTCAGAGTTGCAGAAGCTTGTAGAGGCTGGGTTTATTGTTCCGGTTCACAATACTGAATGGGTTTCACCAGTGGTAGTCATCCCAAAGAAAAACAACAAGGGCGGGTCTGCATCGACTATAAGAAACTCAATGCTGCCACCAAGAGGGATCATCATCCCTTGCCCTTTCAAGACCTCATTCTTGAGAAGGTAAGTGGTCATGAGATGTATACTTTCTGTGATGGTTACTCTGGGTTTTATCAAATCAGAATTGCCGAGGAAGATGTGCTTAAAACCACATTTGCCACACCCTGGGGGACATTTGCATTCAAAGTAATGCCATTTGGCCTCACCAATGCTCCTGCCACCTTTGAAAGATTTATGCAGATGGTGTTTGCTCCTTATTTGGGGGATTTCTTGGAGGTGTTTTTAGATGATTTCTGTATATTCTCATCACGTAAGGAGCACATCATGAAGGTTAGATTGGCCTTCCAAAGGGTCAATGATGCAAATGGCAGTCTCAACCCTGAGAAATGCACCATTGGAGCCACTCAAGGGAGGTTATTGGGACATGTTGTCTCATCCGAGGGCATCAAGCTTGACCTCGAGAAGGTAGAAGCCATCCTCAAGCTCTCCCCACCTACAACCAAACGTCAGATATTCTCATTTGTCAATCTAGCAGGATACTATCGCCGCTTCATTGATCAATATGCTGCTTTGACATGGCCCATGACTATGCTATTAAAAGATGGGGTTGATTTCTCTTGGGATGAGGATTGTGATCATGGGTTTGCACAAATCAAGAATGCTTTGGCTTCAGAACCCATTCTACGCAATCCAGACTGGTCAAAGACCTTCTATATCAATCTTGGGTTTGGTGAGCACACTCTGGCAGGTATTCTTCTCCAGCAAGGGGAGGATCGGTTCATGTACCCCGTTCGATTTGCTTCTCGACAATTGCTCGACATTGAGCGATGCTATTCAGAAGCTGACAAGCATGCATTGTCTTTGGTGTTTTGCATTGAGAAATTTAAGCATTATGTGGCTAGAAAGTCCTTCTTTATACTCACTGGCACTGGTCTTGCAAAGCAGGTTCTTCAATCACCAAATCCCATGGGCCGGTTGGCCAAATGGTTGGCAGTTCTACAAGAATATGATTTTTCTTTCAAAATTGTAAAAGGGGGTTGTTCCAACTTGAAGAATGCTTTGATTGATTTAGAGGAGTGCCTTGATGTAACCCTGGTAGCAGCCATAAAAGTTCGGGATCCTTGGTATGGTGGTATCTACAAGTTTTTGACCGCTTTCTCCTTTCCTTCAGAAAGTACAAGCTATGAAAGAAAGAAGATCCGCAGAGATAGTAGGCACTACACCCTCCTTGATGGGGTGTTGTACTGTCAAGGCATGGATGGGGTACTCAGACGGGCCATTGATGCAGATGAAGTGCCTAAGGTATTGAAGCATTATCATGATGGATTTTGTGGAGGCCACTATGCCAGTGACTAGACAGCTAAGAAGATTTTACATGCTGGATACTATTGGCCGACCTTGTTCAAGGATGTCACTTTGTATTGCAAAACCTGTGAACCATGTCAATTCTTTGGTAGGAAGGATTTGCGTCCTGGGCAACATCACCCAGTGATGTCCATCCATCCGTTTCAGAAGTGGGGAATAGATTTTGTCGGACCCTTGCCCATGACTGCCCGCAAAAAGAAGTATCTTTTGGTAGCCACTCAGTATGTCACTAAGTGGGCTGAAGCTATCGCCCTCTCTGCTTAAATGGCAAGGCAGTTTCAAATTTCATATTTGAACGTATCTGCATAAGGTTTGGGACACCCATGGAGATAGTCTCTGACCATGGGAGTCCATTCTTAAATGAAGCAGTGGAGTTACTCATGGATCGCATGGGCATTGATCATCACACTTCTAGCATCTATTATCCAGCATCCATGGGTCAAACAGAGCGGACCAATGGCCTCCTTTGCAAAACCATGTGAAAAATGGCTGCAGGGAATAGGGGCCAATGGGGTCAGAAGGTCACTGAAGCCATGTGGGCTTACAACATCACTCATAAAACATCTACAGGTCACACCCCTTTTGAGTTGGTGTATGGTACTGAGGCAGTTTTACCACTAGAGATAGAGATTCCGGCCTTGAGATTGGCACAGGAATAGAGGATGTCAGAAGATGAACATGTAGAGGCCAGATTGGTACAACTTGAGAAGTTAGATGAGACCCGACGCCTTGCACTACACCAAACAGAGATCCAAAAGAATCGACAAAAGGCCCGATTGGATGCTAAGATTCGCAAGGGATGGGAAAGACACTTTGCTGAGAGGGATGTTGTGCTATGCTTTGATAACAGATTGGACCACCAAATGGATAAGAAGTTTCTGCCACTGTTATTCCCTCCATATGGGATAGGCCCATGTGGGGGGTGTAAAGAATAAGGGAGAGAGATAGGAGACTCAAGTGCAGCTTTCTTCACAACACACAAAAGAGAGAGGACACAAGGTTGGAGGGTGAAGCCTTTCTTCACTTTTGCACACAACAACAATACAATAGAAGAGGGAAATACCCTATATGTCAAACCCTAGAATACATGGTTCATATGTGAACCCAAACCAAAAACATACGTGGTAGTCTAACTACACCACGAGTACAACTAACATAGGCGGTGACATAAATGATAGTCATCCAGGAGATATATCGGGGGTAGAGCTTGATATCTCAACACTCCCCCTCAAGCTCAAATCCATCTCACGTACACCAAGCAAGCTCCTAAATCTGCGAAGCTTCTTGGTACCCAATGCCTTCGTAAAAATATCAGCCACCTGCTCCTCAGTGCTGACATAGACAAGATCAATCTCACCAGCTAGAACCTTCTCTCTCACAAAGTGATAATGCACCTCAATGTGCTTCGTTCTAGCATGATAAACTGGGTTATTAGCAAGCATGATGCTGCTAATGTTGTCACAATGAATGACAACTGCTGCATGAATTGACTGTCCCATATCTGCAAGTAGCTTCCGTAACCAAGCTACCTCACATGCAGCCATTGCTGCACCCCTGTACTCAGCCTCTGTGCTCGACAAGGCAACTGTTGGCTGCTTCTTGCTGCTCCAACTGATGGCACCACTCCCAAGGGAAAACATAAAACCACTAGTAGATCTCCTGTCTGAGACACTACCAGCCCAGTCAGCATCTGTGTATCCATGTACCTGTAATGCACACCCAGCTTCATAAAACAGTCCATAATGCAATGTGGACTTCACATACCAGAGTATGCGCCTAGCCGCATCCAAATGTGGCTTCCTCGGTGCCTGTATAAACTGACTCACCAGCCCCACAGCATAGCTCAAATCTAGTCTGGTTATAGTCATGTAAATCAAGCTACCTACTATGCGCCTCTACATAGTAATATCTTCAAGAAGCTCACCTGTCTCTGCATTGAGCTTCACATTCTACTCCAATGGAACAGAGATAGGCTTACAGCCTGTCATCCCATATTTGGATAGCATGTCCAAACCGTATTGCCTTTGCAACAGCCATATCCCACTCGGGGATCTAATAACCTCAATGCCCAAGAAGTAACGCAGCTCTCCCAAATCCTTCATCTCAAATTTTTGCTTCAACAGCAGCTTCACTTCATTAATGTCTGCATCACTATCACCTGTAATAATCAAGTCATCAACATAGATGACTATAAGCACAATCCCTCTGTTTGTCCTTTTCACATAAAGTGAAAAATGTGAATTGGAAATCTGAAATCCAATAGTGACAAGATATTGCCCTATCTTGTCTGACCATGCCCTCGGTGCTTGTTTTAAGCCATACAAGGCTTTGCACAACCTGCATACAAAATCGGGGTGTGAATTATCCTCATAACCTTCTGGCTGCATCATATAAACCTCTTCCTGCAAATCACCATGCAAGAAGGCATTTTTCACATCCATCTGATGCAAAGACCATCCCTTTGCAGCAGCCATAGCAATTACTACTCTCACGGTTGCCATCCTTGCAACTGGGCTGAAAGTTTCCTCATAGTCAATTCCATATGTCTGCGCAAAACCTTTGGCAACCAATCTTGCCTTGTACCTGCTAACAGACCCATCAGCATTGTGCTTTACTTTGTAAACCCACTTGCAGCCAATAGCCTTCTTATCATGAGGCAAAGGCATCAAATCCCAAGTGTGGTTTGCATCCAAGGCAGCCATCTCTTCATCCATAGCTGCTTCCCAATTTTTATGCCCTGCTGCATCCTCAAAACATATGGGCTCTAGCTCCTCTAGAACCTTGACCATATAAGCATAGTGATGTGCTGTATACCCATCATATCTTAGCCTGTCAACTGGATACTTAATACGAGTGGACCTCCGTACAGCTGGATCAGTTGCAGGAGTCTTTAAATCATGCCTGCTTTTCCTTGCACCAGGTGTAACAACAGAAGGAATCCCAAGGTCCTCATCAAGGCTCATTTAAGAGCCACTTGACTCTCCATCAACATGAGAGCTACCAGCAGACACATCAAACACTGGAGCATGGTCTACTTTTTCTTTTCCCTTATGTGATACCTGCACAACACTATCAGGACTGCCATGTGACAATTCACTAGATCTCAATCTCCCTGTCCATGCATCAGATCCACTAGTAGAGGACTCTCTGGGTCCACTCAAGGCTTGAGATTGCTGCTCTGCATTTATTGCAGCATTCCCATTTCCTGCATCTGCATCTCCTACCATAACAGTTGGTGCATACCAGCTGCTCATTTCATCAAAAACAACATCTCTGCTCACTTGCATTTTGCGGGTGGAAGGGTTATAATAGCGATACCCTTTCTGGTGCAGAGCATATCTAATAAAGATGCATTTTTCTGCCTTTGGATCCAGCTTTGTTCTCTTCTCATCAGGAACATGAACATAAGCTATGCAACCAAATACCTTCAAGTGAGAAATATCTGGTTTTTGGCCTGTATACATTTCTTCAGGCGTCATGCCATGGACAGCTGCAGTGGGGGTTCTGTTCATAATATAAACAGCAGTTGCTACTGCTTCAGCCCAAAAATAATCAGGCATGTTTTTCTCATTTAGGATCGCCCGTCCTACTTTTGCAATATGCCTGTTCTTCCTTTCTGCAACCCCATTCTGCTGAGGGGTAGACCTGCATGAGTACTTCCTTTGAATTCCCTGTTCTTTCAGATATTCACAAAATTCTTCTGAAAAGTACTCTCCCCCTCCATCAGATCTTAGCACTTTAATATGCACACCTTTCTCTTTTTCAACCATGGCCTTAAAAGCCTTGAAATGGCTGAACACTTCACTTTTGTGCTTCATAAAATAAATCCACACCTTCCTAGTGTAGTCATCAATAAACGTCACATAATAATGGCATCCACCAATAGAAGCAGCTTTGGTTGTCCAAACATCTGAATGGATCACTTCCAAAGGTCTTCTACTCACCTTAGCATTTTTGGGAAATGCATGTCTGGCCTGCTTACCCATTTGGCATGCTTCACATACCTTTTGCATTCCCTCAACTCTGAATTTAGGCACTACCACTGGTGAAACCCATTCAGTATTGTTTGCATAGATTTCAGCCTTTGTATATTCACGTGCCTAATGCGCTTGTGCCATATCTCAATATCTGCAATGACACCTCTCCCATATGCGCAAACATAGCAGCTTTCACCTCAGGCATATCAATATCCAAGGTGAACATTCTGCCATTTTTGTTCCCTTTTGCAACCAAGAGGCACTTATTTTTCAAGTCCTCAACAAAGCATCCATCAGGATTAAATCTAACCTGCAGACCTTGCTCAACCATCTGGCCAACTGAAACCAGGTTCTTAGTGATTTTTGGAACATGAAGTACATCTGCCAAGTACTTCGTTTTGCCATCCTGCATAGCCAATGGCACTTTACCAACCTGCGTAATTGGGTGCACAGTATCATCACCTGTTTCAACATAACCTGGCTTATCCAAATTTCTAACATCATGAAACCACTCACCATGACTGGTCATGTGGTTAGAGGCACCTGAATCAACATACCAAACATCATTGCAAGCTGCAGCATCTCCTGACATGGAGTTAACCATATGCTGCATCACAAAAAGGTGCTCATTTCTGTCGTCACCATGCCCACTTGATGATGCATAGTTGCTTTGCTGCAACTTCCCACTTTTGATGTCATTCTGCTTTTTATAGCATGTATTCTCCTTGTGTCCAGGCTTTCCACAATAATAGCATTCTGTGCTGCTATTTACTTGCTGGTTCCTTTGCCATGAACCACAGCCTCTTTGGCTCCCCCTGCCTCTAGAACTACCACATCCTCCTCCATAGGACTGGTTTTCCTGTTGTTGCTGTTGGTTCTGATTTCCTGCACGACCACCAAAACGGCCTCTTCCTCTACCCCTGCCTCTACCTGTATTCGAGTAGAAAGCAGTCTCTTGAGAAGTTGAGATGGCTGAACCACCATTCCTTTGCTCTTCACTCAGCAAGAGAGCAATAAGTTCCTGAAAATCAGGAAATGTCTCACGGACTCCAATGGATGTCCGAAACTGTGCATAATCTTTCCCAAGACCATTCAAGGTCACGCACACTAAGTCCTCATCATCAACAGGTGCTCCAATGGAGGCAAGAGAATCTGCAAGGCCTTTCACCTTCAAGGAATACTCATTTATATTCATATTTTTCCTTTGCACATTGTGCAACTCCTGCTTTAGCTGCATCTTTCGTGCTTTGGTATTTGTGCTATACAGCTTCACCAATGTATCCCATGCCTCCTTAGGCGTCTCTACATCCTGTATATGCACAATCATAGAATCTGAAATGCTAACAGACAGCCAATACAAGCATTTTCTGGCTTTTTCATGCCATTCTTTAAAGGCCTTCAATTCAGCAGGAGTGGAAGCAGCACCCAAAACTGGTTCTGCAGTTTCACCACTGATGTAATCCCAAACTCCCTTTCCCATAAGGAAGTTTGTCATCCTGAACTTCCATGCTTGGAAGTTGTTCTTGTCAAGCTTCTCACTGACAATGGTAGACAGATTCTCAGACATTTTACAGATCACGAATTGCAACAGCAACCTGTAAACACAGCAAATGCCTCACAAGGGCAAATAGCAAAACTTCTGCAAACAGCCTCACAGGGGCAGATCCGCAACACTGACGAAAGTGGTATTTCACCACACAGTCACTTCCTAGTGACGATTTTGCATCAACAGGCAACAGGCATGAATCTGCAACTCCCAATATCTCTGCAAATAGGCATACGATGCAATTTTTGTGGCACCTTTCCAGCGACTAGCCGCATAGTGGTCGCACAGCAAAAAACAGGGCCTTTTTCTAAGTGCCTGCGAAGAACTTCCGCCTTCACAACGGGCCCCGAAACGGCCTCAAACCAAAAAAATAAATTCATTAAGGGCTTCGCCCTCTCCCGCAGCATATACTGCGCTCTCGCCACACCGCGAAGGGCCTCTCAATCTGAAACAGTGCACTCCTGCACTTCTGGCTATGCTACCTGCAGAGATTTGCTCCCAAACTCGAAATAGGAAAGCAACACTAGTCCTCTTACCAGGACACCACAAACTTGGCTTGCTTTCTTGAGCTCCTTACCACGAACAAGGCTCTGATACCATGTAAATAATAAGGGAGAGAGATAGGAGACTCAAGTGCAGCTTTCTTCACAACACACAAAAGAGAGAGGACACAAGGTTGGAGGGTGAAGCCTTTCTTCACTTTTGCACACAACAACAATACAATAGAAGAGGGAAATACCCTATATGTCAAACCCTAGAATATGTGGTTCATATGTGAACCCAAACCAAAAACATACGTGGTAGTCTAACTACACCACGAGTACAACTAACATAGGCGGTGACATAAATGATAGTCATCTAGGAGATATATCGGGGGTAGAGCTTGATATCTCAACAGGGGGGGTATACAAAGTCTAAGAGAGCAAGTTAAATAATGGGGAAAGTAGGATGAGGTGGCAAGATTCCTTGTGCCAACCCTCCACTTATCCTCCTAGAGGTTTGAACATATTATAAAATTGGAAAGAGACCAAGGGAGTATCATAGACTTGAGATATGGGGCTTGATTTATGTGGAAAATTGAGGCAAAGGGTTGTCGCACACAATTGAGAGTGCGTAATCACCTAGCCCACATGGGAGACTTTTCCACACACACCATGCGGGAGGATACATTAATGTGGAGAGACCCCCTCTTTTGGCTATAAAAGGAAGGGGCTATTCCTTGATGAGACACGCTCATTCTTGTAAAGCCACCTAGCTAGTATTTTGATATTTCCCTCTCATCCCTTCTTTCAAATAAAGTATGGTTCTCTTCCCTTGATGTCTACATCTCCACATTCCTCCTCCTATCATGTACATGCTTCTCTTCCCCCTCTCCCTTTCCCCTTGTGTCATAGTCTCCCTTTTCCTTCCCTCCACTTCTAATTCCTTGTTCACCCCTATGACATCCCTTCACCCTCATGATCTCCTTTTCTCTATGGCCTTTGAGCGTCACCATACTTAGCCTCTAGCCTCTGATCTCGATAACTTTTCTAGCTAAAAGTGTCTTGCTTGCATAGCATTTGCACACCTAGAGGTGCATCATTGGGTTGCTGTGTAAAATGTGCTAATGTAGTGGTGTAGTCGCAGCTTAGGCAAATTGGGTGTTTGCCCACTTGAGTTGACTGCCCATGTTTGATTCCATTGGAAAGACCCTTGTTGCCTACTAGTCTATACCACAATTGGTTGGTGCCTCTTAGATGGGTATGCACATTGGGGTGTGTGTGTGGGTGGAAGAAAGGCTCTAAGGGGACTTTAGAGGACTTCCTCACGTTTAGGCTAGACTTGGAATACCAATAGGTGGGCTGCTGAATCTGGCAACTTATCGTAGTAGTGGATAATCCCATGCACTCATCAGCAATAGCTAAGGGTGCACCTGCTTCCAATTATTGCAATCCATCTCTAAGCCATGCTCAAAGTGAAGACTTAAATGTAGGAATGACAACCAGCGATTTTCTCTTTTAGTCTAGCATTGGGGAATCCTTCAAAACAATTGCCATAGATTCCTACTTAGCTAGCCTTTCCCCTGCACGAGGATGTAAAGATTTCCTACAAGTAGCGTTGTACTTGTCGAAGCAGGGAGTCCCTCTTAGCATATTGGAGAGACTTACAACACTTTCCCATGGTAGCATATATGCTAGCTTGTGTTGAGTTTCCCTAGTGGTGAAGGGCCTGTTCAAGTTGGCTTTTATGCCATGCTCAACAATTTTAGTAGGAAAGGTCCTCATTTTTCCAAAGGTGGTAGGTCTCAACTCCTTGCAAAGGCTGTGTCTTCTATTGGCTGTCAATGGTGGTAGAGCTTTGAAAGGCCCAGGTGGAGATGGCCATACTTGTGTCGCTAAGGAGGCATGGATTTGCCAACTATTTTGAGGGGGGATTGACGTGGGTGGAGGCATCATAAGGAAGCTAGAATCCAAAAAGTGCTTCTTGTTGTTTTTGCGAGTGAGTGTTCTAGAATCGAAAAAGTGCCAACCTTGATGAAATGATTTATAACTGACAATGCTGTTTACACACCACCAAAGGGTGCCCAAAGTGTGGGCACCCAAAAACATTCATGGTGGGTTGGAATGGGCACCCTCTGTTACACACTGACTGCCCATTGTGAGATCATTAAAAAATGGGTGCCCATAGATGGGCACCCCTTTTACACACCGCCCAAGTACAAACCCCCTTTTACACCCCGCCCAAGTACAAATCCCTTTTGTAAAAATGAGAGCTCGGATGGGTGTGGAGCTGGGGGACCCAAATCGTGATGGTGATTGGCTGAATCCAACCCTGCTCATCAATGGGTAGCCAAGCTTGGCTGCCCAAGGAAGGCCTTTCTCAGGGCATGATGTGGACTCCACACCGGATTAAAAGGTCTAAGCTTGGGCACTGTATGTGTAAAGAGGTGCCTGCCCAAACCTCAAATGGTCGCTTTCTATTGGTCCAAACGGCCACCCAATGTTCGGTGCCCTTTGGTGTGTAAAGGGCCTAAGGTGGAAGAAACAAGAAACAGTTTGGATTCAATTCATTGAAATAATTTTAGAATTTTTCTTTGGTGTTGGGAACATGGTATAACAAGATGAATCTCATTCATGTGGCCTACCGTGAGATGGTGCACGAAAAAGAGCAAGAAAATTTGAATAGTGTTCCTAAATCTTGCATGTTTGCACAAGACTCAACTCCTCCGATTTGATATTTATGAAGGAAGCCAGCGATGGCAAGCTCATTCCTGTAGCCAACCAGTAGCTGTGCAAATGCAAGCTTCTCAAAGAATGTAGTTTTGAGTAATTTTCACCAAATCTTCATTGCTTAAATCAAGTGGAGGCCTCAAAATCGAGAGCTTCTAATGCTTGGCATCTACGCAAGAGATGCCCAAGCCATCATGTACTATTAGAGATTTTAAATCAGGATAATGCTTCAAAATTAAGAGTAAAGCACCTCGAGAAATACTGTGGCTCCTACATATATGAATTTCTTCCGTTGCTCAATGCTCTGAAACTAACAGTAAAATCCCTCCATAAACACTTTTTGCTCCGACATATATGAATTTCTTAAATGCAAGCAATAATGTACAAAGGAGGACATATCTATATCTCCCATACCTTCGCAACTCAATAGCTCAAGTTTCCTAAGCTGACAGCAACTGTGCCAAAGCCACA
This sequence comes from Dipteris shenzhenensis, assembly GCF_047967505.1. Classification (NCBI taxonomy): domain Eukaryota; kingdom Viridiplantae; phylum Streptophyta; class Polypodiopsida; order Gleicheniales; family Dipteridaceae; genus Dipteris; species Dipteris shenzhenensis. The sequence continues at coordinate 39,254,859 of NC_141623.1, read as the reverse complement.
AATAGAAGACCTTAGTCCAACTAAGATAAGACTTTCTAATTGCAAGGAACCATATGCTATGCCTTGTTATTCAAATGTTGATCTGCTCCAGAAAAGTCCAACGGCAGCTAATTTCTTTTGCAAGTAATTGGCTTTACATTGCATTTTCGCTCACCTAGCAGTGAATGAGAATGGCCTCTAACATCCCCTTAGACTGGTTTTACTCAACTTGTAGCACTATTTACGACTTCATACTTGACACTCTTGCTCGCAATGATGTGCTCAGCTACCCACAATCACTTACTTCATTGTGCACTGCACATAGTGTAATCTCACCATCGTGATGCTCAGCCCTGACCCATTTGCTAATCTTGGTGTACTTGATTGAACATGTAGCTTCTCCATGAAGCTTCTCCTTGGTGATAGTACCATGCATGGAATAAGGCTCACTCTCTTGCTGCCCATAATTCTACTACTGCAGCATGGCAGGGTAGCTTTGCTACTGCCCAATGCCTCTCTCTATTGAGGACGTTTCTCCACAATGTCTTGGCGAGGAAAATTAGATCCACGGCCACTATTATGATGTCCTCCTCTTGTGAAACTTCTTCTAGATTTGGCCCCACCTCAAAAAGGGACAAGATTGCTTCTTACATTGTCTCTGCCACCATATTTTGGCTTCATAAGGTTGGAACTTTTTCTTGAAAAGGAAGAGGGTTTGATTAATTTTTCAATCATAGTGAGTCCTTGCTCATTATACATATTCCAAGACCCCTTGAATCATATACTCTCTCACAAAGATGAAAGTGACAAGACTTTCAACTATGGATTTTGTCGGTCCATTCAACCAAATGAGGAATGTAGTAAAGGAAGCTGCTAAACTCATATCCGGGTAAAAGAAATCCAAGTGATTCACCATATACCATATAACATGGTTTGTCCAAATGAGAGATCTACCACATTTGTCATAAACACAAGAACACCTAAGGAATGGTTGTAACCAATTCCACCACACAAGGATTTGTAATTTGCAGCCCTTTCTGTACTGGAGTTAAAGTCTCCCTGAACAAGTAATGGTATTTTGGAGCTAGAACATTTCCAAGCATCCATTGTAGAAAGTGCAGGTGCACAAGGAATGCTTACCTTTTTGAAAGATGTTAATGTGACTCCTTTGAGAGTAGCCTGTTTGCATTTATCCACATCCCCATTAGATTGTGAGATATCTATGCTCAAAGGCGCTAATAAATTCAAATTATTAAAATTCCACATCTTGTTTTGATAAGTCTCTTGAGACGTCAAATTCCACTTCTCGACTAGGCAATGTAGGAATGCATGATGATCCTTGTGGCATGGTGAGATTGTCCATAGCTTCCTATTCTACTGAAGTAGTGAGTAAGATGCATGATGATCCTTGTGGCGTGGTGAGATTGTCCATAGCTTCCTCTTCTACTGAAGTAGTGAGTAAGATGGAGCTTCTCTTGCTCAGATCAAGAAAGAGAAATTTTTTTGAACCAAGGAAGTTTGGTAGTGACCTTAGGTATAACAGTAGAAGATAGAGCCTTTTCAATTCTAGGCAGCAGTTTTTCACGATGATGCACATTGACATCATCGTTGCAAATGATTTCATCTATCATAGTTTCCATTTCAGAAAGTAGTGCATAGGCTATTTTTGTACTCTTTTGGCTTGTAACAAGGACCAACGACCATTCTTCAATGCCAAGGGTATGAAACAATGTGTTATTACCTACTTCCTTTGCCACCATGTCATGCTCAATGATCTCTTTGTGTATGTCCTTGTTATCGATAAGGGCCATAGTAGCTTGTACCACTGGACTCAAAATCGAAAGACTATCAAAATATTCTCTTATTTGCTATAGCTACAGATGCTTTAGGATGGCTAATAAAAGATCTGGTGGTAATGGGGGAAATCAATGGTATAGAGCTCCCTTCAAGAAAGCAACTAGTAAACCAGCAATTTGCAGATGATACTACTCTGACCATCAGAAACACAGATGTAGATATACAAAGAGCTATGGATTGTATGGATATCTTTTGTACTGCATTTGGATCCAAAATAAATCACACAAAAACTAGTTATGCCTTGTTATCTGGAGACCCCTAAAGTAATCTGGAACAAATGGGCTGTAAGAGAATTCCTCATGGATAATCTTCAAACTTTTGGGTATCCTTATGGGTTTCAAAGTTAATATGAAAGATAGATGGGATTGATTTCTAGAAAGGTTCACAAAAAAATAGACAGACTCAGGGATTTGTAGGCAAACTTAGCAGGAAGAAGGGTAATATTAAATCACTGTATATACCCAATTGCTATCTTCTATCTCTCTTGCAAGTGTTGTTCAGAACAAGCTTAGAAAAGTTTATAAGAATCTAAATATCCTTCTTGTGGGGGGGGAGTGTTGGCTCTTTCCTACTGCTTTTGTAGGAAGAGCTGGGTATTCTATGTTGCAGGGTTCCGAGGCTTTTTGTCACCTACAGATATGTTGGGATTGTCATTGTAGTATATGTGTAGCTTAGGACCTCGAGTCGTGTTCCGGTGAGAGACGTAGGCTTAAGTGTGGTAAGCGAACAAAGTGCAAGCATGTGTAAAAGACACGTAAACCATCGTTGTTGGGGTAATGAAGGCTTTTGCCTTCATTGGGGGTTGTAGGGTTTAGGAGGAGTTTAAGGGTTCAGAAGGAGGTTCCAGGGTTTAGAAAGAGTTCAAGGGTTCAGAAGGAGGATCCAGGGTTTAGAAAGAGTTCAGGGTTAGAAAGAGTTCCAGGGTTTAGAAGGAGGTTCCAAGGTTTAGAAGGAGTCCAGGGTTAGAAGGAGAATCCAAGGTTCAGAGTAGAGTACATGGTGGAGAACTCGTCTCCCTCGTAGATCATGGAGTTTAAGGGTTTAGGAAAGCATAGGAGTGGGAGAGGAAGAAGGTGTAAGAGTATGGGTGAAAGAAGAGAGAGGAGGAAGGAGGAGGAGGGAAGAGGCGGAGGGAGAGGGAGGAGAGAGGAGGAGGAGGAGGAGGGAGGAGGAGGAGGAGGAGAAAGGAGAAGGAGGGAGGAGGAGAGGGAGAGGGTGGGTTGCAGGGTTGGAGAAGAGGGGAGAAGGGTTGCAAGGTTAGGACATGCTTTTGGATGTGCAGTGCAAGGAAGCATGGACACTTGAGACAAATGCTTGGAATACCAATGTAGACTCAACACAATGCCCCAAGAGTGTGGGCTTCATTCCATTATGGGGTATTTATACAAGTTGGAGAGCTTCTCTCTCTGCATGTAACACAAAGTCGTATCACAAAGTTGTAACACAAAGTCGTAACACAAAGTTGTGTCACAAATTTGTAACACAAAGTTGTATCACAAAGTTGTTACACCTTCTCTTTCTTCATAAGTTCATGTTGGCACAGAGTCAACAGGGAGTGACACTAGAAGAAGAATATCCAAGGTCAACCCATGGCTTGCTCAAAAGAAGTGGGTTCTAGTTCCTGTATCACTTTGACCATATAGACATAGTGAATGGCTGTAAATCCATCATATTTCAGCCTATCCACAAGATACCTAACCCTGGTAGACCTGCGCAAAATAGGCTCACTTCCAGGTGCTCTCAAAACATCCCTGGTCTTCCTTACTCCAGGTGTAACAACAGAAGGAATACCCAACTCATCATCAATGCTCTGTTCTGAGCCACTGGATTCACCATCCACATAAGAGTGACCTGCATTCACATCAAACATGGGCTGATCTACCTTCTCTTTTCCTTTTTGTGATACCTGCGTACCACTATCTGCATTGCTTTGAGGAGATTCTCCTAATCTCAATCTACCTGTCCATGGTGAAGTATGTGAACCACTGCTAGAGGACACTGCAGGTCCACTGATATTTTGTAATTGCTGCTGTGAATTCTGTGCAGCAATACCATTTTGTGCATCTACATCAATCATCACATTTATTGGTTTATACCAGCTGCTCATCTCATCAAAAACAACATCTATGCTCACTGTGAACTTACGTGTAGAAGGGTTATAGCATCTATACCCTTTCTACTGCAGAGAATAACCAATAAAGACGCACTTCTCAGCTTTTGGATCCAACTTGGACCTCAACTCATCTGGCACATGGACATAGGCAATGCAACCAAAAATCTTCAAATGAGAAATATTTGGTTTCCTACCAGTATACATCTCCTCTGGCGTCATGCCATGTATTGCTGCAGTGGGAGTCCTGTTCTCATTATATAGACTGTTGTAGCAACTGCTTCAGCCCAATAATAATCTGGTAGATCTTTTTCATTTAGCATAGCCCGAGATACCTCTCCAATATGCCTATTTTTTCTTTCTGCAATTCCATTTTGCTGTGGGGTATGACTGCATGAATATTGCTGCTTTATACCATGCTCCTGCAAGAACCTTGCAAACTCATTTGAGAGGTACTCTCCCCCTCCATCTGACCTTAGGCATTTTATTTGCAGGCTGTTTCTTTTTCAACCATAGCTTTGAAAGCTTTGAAGTGCCCAAACACTTCACTTTTCTTTTTCATAAAATACACCCACAGTTTTCTGCTGAAGTCATCAATAAATGTGACAAAATAGTGACAGCCTCCAATAGATGCAGCTTTTGTAGTCCACACATCAGAGTGGATTAATTCCAATGGCTTTTTACTCTCTTGAACATGCCTAGGAAATGGTTTCCTTGCCTGTTTCCCAAATTGACAGGCTTCACAAACCTTGTGCATTTCTGCAACCTTGAATTTAGGCAATCCTGCAACAATATTTTGGAATTGCATTGATTTTAGTCGCTGTATATTAACATGACCAATGCGTTTGTGCCAGATATCAATATCTGCAACTACACCGGTCCCATGTGCAAACATTGCTGCACTCAATTCAGGCATGTCTGCATCCAACGTAAACATCCTGCCCTTCTTCTTTCCTTTTGCTATCAAGCGACCGTTATTTTTCATATCCTCAACAAAGCATCCATGAACCTGCAAGCCTTGCTCAACCATTTGACCAACAGAAACCAGGTTCTTGGTGATGTTTGGACATGAAATACATCAGACAAGTATTTCTTTTTCCCATCCTGCATAGACAAAGGAATTTTGCCAATCTGCACAATAGGATGTGCAGTATCATCACCAGTCTCCACAAATCCTGGCTTTTCCATCTTCCTTGCATCTTGCATCCATTCTGCATGACCTGTCATGTGGTTTGACGCACCTGAGTCAACATACCACACATCATTTTGTTCTTCTGCACTTGTCATAGAATTGGTCATATGCTGCACCATAAATAGATGCTCATTTCTGTCATCACCCTGCCTGCTAGAAGATGCATAATTGCCTTGTTGCAATTTTCCACTCATAATGTCATTCTGCTTTTTATAGCAGTCCTTAGCCATATGACCCATTTTGCCACAATAGTAGCATTCAACATTGCTGTTTGCATTTTGGCTTCTCTGCCATCCACCACGGCCTCTTTGGCTCCCCCTGCCTCTAGAGTTTCCACGTCCTCCTGCATAGGACTGGTTTTCTTGTGTTTGCTACATATTCTAATTTCTACCACGGCCTGCAGATCGGCCTCCTCTACCTCTGCCTCTACCTCTGCCAGCATTTGAGTAGAAGACAGTTTCTTTTGAAGTTCCTGCTGAAGAAGATGCACCCCCATTTCTCTGCTCTTCAGAAATTAGAAGAGCAATCAACTCCTCAAAATCAGGAAAGTTTTCACGGACGGCAATGGATGTCCGGAACTGTGCATAATCCTTTCCTAGACCATTCAAGGTCACAGAAACCAAATCGTCATCATCCACTGGCGACCCAATGGAAGCAAGTGCATCTGCAATTTTCTTCACTTTCATGTGGTAGTCATTTATGCTCAAATTTTCTCTCTGCACATTGTGCAACTCCTGTTTGAGTTGCATTTTCCTGGCTTGCGTATTTGTGCTATACATTTTTGCCAAAGTATCCCATGCCTCCTTTGGCGTATTTGCATCCTGAATATGCACAATCATGGAGTCCAAAATACTGATAGACAGCCAGTACATAACTTTCTTGGCTCTCTCATGCCATCCTTTGAATGCCTGCATTTCCTATTGACTGGGAACATTAGGAAGAACAGGTTCTTCTTCATTTCCTGTAATGAATTCCCAATAGCCTTTTCCCATCAAGAAATTCGTCATTCTAAACTTCCATGCCTGGAAGTTGTTCTTGTCAAGCTTTTCAGTGACAATCTGTGAAAGAGAATCAGATGCCATTACAAAACACTGCAAAATATTCTGTCACTGCAAAAAACACAGCTTTTGCCTCACACGAGCAGATCTGCAAAACTGACGAAAGTGGTATTTCACCACACAGTCACTTCCTAGTGACGATTTTGCATCAACAGGCAATAGGCATGAATCTGCAACTCCCAATATCTCTGCACACAGGCATACGATGCAATTTCTGCGGCACCTTTCCACCGACTAGCCGCGCAGTGGTCGCACAACAAAAAACGGGGCCTTTTTCTGAGTGCCTGCGAAGAACTTCCGCCTTCAAAACGGGCCCTGAAACGGCCTCAAATCAGAAAAATAAACTCACTGAGGGCTTCGCCCCTGCCCGCAGCATATACTGCGCTCTCACCACACCGCGAAGGGCGTCTCAATTTGAAACAGTGCACTCCTGCACTTCTAGCTGTGCTACCTGCAGAGATTTGCTCCCAAACTCGAAATAGGAAAGCAACACATGTCCTCTTACCAAGACACCACAAACTTGGCTTGCTTTCTTGAGCTCCTTACCACGAACAAGGCTCTGATACCATGTGAAGATTGTGGGAGAGAGGGAAGGAGTCTCACTTGCAGCTTTCTCACATGCACAATGGGGGAATACACACAAAGGTGGAGGCTGAAAACAATTTTCCTCTTCTTAGTTGTGAAAGCCAAAAGAACTCTAGTACAAAGAAATAGAAGAACCCTATATGTGGGTCTCAAACCAAACTCAACTAACTAAGGTGGCATACTAACTGAGCCACAAACTATAGTAGATAAGGATAGCTGTCATATTATTCGTGGGCGGTGTACCAACCGCATCTCCAGCTAACAAGTCGGTGACATAAGTACACAACGGTCACCCTGGCATATCTCGAGTGGAGCTCGATATCTCAACATAGTATGCATTTGACTAGCTGAAATTCATGAGTTTTAGTGACTTATTGGTCCTTTCACACCATGCTAGAGGATTCTACTTCAAACCATACAAAGCCTTATTTAGCCACCATATATGAGAAGGTATTGTGGGTGCACATACCCACTTGACTATTGCATATACCCTTCCTCTTGTAAATCACCATTTAAGAAAGCATTCTTGACATCCACTTGCCATAATTTTTAGGCATACATGGCTACTAATGCAATCATAGTTTTGATGGTAGTCATCTTTGCAACCGAATTGAATGCCTCATCATAGTCAAGTTCATGTGTCTGTGCATAACCCTTAGCAACCAACCTTGCTTTATACCTTTCTAAAATGCCATTTGACTTACATTTGACTTTGTACATCCACTTGCACCACCCAATGGATTTCTTCCTTGATGGTAATGGCACTAGTTACCACATCTTATTGTGTACGTGTACCAACATATCCATTTCTTCATCCATGGCTGCCTCCCATTTGGGCTTTCCAACTGCATTTTGAAAACATATAGGTTCCTCATGCTACATCCCATAAACCATATATGCATAATGCATATTCATGTATCTATTGTAAGTTAGTCTATCAATGGGATAACGGAATCCTTATGACCTCCTCAACTATGGTACATGTCTCTTATCTTGTCTTGTGTGTGGTGATACATACTTCTCTACTTGCTTTGTGCCTGGTACATCTAATGCTCTTTGTGCTACTAAATTTTGGTCTCTTGTTTCATGATGATAGTAGCTTGTTGTTGCACTCTTGTTGTTGCACTGTGTCTATCAAGTCTCTATCTTTGTCCTCGGCTACTTAGCTCTTTGTTCCACCTCCATGATCTTGGACATGAGCTTAACATCCTTCTTCTTTGTAGATTCTAGCCGGCGGGCTACCATGACTTCATGTTCTTTTTTATGGCAGCAATGTCAGCTCGCAGCTTCTTTGTCTTTGGGGTGTGGATTTCTTTTTTTTCCTTGGTAGGAGCCACGACTGGAGAGGTGGTTCAAGGGCCTTTCTTTTTGTCAGCATGATGGGCAGAGGAGCTTCATGGGTTGCAATAAGGGTGTCTAATTTTCCGCTCATCTCCTAGATAAGTGAGAAAAGGGAGAAGGGACATAGAAGATGGCTTTGGAATGGACAACTGTTGAGTAGGTGGGAATGGACAACTATTGGTGTGTGAGTAGAAGATTGCTTTGGAATGGACAACTCTTGGTGTGTGAGTAGGTGGGGGAGGAAAAAATGCCAGGGTTTTCTCTTTCTAGATGGATGACACAAGATAAAAACCCACCTCTTGTAGTGCGAGGTCTATGGTGGTCGGATGATGGATGTTAATACTTGGGGACGCATGGTGATAGGACTAGGTATATGAAGAGTGGAAATAGGCAGTGTAAGAGTTTGTGGGCTGGACACATCAGTGGGCATAATTACAGGGGAAGAGGTGAGAGTGGTGTGGGGCTTGGGTTTGTGGATAAAGATGGGGTCAGAGATCTATCTACGGAGATAGGAGTAGCAATGGGGGCATTTGCAATAGTAGGGGGAGGGAAAGATACATTAGTAGTGATTGTGGAAGAGGGGATTGGGAGTGAGCTAGTAGTAGTGCTCGTGGAAGAGGGGGTTGGGAGTGAGCTAGTAGTAGTGCTCGTAGTAGGCAACAAATTCTTTTCGGTGGCAGAAGAGGATTCACCTAGGACTTTGTGGTTCACTGACAAGAGATCCTTTCTAACTAGGTTGTGGTTCAGACTAAGTACTAGTTGCTTCTTGTGTATCCTATCTTGTTCTTGTTCTTCTTGATGATGGTCATGTAGGCCTTGGAGTAGATGTGGGCACTGGCTATGCTACTTGACAAACAAAGTCATTCAAGATTACAAGAGGCTCTATGCAATCCCTATTTTGAAGATAAAAATTGATGAACCTACTTAGGGTAGGTCAATATGAAGAGGGGGTAGAGATCTATGTGCCTACAATGCCTTAACAATACCTTCTACCACAAACCTCTAGAATTTGTTGTAGTTTTGAGTGCTTGCTCTATTTTTGATGACGTCTTTGAGATAATTTTGCTGATCGTCAAGCCATGTTTAAGCACTAATCACCATCATTAGGCACTAAGAGCTTGATTAGGTGCACATTGGCTATCTCCTACACTATATGAGGCAACACCTACCACCAACAGTCAGTGGAGGGCTCTTTGAGGGCAAAGGAGGTCGTATCTACTCTAGGGTTCAATTGGCACACTCAAATGTCACCTCAATTGAGAGGTATCTCCCATAGGTACGGCGGCATTGGCCATTTTCTCAGCGCAGGTGCAAGAAATCCTAAAGTTGTGGTCATACAAGGTATGCAGCCAACATTGAAAACTTGCCTAGCCCTGCAGGGCAGTACACTTGATGCATGTCCATGCATGTCCACTTCAAGGTGAGTAACTTGTACAAATCAAATTTGTTTGGGTAAAATCTTCTCTTATCAAAGGTGACTTGAACTACCAAGTTTGGGCTCCGTTGGTGACCCGTGCGCCCAAGGAGAGCTATTGAAGGAGTCGGGGGTACTATAGCTACCATGGGATCTTAGTAAGAGCTCCACATTTTTAAGTGAGTATTGTCACTAATGACTTTGTCAAGGGTTTTTTTTTGGGCTCTAAGCTTGATTACCGTATGATTGGAGTACAAGTGGAGGAGTCATCAACATAAGCTTCATACCTCAACACCAAGCATCTTTCAAGTTCTTACTTCTAGCAAGTTTGCCTCAAGGACGCCTATTAGCACCAAAGGTGTACTTATACACCATTTCTTCTTGGTTTCTGATCAAGGTGGTGTCCTTTGACACTCTGAAGGAGCTCTACATTGACACATTGAGGTGGGGGCGCATTCCATAAGTGCTTTTAGCCAATAGTTAATTATCTCCTTCATCCTTATCCTTCCATTGTGTTGTATGGATATGTGCTTGTCTATAAGCACATAGTCTCTCCTTGTTGAGCTTTGTGAGTTAAGTTTGCTTCTCCATACATCTCATCAGCATGCCATATTCATATACCATTGATACTGTATCTCATCTCCTTATCCATTTTCTCAGTAGTCCTAAGTGTTTCCGCTATGTTGTGCCACTTGTAAAGGATTAGACACCACCCTTGCCAATAAGCAAGAGGTAAGATCTCCCTAATGGCAAAGGATAAGAATAAAGTGGAGATTGAGAAATTCAATGGTGTGGGCTTCCATTCATGGCAAGTAATCATCAAGTACAACCTTATGTCCAAAAGCTTGTGGCCCTTCAAAATGGACACAAGGTAGCTTGACCTCACAAACCCCGAGGATGTTGAGGATGATGTACAAGCTCAAGCCATCATCATGTTGCACCTAGACAAGTCCCTACTCTATCATGTGGACCAGCTTCCCACGTCCAAAGCCATATTGGAGCAATTGAACAAGTTGTATGACTCCCATGGTGAGAGCTCCAAAATGGCCCTTAGGAGGAGCTTTTGAGCCTTAAGCACAAGGAAGATGAGGATATGGGAGCTTTCATAGCCAAAATGAGGAGTCTCATGATGTAGCTTGAAGCTATTAAAGCACTAATAAATGAGGATGATGCCATAGTTATATTGCTTAACACTAGTCTTGTACCATTACAGGACACTTAAATGTCATTTTTTAGGGTTGCAAGAGAATTAAGTATAGTGTGATGTGACAGTAAATTATAATTTCCTTTTTGGCCTACCCTCTGGTTGGCCTACTCTCTGGGTAGCCTTAGCATCAATTCGTTTTGTGCAAAGCAGAAATTCCCTATTTTTGGTATTTTTCATTGCTTCGTTTGCTGGGAAATGCATGATTGGTGCACGTGTTGCACCCGATGAATGTTGGCTGCCAAAGGCAATCCAAAGCCAAGTTCTCTTCTCTATGTTTAGAGATTGAGCTAATGTGCATTGTAGGGAGCGATAATGTGCATGGCAAGAAGTTTGGCTTCAGTGGGCGCATCCAGGGATTTTGAAGTTTGTGTTCATGATGCTGGCCTGCGTTTGATGGCACTGTAACTCTACCTCTTCATAGCCATTCCCTACCCAATGTCACTCGAACCACAATTTGTAGTTTCTTCCCTATTGGCGACAGCTATTCATCTTCTTGATATCCCCCCGAAGTAAGCGAACTCATCTTTCTTGAACTTTAGCCTCCCTTAGTTGGCCAACTATCTGTAATCTACAGATTATTGCTGCATCCGTCTTTCAATCCCACACTGAAAGTCTTTCCCTTAGCTACATGGCTCAATGTCAGAGAAGACCAAGATTGCAACCTTGAAGAGATCAGCCAAGAGCTCAAGTATATGAGAATTTCTGATTTAGATCATGAGCATGAAGGAATCGAAGAGCCTAAGGTCCAGGGGGAGGGTTACTATAACTATAGTGGAAAGCCAGAGAATGCGACTTACAGCAGCGAAGAACTGGTATGAGGAATAAACACTGATCCTCCCGTTCAGCAGAAAGGTTTCTCCGAAAGGTTTCTCCGAAAGGTTTTTGCGAAAGGTTCTAGCCCCTAGCCATATGGGTGCGAGAAGTTTCTTGCCATTCGGGGATGGGAACGTTACTGCAATGGATGAGGGCCGACAAAAAGAGCGTGACTCTAGTCGCAGTGACATGGGCTTCAAAGAGTCACATGATGATTCAATGCCTAAGGACAATGACAATATCTCAATAGATGCACGCTTGAATTATTATCCTGATTCCTACGACAAAAGCCTATCATTACTTCGATCTTACTAACCTTGGGACAAATGAGAATTTTGCACTTGAGAGGAATGACGAGATAGTTGGGCAAGGACTGATTGAGATGGGTGAGATCAAGCTGAACGAGGAGGTCACTTTGCGGAGCTTGTAGTATAATAGCCCAAAGAAATCTGATACTTTTGGTGAGGGTGGTCAAGAGCAGACTGAGATGCCTGTTTTGATTAATAGCAAGGGTTTCAAAGAGAAGATGAGCACAACTAAGTTTGGTGGTGAAGACGAGGTCAGCAATTCAAAGCAACAATAGGGAGAGGAAGGCATTGATGAAGCTAATCCACAGTCTCCCTAACGGAGTATGATTTGAAGGAGGATCACCTCAAGAAAGGATATGGGGGGGAAAGGCTACGAGCCAAAATATGTGGAGCTGCAAAGGCAAGCTAGTGAGTAGGAAGATGAGACAAACCAATTTTATGAATCTCTCTATTAAAATTTAGGGAGATGGTAGCTTTACAATGGATAAGTTTGATAAAACAAAAGCACTTCCTTTTCCTATATCTAGATTTATCCACTTTCAATCTAATAGACCTATTGGCCAAGCCTACAAAATGATCCTTTCCTAGATCTTTCCTATTGCCTACTTATGCAACAATAATGCCAAGGTTGTTACTACGGCTATTTTAGAAATGGTCAGTATTATGATCAACAATGGTTTCAAAAAGCAAAAAATATTACACCTCATACGACATTTCCTAACATCCTTGAAGTTTCCTGGAGCGCTACTTAAAGTACTAGAGAGCTCCTTGAAGGTATGATTCTATGTAAATAGCTTTATTGTTAGGCACTTCCCATATTGGGGTGTCTACCATCACAATGATTATGGTGTTGTGTCCACCATGGGATAAGGGTGGGTACACACACACACACACACACACACACATGCACGCACGCACGCATGCACACACACACACACATACACACACACACACACAACGTGATATTATAGGGAAGCTTGCGATACGTGATGCATTTACATAGCAGATGTTGAGGTAGCCGCATTCCATGATATGTTGAGCAAAAAATTTTATTGTGAGCCCTTAAATGGCCATGTGGTGCTCTGCAATTACGTCCACAGAAATATCGCTCTAGTCAAATAATCACCCATGCTTTATCCACATAGACTACATTCCACTTCTCTATTCTAGCAACCATGATTGAGAGATGCACAGGTATTTTGAAATGCCATCGCGATCATGATCAATTAACAGGGCTTAGCTCTAAACAATGGCAACCAAAAGTCCCAACACATTCACAAATATGGGATGTGCTTCCTGTTAACACCTAGTCAAAAGACTACAAGAACGTAAGAACGGGACTGTAGTACATAGAGGAAGGTATATTGAGAGGTATACGTGCATGTGATTAAGATTCTCGACAAAGCAATGAAGATCCTTTGAGCCATTGAGCTTTCTACGCATATATTTCGTTTGTTGTTGGAGAGGGGGTATGTGGAGACCTACTGGAGATATAAGGCGATCCCTCCAACAACAAAGCTAGCACCTCATACCTAAAGATGTACGTAATATGATCTGAGATGTCCGGTAGCATAGAGGTTAGCGAAGGGTCTATATGGACCATAGAGTTCAACTTTCCTATAGACAGTTACTAATGTTCTAATGTGGTGACTTTATGCCTCTGGTAATTGCTTTATGTTGCGACTATATGGCTCTTACCTTAGTCCTTTGTTTGGTTACATTTAAATTATATGCTTATCTAGCATAGAGTTATTTGTCATGATTAAAATAGAAATAATTGGCTAGTAATATCTCCAACTTTGATAGATTTTACTATTACCATATCCTCTAAAAATATAACCGAGAGGTATTTTTTGTTTTTTTGATATTGTATGCCTTCTAATACACTTATATTATAAGATTTTAATTGTGGATTAATATTAGACACTATTTTGAAGATTAATTCATGTTAGATTTAGCGAAAATTGACTTTAACTAATGCATGATATATATTCACGTATATTTATACTATCCACAAGCAAAAATTGACATTAAGAAAAGCATGATACCACTTGGTTGGCCAACCTTACTAGCTTTGACATGACTCTTGGTTAATTTAAACTCACACCCCCCTAACCTAACCCTACCATCTGCCTACTGCCACTTGGCTATTTCCCCACCACTCTCACCCACTCCTCACCGCCTACCTCCCATCACTTGTGTTCAGCTACCCTCAATGCATGCACCTGCTTTCCTTTAACTACATGTGACGCTCCTTTGCTATGTATATTGCTCAGCCATCCCTTCTTCGCATAGAGCTTTCCCTTTGGCGTATTTCTGCATCCCGACTTTGCTACTCGGCTCCCTCAAGTGAGCTCTCATTTTGCACTCCTTCTCTATCCATTGATATTCTTTTATCTTTCTTCTTCACTACCACCCTGTGCACTGACTCATTGCCTTGTGTTCTCGTCTATGATGGACTCCCTTATGTTACCGTGATGAGTTCCCCTATGCTTTGTTCGGTGATGGTCTTCCTCATCGATCAACTCTGGTTTTCGCATGTCCTTTACCAACCTATGGGATGTACATCTCTACCTTTGCTACCAGACTATCATGCTTTACCCCTTGTTTATAGCTTTGACCCCCTCTAGATCTTCCTACTTGTGCGGGTTTCCATCGTATTTTCATTTGGTAGCCACTTTTTTGCATCGGGTGCACAGATATGCTGTTTCCTGTGCTTTATGCTTCCCTTTCTTATTGAGACTGATCGCAAGTTCTTGCTTCTTCCATAATATGGCATGTACCTTCTCAAGGCTCCTAACGAACGTCTCCAGTCCTTACTACTCTTTTTTCACCTCTCACAGGCATCGTTGTGCTTCCTTAGTTATCATAGATGGTTGCCATTTGTAGTCTCTATAGCTACGCGTGCAACTAGCTGTGTCTTTGCTACTACTTGGTTTCGCCCATCAATGCCATGTCCTCAACTTAGGTTTACTAGACTTTCTAAAAAGAAGTGACTGACCAGCTTTACATTCCTAACTTTCCTAAGTTCATTTTATGCAGAACTAGTGTTCGGTGGTTCTCTTAATTTTCTATATGTTTTCATGATTAATGTTCGGAGCTATGATCTATATTTTCTATGGAGATAAAGTTGAAAAAACCCATATTATCTCTAGTTGTTGGCTAGAAATCTATAACTATCTATATAAGTTGATGATCAACCCCTTATCCAACAAAGGATACTCACTTCCCAACCATATAGATGTTCCATTTGCTATTTAATTTTCTCATTTATATTTACAGTAAGCATGTTTTTAATAGTAATTATTTGTGACAATAATAACAAGTGTGTGGGGGATGCTTGGATACTTGTCACCCACACAATAATCAATTTGTTCTAACAATGATTGTTGTTTGGTTGGCTGACAAGTGTCGTTCCTCACTCCTCGAATAATTGGTGTTAAATACATGGCTGCTATGGCTTCTATTGTAACCTTGGTCTTTGTTGTATCATTAATTATTTACCTTCTTTTAATATATTTAAGCAAGTGTCTTAAATTCTTTCATATGAATTATTATTTTGGTAATTCTATTCTAAATTGACTGTATGGTTCATATTATGATGGAATATTTGAATCTAAACACACACACACCTTCCTCTCTTTTATATATAAACCTTGGCCCCATGCTAGCTCTCTCTCTCTCTCTCTCTCTCTCTCTGATGCACACACACACAAACTCACACAAAATGGAAAATTGATTATCCACCCTTAGCATCATGTGTCGTGTTGTTAAAAGGTTTTATTTTTTTAAACACACACACACTTCCTACACCTTCCTCTTTTTTTGTTCAGACCCTGGCCCCCTGCTCTCTCTCTCTCTCTCTCTCTCTCTCTCTCTCTCTCTCACTAACTGCTTATTCTTGCATTTGTAAATTTTCAATTATCCCAATTTTTTCCTAATACTTTTTTATATCTTTTTCCTCAATGTTCTCCGCTTGTCCTTAACTTTCTTTATTTTTTTATTTTTTATTTTTTTATTTTCTTACTATTTACCTAGTTTCCTCACTAATTTATATTTTCTTGTTAAAATTTTCCATCATTTATATATACATGTATGTATGTATATATACATTTTTCTTTTCTTTTCCTTCATTTCTCATTAATTTTGTTTTTTGTTTTCCCTGATTTTTCACTTTTCTATAAATTTTCTACTCATTTTCTTTTAAAATTTCCATATATTTTTCTTAAATTTTTTCTATGTTCTAATTTTACGGGTTATTACTTTCCCTTTTTCTTGTTTATTTTCCCAAATTTTCTTAATATTTTCCCTATTTATTTTGCTTATTTCTTTTCTTCTAAAGGTCTTCTTTTTATTTCTCTTCTAAAATTTCCTTAATTGTATTTGTTTAAAAATTCCCTAAATTTCCCGCTAGAATTTCTTAAGACATTTTTTCTAAAAGGTCCCTTTATTAAAAACAAACATAGCTTAGTAAACCCCCTCGCACACCCACACATACCTCTCGGCTCCCCCACTACAATTGAGTGCTATCCTTGACATCCTGATAGCCCGCATTACAAGGTGCCCCTTACTTTTTGGCTCCCTAGTAATTACTCCCACTCTCCTTATGCCCCACCTTCCCGACTCTCCCTTCCCCAACTACCTATATCCCCTTATTATATCCCACTAACTACTAACTCTACCCATTACAATCCTGTTAGCTCCTCTCCTCGTTGTTTTGCTATGCTTCATGCTGCTGTTTGCTACCCAAGTTATCACATCCCCTCCACTCGTGTACAGCCTCCTAGTGCCATAGTCCTATTTTGCCTTTCTATCCTTTCCTCCTACACGGCTCCACAATCCCCATCTCCCTTGCCTTAACTGCATTCCAATTTGCGGTCTCCAGAGTCCATAGACTCCTTACCTTTTGAACTTCCCGTGCATGCTTTCTAGCTCTAAGACCTCCCATGCTCCAGTATCTTCTACGCTACGTTGTTGCCTCTCCAATTTAATGTGCCTCGACTGCGTTGCCACATATGGGAGTCCTGTAGCCTCGATGTGCTATATGAGGCTCTCCATATTTTAGGCTCCCTGCCTTGACTACTGCACTGCTGCCCAGTACTTTCTCTACGACTCCCAAGTCCCTATTACTCACACACACGACCCCCACGAATGATCCACTCCCCTACTATTCTCCATTGACAACTCCTTTTTCCAAGTTCTTAAGATTTTTGCCTACCCCCTTTTCTTGATTATTATTTTTTGTCTATGTATTTTTTGGTTTATACCCCTCTCTCCCCCCCTTAATTAACCTTGGTTTCATTTTAGAGGCTTACATGTTCATTCCATATCAGATAACTCATATCACTAGGTGGGTAAATATGTCCTAGGACATCATTATGTTCTATTATCTCATGTTTCTTGATAAATTAATTTGGTAATGCACAAACACCTCTCATCCATATCTTAATTTCCCATGTTGCCATTAGAGATAAAGAGAACTTGACATTTTTTATGCTCATCGAATCATGTCAAAAGTTGATAAAAAATTCTACTAATTAGATATACTAGTGTTAAACCATTTTACATTTAAAGCAATGGATATCTTGTCTGTGATACATAGAGAATAATAGATTTTTTCTTGACTCAAAGGATCCATTAACCCATTTATAGTATGGAGTCTAGTTCATTTATTTAATGCTTCTAAATAGGATCCTTTTTGGATAGAAAGATATACCAAGCTTTACTTTGGCACCTTATAATGAGCTTAGTATATGTTATTCCTTAACCCAAGTGTTTTTAAACATTCAAGGTATAAACTGAACTTTATAAGAGCTAGGCTGCCCTCTAGTTCCTCTTTTACTTGCAATTGCTACAGATTCTCTAGGATGTCTCCTTGGAAGTCAGATATAGGAGGGAGCTCTGAAAGGGATTGAACTCAATAATGGTAAATAATTATTATGCCAACAGTTTGCTCATGATAATACTTTGACTCCTAGAAACAGTGATCAAGATGTCATCTGTGTAATGGACTGCCTTGAGGTTTTCTGTCAAGCCTCAGGTTCATGTATTAATCACTCCAAAACAAGATATGCTACTCTCAATGGGGAAGATCAGGGGGTCCTCCAACAATTAGGATGCATAAAGTTATAAAAAGGTACAGTTTTCAGACTCTTGGGGATACCAATGGGATTTGATGTCACAATGAAGCAAAGGTGGGATTGGGTACTGGACAGATTCTAGAAGTAACTGGACAAATGGAGAAGCTTCCAAGCAAATCTGGCAGGTAGGAAAATGGTTCTTAATCATTGTCTCTATCCTATTATTATCTTCTATCTATTTTGTTGGTCTCCATCCAAAACTATCCTGGACAGATTTATCAGGCTAAGTAGATCCTTCTTATGGGGGGGGTCTAACAAAATCTCTAAGGTTAGATGGGAATATTGTATCAAACCTAAAGAGGAAGGGGGGTTAGGGGTGATTGACATCTCCTCTACTGCCATAAGACTGTCTGCCACTTGGATCGCCACTTGGATCATCAAAGCTGCTCTCCATTCTGAGGAGGATTGGGCACAATTGCTCTTGAGAAACATGAACTATATCAGACCATGCAGGGCACCCAATTGGAAAAAATATCCCTTTATTTATGCTCTTTTTAACCCTGAACCTTGTAAATCCAAGGCGAGTCCCCTATGGAAGTCCATTTGGGGAGCTTTTAAAGAGATAAAAGCTTACATCCTCTTCACTGGTAAAGGTAACCTCATGTTAATTGATTCTATTTGGGTCTCCTCCATTTTTAGATCTGCCACTCTGTCAGATGATCAATTCAAAGTTGCAGCTAAGTTGTTCAAGAAAGGGCTTCAAACTTGGGGTCAACTGTGGAATAGAGAACATATCAAATGGAAATCCTAGCTTTAAATTAAAAGAGAGCTCTCTTTATCCAACCAACAGCAAAGACTGATTATGGAAAGATTGGAATTATGGCAAGGAGAGGTGACTTGGAAGGGAGGTTCAACGCATGCACAAGGAGTTTAGCTGGGTGGGGTGATCCTCCTTATTACCCATCCCAACTCCTATAGTTGATATGGATGATTTATTTAGAACCCTTAACAGAAGGTGGAAGTTGAATGACGATAGAACCAAATGATACTATAGATTCCATAGAATTTGGACTAAGAATGTGCTAGAGAAAATATCATATTTTACCTAGCTAATACTTCATAAATCTGTTTGGTCTAATTCAAGAGGTCTCAGCATTGGCAAAGGTGATGGCAAGTGTATGAGATGTATAAACCCTGTTGAAGATGTCTTCCACCTTTTTGTTGCTTGCCCTCATGCCAAGAAAGTATGGAAATTTATTCAGATGGAATGTGGTGAACATGTTAATTGGAAAGCTATTCTATTAGGAGATGCTTAAGGCATGAGCCTTGGTTTATCATCAAGGCCCATGCACTCTGGTTCATTTGGATATCTAGGAATAACTTCCAATTTAATCATAAAGATCTTTCTACCGATGCTATGTTTACTACATGGTGGAACAGGAAAAAAGGAGAATTGACTTCATCATTAGTGCATACAATCTTGAACCTCAAAGGTGAGAGTGCTCTCAACGGAAGCAAGAACAGAAGAGGGAGAGAGAGAGACAGAGAGCCACACGAGTTTTGGTGGGTGCAAAACACCCTAATCTTATTTTTCATTCATTTATATATGTGTTTGAGTATTGTACATAACCGAGGTAAAGGCACAGTGACCTTTAACCCCCAAAACCTCCCACTTAAAGAACAATGTGCCTTTAAGGGAGAACAACCAGTGAGCATACTATCCAATGCCCATCAATACATGACAATACTCAAACCGCTGACTAGGTAGACTCTTCGTCAACATATCTGTAGGGTTATGAACCTTGACAAGCTCTATGCGCTTGTCCTCAAGTACCTCCCTGATGAAATGGTACCTGACCTCAATGTGTTTGGTCTTTGCATGAAAGACCAGATTCCGTGCTAGCTGAATAGCACTCATGGAATCACTATGCAATGTTGGTACACCTGTATGAATCCCCAAATCTCCCACTAGCCGATCAAGCCATATAGCCTCCTTGCAACCCTCTATGGCTGCAACATACTCAGCCTCTGTGGTAGACAAAGCAACACACTTCTATGCACGAGACATCCACGACACTACACCACTTGCAAAGGTGAACACATAACCAAAAGTGGATCTCCTACTATCCACATGCCCTGCATAGTCTGAATCTGTGTACCCAAGTACACGCATGTCTCCTCTACCAAAGCAGATGCACATCTCCTTGGTACCCTTCATGTACCTCATGATGCACTTAACTGCCTCCCAATGCCTCTTTCGTGGATTAGCCATATACTGGCTAACAACTCCCACTGCAAATGCAATGTCTGGTCTAGTAGCTATCATAGCATACATAAGATTCCCAACTGCTGATGCATAAGGAACCTTTGCCATCATGGCCCTTTCCTCATCTCATTTGGGACTATTTGTATGACTCAGTTTCACATATGGAGGCAATGGAGTACTCACTGCCTTCCCCCCCTCCATATTGAAACGCTACAATACTTTTGTAACATACTCCTTCTGTGAAAGCCAACGGAGTTTCCTACTCCGATCACGCATGATGCGCATACCAAGAATATGACCTGCAAGTCCCAAATCCTTCATATCAAAGGCCTCATGCAACTTGGCCTTTAATGCATCTAGCTCATAAGTATTCTTGCTAGCCAATAGCATATCATCCACATATAGTGTCAGGATTATCAGGCTATTATCCTTAGCCCTTTTAATGTAGAGGTAGTGATCAATTTCACTCCTTTTAAAACCGTGGGACTGAATGAAAGCATCAAACTTCTGATACCATTCTCTAGGCGCTTGTTTAAGACCATAGATACTCTTCTTCAGCTTGCAAACTAAATGCTCTTTGCCCTTTTCTTCAAAGCCTTCCGACTGCACCATGTAAATTTCCTCATGCATATCCCCATGCAAGAAAGCTGTCTTGACATCCATCTGCATAAGCTCCATATCTTCTGTTGCCACTAGTCCAAGCATGCATCTAAGTGTGGTCATCTTCACAACTAGAGAGAATATCTCATCAAAGTCCACACCCTTCTCTTGCTTGAACCCTTTAGCGACCAAACGGGCCTTGTACCTAGGCACATCACCACCTATGACCTTCACCTTGTAGACCCATTTACATGGCAATGCTTTCTTTCCATGTGGCAAAGAAACCAAGTCCCAAGTCTTATTCTTCATAAGTGAACTCATCTCTGATTGCATAGCATACTCCCACTTGCATTGATCCTCGCACATCATAGCCTCTCTGTAGCAAGAAGGCTCCCCGCAATCAGTAAGCATCACATAGTCTACCCCTAGAACAAACCTATTAGGCAGTCTAGACACTCTAGATGATCTTCGCAGGGGCATTTCAGCTTGCTATCCCACCTGCATATCAGCCACATTTGGCTCATCCTTTCCACCAATAGATGATCCATCATCTACCCTTGATTGTATACCTATGGGAGTACTTGGTGGTACCATTTCTTGCACATTTGGTGCATGGACAGCTTGTTGTCTATCAACATATGCAAGTGGATTCACATCCTGAAAAGTGATTCTCCTCATTTCAACATCCTTCATGGGTGCCTTATGCATCTTCTTCTCATTGAAGACTACATCATGGCTGCGTATGATCTTCTTTGCTTCTGGATCCCAGAGATGATAGCCCATCTCTCCACTTTCACCATAACCCAGAAAGATGCATTTCTTAGACTTAGGATCTAGCTTCTTTCGAAGCTCTTTTGTCACATGTGCATATGCCTCACACCCAAATATACGCAAATGAGAGTAAGAGGGCTTCTTGCCACTCCATGCCTCTTCAAGAATACCACCATCCAAACTCTTACTAGGTGATCTATTGATCACATGCACTATAGTATTCATTGCCTCAGCCCAAAAACCACAGAAAGACTTGCATTGGAAAGCATGCATTGCAACCTTTCTTGAATGGTACGATTCATCTTTTCTGCAACTGGATTTTGCTTTGGAGTACGAGGGGATTTGAGCTCCCTCTTAATCCCACGTGTATCACATAAATGCTGAAAGTCATGAGAGAGATACTCTCCACCATTGTTAGTCCGTAGGCATTTAAGTGTTCTACCTGACTAATTCTCAACCAAGGCCAGCCATTTTTGAAATACCTGGAACACATCACTCTTTCGAGCTATAGCATAATCCCACACTTTCCTAGTTGCATCATCAATGAATGTCACATAGTATTCAGCCCTGCCTAATGACTATGTAGGCATGGGACCACATACGTCTGAATGCACCAAATCGAGCTTTTCACACTCTTTCTTTCCCCTTCTTTTATAGGCAGATTTATTCTGCTTCCCATAGGGACAGTGCTCACAAAATTCAAAATCAGAGAAACTCAAATGCGGTACATAACCCAAATAGCATAAGAGTTTCATTCCAGTCTGGCTCATGTGCCCCAACCTGCAATGCCACAAAGAAGTGCTTGGCTACTCGGTTATTGCAACAACATGATCAAACACCCCTGATACATGTAAGGGATACAAAGTCCCACACTTGGCACCCCTGGCCAAAAGCATAGAGCCCTTCTGAATTTTCCAGCTCTAAAAGCCAAAAGTGGTGTGAAAACCAGCATCATCTAGCTGACCCACTGAAATAAGACTCTTGGTCAACTTAGGCACATGTCTCACATGTTTCAAAATAAATGCAGACCCATTCGCAAAAGAAAACTTTATGTCACCTACTCCCACTATGTCACATGCATAGTCATTTCCAAGATGCACACAACCTATCTTTCCACTGTCATAAGTGGAGAACCATTCTTTATGGGGAGTAACATGGAATGAAGCACCAGAATTCAAAATCCAATCCTGGGAATATGCATCATCTGAAGTGGTAAGCAACTCTGTAGATAAACTAGACATGAAGAGAACGTCATTGTCACTATCATGTGTGACTGCATTGATCTCCTCGATCTTCACTTTTCCTTTGTCCTCCCTCAGACTCTCTTCCTTTTTGATTTGCACCCCAAATTGCATTCTTTTTCTTATCCTTTTGCTCTCTTTTGATTTGCTACGAGACTTCCCTCTTTCTTGGGACTTCCCCCTGAACTGTGATGTGCCCCTTTGCACATTTAAGGCTGCATCCTACTTGTTGCCATCCATAGACTTTCGTCTAATCTCCTCGGCCAATAAGCTACCCACAACATCATCAAATTTCAGTACTCCACCAGATGCAGAGTTACTGATAGCTGTACGGAAGGTATCCCATGAGGATGGATTTGAACATAAGAGAAATATTGCCTTAGTCTCCGCATCAAAATTCATCTTCTGAGCCTGAAGCTGGCTGAAAATAATATTGAATTCATTCAAGTGAGAAGCAATGGAGACCCCTTCCTTCATCTACAGCTCAAACAACCTCTTCATGAGGTAAACTTTATTAGAGGCAGTTTCCTTCTCATAAGTGGCACATAATTTCTTCCATAAATCTTCCGTAGTCTGCTCATTTACTACTCTGAAATAAATTGACTCCGCAAGATGAAGTCTAATAGTAGACTTTGCTAATGCATCCAACTTATTCCAATCATCCTCAGACATATCCGCAGGCTTAGCTTCAATACCTGCCAAGGGTTTAATCTGCTTCTTTTGAATAATCACATCCCTTATCTGTTCTTTCCACAAAGAAAAGTTTGTCCCATCAAACTTTTTAATACTGAAAAACTCCTTTTCAGACATGGAAGAGAATGCCATGATGCAAATGAAGCAAAATCCCAAATGCTAGTGCCTGCAAGAGAGAATCACACCAAATACTAGGTGCACCCAAATGTGTATGCCACAATAGAGTGAAATATCACCAAAACTCAAAGCTCAAAGCATTAAAAGATACAATTGACTCATGTGCATGTACTATGCATCCATATGAGCAAATCTGGCCCAAAAGAAAATGCCAACTGCAATGGCAATCCAAAATGCCAATAAGTGCCAAATGGCTCAAGCATAAACACCGTCCACTGGCATATGCATCAATATATCTCATCCAAGAGAGCACAGCACAATCAGTGCATCACCTGCAATGTGTCAAAGCTGTCCCTCAACATAAAATAGCATCCATGTGCAAAGTGTCCATAAGAAATAGCAGCCCACAAGGCAATCTAGGCCTATCAACACATCCAATAAGGACCGCAATGCATCCAAATGGCCTATAAATCATCCATTGCAACCCAATGCACACCATGAATGAGCGCACACTGCTCAAACTGCAACCATAGTGATCTGCATAAGGTATGCTTAAGAAATCGTGGTCTCATGGAAATGACCTCTACTAAAAATAGAACCTGAGATGCATCAAAACATGGGCGCCATTGCATAATCGGAGTCAGCCAGAAAATCTGCAAATATCTCTCTTCTGTCAGAACTCCAAAATCCCAACCGATGAGTGAGAAATGGGAGTCAACACTTATCCACTACCATGTGGCATAAATCTAAGGTTTCAAAACCTTAGAATGAAAAATGCATAACAGAGAGACAAAATCGAATACACAGAGATCTATAACTCTAAAAATACTCCACCGAAGTGTGCAAGAACTGACAGGTAGGGGTTTTTGGGCATCCGAAATGCAATGGGACAGACGGTTTTGGAAACTGTGGCTCAATCACTGGGTCCAACACACGGACTGAAAAATGTTTTTGGAAACAGAGCTATTTGTAAACTCCACCAGAGTGCGAATGACGAGCAACATAGAAGTTTTAGGACCTCCTGAGTCCACCGAAACTGATAGATCTGCAAATGGTTGCTCCAAACTTGAGTTCCAATACCCGGGCAGAAAAACGCAGAAACTGACAGAGTGAGTCAGAAATCTAATGAAATGATCCTAGATTCAAATATGAAGGTGTTTCCAAGCTCCTGAAGTAAATTGGATACCAAAAGTAAGCAATAGTTGCCTCTACAAGTCAATACGGAGTCTCTGTAAGTGAATGGAATAGGGAAAAGCACAAAAAATGACTTTTTCTTTGAAAACACTTAACAGGCTCTCAAAACCACTTCGCAAAACCAAAGTGACTTTTCCAAAGGTCCCTCCAAGGTCTCTACACACTCGAATGCAAGTAAAGTCACCCACAAAACTTCCCACAGAGCTTCTCCTTCCTCCCATAAAGCTGCTAGGCTTCCAAGCATTCACACACGCTCAGCTAGATCACTCAGGCTCTGATACCAATTGAGAGTGTTCTCAACGAAAGCAAGAACGGAAGAGGGAGAGAGAGAGACAGAGAGCCACACAAGTTTTGTTGGGTGTAGAACACCCTAATCTTCTTTTTCATTCATTTATATATGTGTTTGAGTATTGTACATAATCGGCGTAAAGGCACAGTGACCTTTAACCCCCACAAAAGGTTAAGTGCAAATATTGCCAGACACAAGCTCTCCTGTTTTATTTCATATGATCATGCAAAGATTCCTCCTTTTCTTCAAAGAAGATTTGCCACAATTGGTGAACCCCTTCCGTCTTCTCCAAGATCAATTCCTCATGCCTCTACAAGCAAAGCTCCCTCTACTTTTGTTGCTGATGTTTCCATACAGGTTCTACTTTTGGGAGCCTCTCCATAAACTCCCCTTCTATGGCTGTTGACTCATCCAAACAGGGTCAAGCTGCCTCTCTAGGAGCCAAAACTCAGATCCATGGCTTTGGCTCTTCTACTCAGAATACTCCTATCGCTACTGATCTTACCCAGCTATCATCCATGTCTATTGACCCTCTACAGGGCCTTTCTGCTTCTCATGGTCATTCTACTGACACTACTGTTGCCCAGGGACATTCTTCAGACACCTCTACTACTGCTATCTTAGATTTCAAGGAAGATACCTTCAGCTTTTCATTTCATCCCTGAGATGTCTTTCTGAGATGTCTTCTTTAGGAGTTTATACTTTTGTTGATCCTCAGGATGTAAGGGCTCTTTTAGCCACAACGGTCAGTATGACATGATATAAAGCAA
Source organism: Dipteris shenzhenensis (assembly GCF_047967505.1). NCBI lineage: Eukaryota > Viridiplantae > Streptophyta > Polypodiopsida > Gleicheniales > Dipteridaceae > Dipteris > Dipteris shenzhenensis. The sequence continues at coordinate 39,228,974 of NC_141623.1, read as the reverse complement.
TAAATATGCACTACTTTGTTTGCCCAAAAAATGAATAAGTGGACCAAGGTGTAAAGGTCCTAAGGTCTAATTAGAAGGTCTTAATGTCTTAAAACGTCTTATTAGAAGGTCATGAGGTCCAAAGATCCAAATTAAAGGTCTCATGGTCTTGAGGTCTTGAAGTCCAGTTAAGAAGGTCCTAAGGTAAAACAATGACCAAAGGCTTTCAAATGGGGGCATGAGCCCCCACGTGTAACTTCATCTTGCTCCACTAGCTCAAGGTCATAGAGCCAAGTGGATGTGTGCCATAAAGGACCACAGTCTATACCTCCCCTTCAAGTAAAGCCATCATGCGTATTTTCTAGTACCCAATTAAAAGGCACAAAAGTGTATGCATGTGCGAAGCACATTAAATATGCACTGTGTAGTGGCATTGCAGCCTAAGGCTTGGTGCGCACGAGAAGAGAAATGCAAGGCAGGTTGTGGTTTTCCAAGGCTGGAACAAATTTCGAGGGAGTTTTGAAGCACCATTGGAGTAAAGATTGGCTCCTCTACTTTGGAGGATGCCATTTGATGCACCAAAGCACCATTTGTGCTTACCCAATCAAATGATGCCACCCACACCTCTGTAGCACATAGAGAGCTCCTGAAGCTTGTCAGAAGCCACCCTCATCTCCCTATAACTCATTAGATGGTTCTCCCTATAACTCATTAGATGGTTCATTTAATGCAGATCATTGTTCACACAGATTTAATCAAAACTCAACTTCAATGACGCACCAATAGCCCTATGTGCATTGGCTCTAATAATGCAAGGCCACCCAAGACTACGCCATTGTGAGGCCACCCAGTATTGTGCAGCATATAGCATAGTCAACCTCATTATTTAATGCCTCAAAAAGGCAATAGACTACACAAGACCCACTACTCCGTTCCCCTTTTTCATTGAAGCGTGTGTCTTAGACTCCACGCCATGGCTCCTCTTCTATGAGACCTTTAACTGCAATAATCAGTGATCAGTCCCGACACATGTCCCAAGCTTGTGCATTGGGAGGAAGGTGATGAGGACACGACTGAGCAATGCCTCCATGGCAGTTCCCATAACTCAATGAGTTAATGAAAGCATGTGCATCTTGTTCGTAGTAAGTGTTACTTGGATTTACTATTGAACAAAGAATGTAGGTACTAGATACACGTATGCTCTTACCTTGTCACAACACCCATGAGCTAAACTTATAGTCAATAGTTTTTTCCTCCATGTAGCGATTTACAATGCTCACTATGGAAGACTAGGTGGAATTTATAGAGGTGTCCTCTGCATAAATGAAGGGTCACCCAAGAAATGAAGGGTCACTTTGCCTATTCATTACCCATTCCTTTCCTCGAAAAATTAAGGGTCACTTGCTAATTTCTCATATCCAACAACCATCATGCACACATTCTTATTTTTTAATCCATAAGCAAGGGTTAATACATGCTATTGATCAATTAGCTACCCTTTGTGGTTGAGTGACTTTAGCACAAATAAAGGTCATGTGCTAATTGACTTTTTATGCGCTAATTGGCTTATGACATTAATTTTATGGGGTTACTTTAATGCTTTTGCCCCCCTTTTTTTTCTGTTAGGAGCTTTATGACTCATTAAATGCCATGTACAAAAAGCATTTTATTGGAACCGATTATAAAGAATATCCTTTATTGACCATAACTAAGCAACAAGCTTTTCGACTCATTAAATGCTATGCAAAAGGTTGGCCTATAAAGTACGTCCATTCTTGAATTTAATTGTCAAGAAGGGGTGTGTGTGTGTGTGTGTGTGTGTGTGCACTAAAGGTGTCCATTCTTGAATGTTGGTCCAACATTAAGACGCTATCATGAGCCATAATTATTTGCTTTTGAGAATTTGAAGGATTGATTAGATATTTAACACCCAAACTATTTTAATGGTCCATTCTTTGAAGGCTAGTCAAACATTACAATGCTGTAAAGAGCATATATTTATGTGTGTGTGTGTGTGTGTGTGTGTGTGTGTGTGTGTGTGTTACCTATCATTTCAATGAATCTAAATCTCCACTAATCCATGCTCTTAGTCAACACTTTGAAAGGCCCCTGGCAGGCATTGCTTTATCAAGACTATGTTCACATTTACATTAGTGCTAACGGGTGCAGTAGAGTCTAGAGATAATCCTCAAGAAAAAAGAAATCCATTTAATTACTCTAGCTACATTTCACATTGTGAATCCAAGAGAATAACATTTTGTCAATTACTCCAATGGTGAAAGCCATAAGGCAGTTTCTAAATTAAGCAAGTTACAAGGTATTTCACTTCAAGTTCTTAAATTGCAAACACATATAATTATGTAAGCATTCATAATAGGATCAAGAGCACTATATCTCTCTCTCAAGTGTATTCTTCAGGGTTGCCAACGTCTTCTTCCGCAATATCATGCCCAAGACTCTACTTGCAAATCCGACAGAGAGGTGCCAACTCACCTAGCATCATCACAACAAAAATGAAAGTTAGAACAATATATTTTTGATGTGGAAGCCAGGCTTCAAGGCCGGCACATAGTTGTTATCCTTGTCACTCAATCTAGATTAGCATTAATAAAATCTTGGCATTTTCAAGACAGTTGGCATTTATAAATTTTATCAAGTGCTTATACAAGTAATTCACATAAAATCTACATCGATACGGGGGATTAAGATGAAGCATTTCTAAAATATATACTGAATTAGATAACATGCTTTTGACTATCCCAAAATAGAGGGTGTTATAAGCAAATGGTAATCAATTTTAGAAAGGACTCCCTTCTCAAGTAGTGACGAAAATTTATGGACAGCCATATTGCATGCTGCATATCTTTCCATATATAAGGAATCGCATTCTGACTTAAACTGAGAAGTTGCATATCTATGGACAAGCTATAATTTTTCTTTTGAAAGCATATCCATCCGACCTTTGTAGCAAAAGTTATACTTTCTACAAAACAGCTACAAGTTGTTTTGCTACAGCCAGTAAATTACTGCTAGTGACGAAAATTTGTGGACAACCATATTGCAAGCTGCATTTCTTCCAATACATACGGAATCGTATTCTACTTTGAACGGAGAAGTTTTAGATCTTTGGACAAGCTATAATTTTTATTTCAGGAGCGTATCAATCAAACATTCATAGCAGAAGTTATACTCTCTACAAAATAGCTAAAAGTTGCTATTGTTACAGCCAGTAAATTACTACAATTAGCCAGTTCGCAAAAGTGAAGTGTAAACAATAAAACCGACTAAAGAGAATTAGTGCTTGCTCTACTAGCATCCTTTCTCTTTCATCTACAGTAAAGTAAAAGATTATGAGAAACATAACCAGAAGAATCAGGAGCTCAAAATCCTCTTAAGTGTAACTCCATGCCATAAGAGTCTAGTAATCATGATAAGAGCCATGCCACATAAAGTATAAAGCTACACTACTACAAGTATATAGTAGTTCTAGCATACTACTAGGCATGACAATGTAGAAATAGAGCACACTTAAAGCATATCAAGCATAAGCATATCCTTCAACAATGCAATTCTAAGCGTCTGTCCAAGCTTGTGTACGTGAACTACATGCACCAATTGTGGGTAGAGGATATCCAAATCATGAGCATATGATTACACCATCTACTTGCATGCTCAAACTAGATGACAATCCATGCTTAAACTGCCCATCGTCCTTAGTTTGAGCAGATCGAGTAAGGTAAACTGATAAAAGTTATAGTACTTGAACTCCTTTCACACAAATTGCCCTTAGTCCTCAGTTTGAGTAGATCCACCAGTAAGGTAAAGTGCTAGTCTCTAGTATGCCCAAAACCTTCACCAAAGTGCAACGGCATTTAATATCACAATGGGGAAGATCAAGGAAAGGGCAGATCGTAGTCTTCCCTTTTGTAGCGACAATCCAGATGCAGTGTAACACACGGAAGTAAGGAAATGAACAAGCTATCGCAACTTGTTTAAAATGAAATGTAGAGAAAAGGTAACAGCCGTGCTGGTCTAAAACCATGGAGCAACTAACACCGGAATGAGGTAACAGCCATGCTGGTCCAAAACCATGAAGCAACTAACACCGGGTGCGCAACGTGATAAGGCTTTTCAATTTCCAATTTAGAATGAACCTGACAGAAAGCTAAGGAGACAATGCAACTCTCGTCTCTAAACTCGTAATTTACTGCAGCAACCATGTCTTCATGCTGCCAGTGAGAGGGAGGCAACTGAATCTACTTAATCACGTACAGTGTTGAGTTTCAAAGTCTTAGAGATACCCAAGCAAGTATACCAACGTGACCAAAGCGCAGTTACTAACATCATGCAAAGCTGCAAGCAGTAAGAAGCCAAGAGCAAGAACTATGCCAAAGCGTAGTTACGCTAACATCATGCAAAGTTGCAAGCAGTAAGCTGCCAGCTCCTCATGCCTTCTCGCATAGCCGTATCAAGAAACTATGTACCCCATGTACATTGCATATACACCACAGCGAGCTATTCAACAAAGGCAAGCATTAAGGGCTTGAGTGAAGGTTGGCCATTATAGAGCCACAAATACAGGGAAGGTCGGCTCACAATACAGTCACAAATCTCTGACTGTGTAAGCTTATGATCATACTCAGCAGCCACAATCACAATGCAGTACATAGTAGGCTCCGTAGCTACATTCGGGAGCTCCCAGGTCAAGAATATTGTCCAACATATTATCATGCTGATGATAATATGTAGTGGACTGTAGCAGACAAGAGCTTATGATTTTTGGCCCCATTCAAGACGGTTATCTCCTAAGTGTTGGTCTCAGCATTCATGAGGTTTTCGTCATTGCCCACGAGCTTCAGAGGCACGGCCTGCTCGTGGTCATGGTTTCATGGAGTGGTCGCTTGTCCGAGCCACTTATTGAGCTCCTCCTCGTCACTAGTCACTTGTCACAAGTTGGATACTCTGTATTGTTATTCGCATTGATCATAAGCAACCATGTTTCGCCAGGCCTTCCATGCAAGCACTGATATCACGTGCTCAGGGCTTCCTAGCACTGGCACAGCAAAGTTTTTCTTGGGGATTCCTAGCACTGGCAAAGCTTCGAGAACTCTGATGTTCACCCAGAACAGGTCTAAGGGATAGAGTGATGGAGAGCCAAGTATTCGGCTCTTACTTGACCCTCCACACACACACATTTAGAAGGGAGTCATTTACAAGGAAGGGAGGCTCATGGAGAAGTCGGCTGAGCAAAAGAGCAGTCACGGTAAGAGTGTCGGGAAGCTGCTAGTCACGGTAAAACCTTAGGCAATGGAGCGAAGACTCCTAGACTCATCCGTGACACGCTCGCTCCCCGTTCAAGTTTCACGTGCTCAAAATTTTGAGAGCTACAAGCTATGGAATGCAGGTGTACAAATGGAGCAAGAAATTACATTCTACCAAGGAGGGAAAACAATCACCGGCCATCGTTCTAGCAAATAATAAGTTATGTCACATATCAAGCCGGCTACTAGTGAGCAGCAATGATGCTTACAGCCTAAGTGAGTTACCTGGGATTGCTCCACCACTAAAGTCTGTGTAGTTGAGCTATGCTTGCAAGTATATCGCTTGCTTGTGCACGAGTTCATCAGCAAGACAATACCCTCCCAAACTGGATTTTCGGTTGAGTATGGCATTGGAGCTTATACACGCTGCTTGGAGTTCACCTACTTCGCTTGCAGAACAGAGAGAAGTGTTCACGCTAGAGCTCCTCGATTCATGCAGGCTTTGAACAGTCCTCCGTTGCGGAGAGGGGGAAGAAAGAGAGAGGGGGAAAGAGAGGGATGTTCTTCAAGTTGCCACGCTGCTCTTCAGCTCCCTCGCGACACACACTAGTAATGTAATGAGGCAAGCTAGTATCCTCGCTTGAAGTATATTGGTAGATCCCAATATCCTCTCCATATATTAAATCGTGCCATACAAGGCATGTTAGTGCACTAAAGCCTTTTAGTGGCCATCGCATTCAATGTGACCTCTTATAGTACGTGGACATCTCTTTTAATACAAATAAAAAATCTATAATGCCTTAATCGATAAAGCACTTAGAAGGATACACATTTTACATTTATAAATTCTCAAAGTAAACTTAAAGGGCTGAATTGTTTCATAAAGTGAACTCCATCCACTCTAGGAGGGTAAAGTGGCATCCATATCCCCTCAGTGTCATTATGGCCTATCAGCTATAGGCACACCAGAGGTTCATAAAGGTCCTCGAGGGGATGTCTTGTGGACCCATCATGCATACTTGGGGTCACAAGGGTCCCCAAGGGAGGGGGGGGGGTGTGTGCGCTTGCACGTGCACACATGTGCATGTGCGTGTGCATGTGTACCCACCTTTGCCCCAGTAGGGTACATTACACTAGGTGAGACAGTAGGTCATCACCTAGTGTGATGACCTTCTATCTACCCGAAAGAGACAGAAGTATCTGTAAGTCCAATTTAAGGATTAATAGAGAGAGAAGTGAGGGGGAAGGGAGATGTTTAAGTGAGGGTTTCAAGAGTAAAAGCAAAGGTCATAGAGTGAAGCTTTAGATGATAGTAATGCCAAGGAAGGGAAAGGAAAGAAGGAAGGGAAGATAAAAGGGGGGAAGTGGTCTATTTTGAGAAGTGTTTGGGATACAAGAGTTATTGAAGATGTGAAACTCAAATGGTTGCTGAGAGAGGAAGTGTTGCTCCAGTGAGCAATGAAGTGAGTCAAGAGGCAAAGAGCCATAATGACTTAAATATACTATGTGCAACCATCCAGAGTTGCAGAGGAAAACATGACTATGTATGTGAGACTTGACAAAACCCCATTTCATAGAGAAATGAAAACAATTTTGGTAATAGAAATAAAAGAGAAAGCTACTATGAGACATTACAGAAAACCAAGAGGAGCACAATTTGCAAAAGACTTATAGAATCCATGACTATATAGGCAAGTTCTGCTTTGATAAGTCATCACAAGCTTTACTGTTATTGAAGAGGGGAGTCTACATATTTGCCACTATCCAATAAGAAAATTGATAAGAAATATAACTTAACTTAGTTGGGAAGACAAGTGTCATAAACACCCCTCCCTTGTTATCGCGATCATAATAAAAATAGTTGCTCATGCTATAGACTTATAAAGTTAATTCTTGATATTATGCTTTAAGTGTAAAAATAAATGGGGTGAGTATAAGGAAAAGTAAATAAATGGTTACGTAAGGCGAAAAAACTTAGTGTATTTAAGTGTGTGAACGTAAAGGCAGAGGAGGAGGGGAGAAAATAAGGATTAGAGCAATAAATGTAATTTTAAGATTTAGAGCATAAGGGAAGGAGAATTTATAAGATAGAGGAGCTTAAAGGAATTTCAAAGGTATATAAAGAAATAATTTTAAGAATTTTGAAACAAAAGAAAATTAAAGAAAGAATTTTAAAGAAGGAATTTCAAAGAAAGGAAATTTAGAAATTTTGGGAAGAATTAGGGAAAATAGAAAGGAATTGAAGGAATTAGGGGGAAAACAAACAATTAGGGGAACATGGGAAATTAGAATAAAATAAAATAAATTAGGAAAAAAGGGGGGGGAGAGGAAAAGCAAAACTTAGGAAAAAATAGGGAGAGGAGAAGTTTGAGAGAGTTGAACTAAGGAAATTTAGGAAAAAGAGAGGAGTGATTAGTGAGAAGAGAAAATAGGGAAATTGGAAGAACTAAGGGGAAGTTTAGAAAGAGAGGGACAGAGAGAGACAGAGACACAGACACAGGGAGAGAGAGAGAGAGAGAAATATTTAAAAAGGAAAAATAGACAAAATAGGGAGAAAAATAATATGAAAATTTTAGAAAGATTTTAGAAAATTTTAGAAAAATAGGAAAACATTAGGAGAAACAATCTTTTTATTTAAAAATAGGTTTTAAATTAGAAAAAAAAAGGGGGGGGGGAAGTTGAGAAAGTGTTTGAGGGAAATTAGAAGAAAGAGAGAGGAAGGGTAGAGAGTGTGGGAGGAAGTTTTATTTGAAGAGAGAGAGAGGGGAGAGGTAGTTTAAAAAGTTTTACCAAAGGGGCAACAAGGGAAAGAATGTAAGTTGCATGGGAAAAATGAAGAAAAGGATTGTGTGTGTGTGTGTGTGTGTGTGTGTGTGTGTGTGAGAGAGAGAGAGAGAGAGAGAGAGAGAGAGATTCATAGATAGGGAATATTCTTCAATTTTTGCATTTTATAAATTATAGATTGGTATATATTTATTAATATTTATCAAAGTTAGTTTTTGTAACTATTTTAGTATGTCAAATTTATTTTATATTTTTATATTTGTTGGTGTATACATGTATTTAATTTAATTAGATCTATCAATACATGTGTATTAATTTTTTTAATGGAGATTTATAATGAAGGATATTTAAATTTAGTTATTAAATTATGTAAAAAAATACATGAAAATTTTGTCAATTTGGTCAGTACAGGCCATAGATGGTTGTTAAAAAAATGGATTAAGCGTGTTTGACCTATTTTTAGGGGTTCTAACCTAGGCATCCTCCCTGCAAATGTGCCCTACTCTTTTGAAAAATTTTGGGGTTGTTTGTACTAAATTATGGACACCCTATAAAATTTCCAGTTTGGTAGGTCCAACCCGAAAATGATGGCCAAAAAATCCCTAAAAAAAGGATACTATTGCAGGATGTCCTAGCTGGACCTTCCAAAAAGAAGACAAATGCCCACTTTCACTAAGCATTTCAAGATAAATATGAATAATTTAGGAAAGGATAAAATTAGGAGAAAATAAAATTGAAAAAATTAGGATATTAAGGAAATAAGGAAAAAATAGAAATAAATAGGAAAGGATGAAAAGATGGGAATAATTAGGGGAAAATGGAAAATTTTGGGAATAAATCAGGGAAAAAGGGGTAATTAGGGGGAAAACTACGGGGGGGGAAGGGGGGGTGAGGGGGGGGGGGATTTTGGGTTGGTTTGGGAGGGATTAGTTAGGAACAAATTAGGAATATTTCAGGAAAATTTACTCATTAGGATACGAACAAGGGATTAATAACGAACAAATTAGGAAAAGAAATAGAATAAGAGAAAAGTTATGGGGACCTCTCCCCTCCTCTCAAGTACCTCCCCTTGCCCTACTAGGAATTCAGAACGTGGGATTAGGCAATCAGAACTAGATTTTGAAGCCCGCCGCTAGGGCAAGTGGGGTTATGGGGACCTCTCCCCTCGTCTCTCATACCTCCCCTTGCCCTACTCTAAGCATTCCAAAGGTGGGATTAGGCAATCGAAAGTAGATTCTGAATGCCCGCCGCTAGGGCAAGTGGGGTTATGGGGACGTCTCCCCTCCTCTCTCGTAGCTCCCCTTGCCCTACTAGGCATTCAAAAGATGGGATTAGGTAATCAAAAGTAGATTCTGAATGCCTGTTAGGGCAAGTAGGGTTATGTGTATGATGCTCTTCTATGGCCTCTTGGGGGTCCACTTCGCCTTCACCCTCTAAAATCACTTCTTCCACCTTGGTCATAAAACAAATTGTCTCTTCCACTACTTGTGGAAGCTTTGAGCACAATCTTTACCTCTTCCATCATCCGTAATGAAACCAACTCCTCAAAATGATGCATAGTGCCATGCATGGAAATAGGAGTGTCCAAAGATTTGTATTGAGGGCCTACACCCTTCAAGGTGATAGACACCAAATCATCATCTTCCACATTGCAATTTATAGAGGTTAAGTCTTCCGTAATTTGCCTTATCTCAGCCACATAGTCGGTGATGCTTCTATTTCCTTTCCACATTCCATGGAGTCACTACTTGAGTTGAAATTTCCTTACCTCTGTGCTTGTGCCATATAATTTGTGAGCAATATCCCAAGCTTCTTTAGGCATGCTAGCCTTCTTGGTGTGAGAAGTCTAGATAAGTGTGACTGATGGAGATGCAAGTCCAGGCATGGGCACTGGCGAAGTGATTGATGGAGATACGAGACATGTCACTAATGGGGAACTTATAACAGAATGTACTGAAGAAGCTCTGAGGTAGATTGCATCAGGTTGCACTTGTCGAGGTGCCCTCCTTGTCGAAAGAGGAGAGGAGACAGGAACTGGGTAAGTGACAGTGGAAGTGACAGTGGAAGAGATGGCGGAGATGGTGACAGGAGGGGATAGGGATGACAAAGGGAGGTGACCTGTGATAATGGAAGGAGGGTTGGCCTTCCACTGGTGAAGTAAGAAGGTGAGGTGGGGCCCATAGGTACAAGTATATGTTCTCTGATGCTTGTAGACAATGTTACGGAAGGCAAAGTAGAAGAGTGAGGCAAAATCGTAGGGATTCACGAAGAGTGTGGAGTCTAGGGCAGAATGGATCGCCTTGGTAATGAAGAAGTGTCCCAAGGTAGAGTAGAAGTGAGTAAACAAATACCTCACTAAAAGCGCCTCTCTACTATTCCCTCGAGAACCTTCTTGCACTCATGTCCTTGACGATGAGGTTTACACATCGATAAGAAGGATAGGAATGTGAATGAGTCGGTGTGAGGTGGCAAAAAGGGAAGTGTGGGAAGATAGAGATATGTGAATACGAGACTAGGAGTGAACATATGATGGGAATTCAAGAATCCAAATGTGTATGTTGCAAAGTCATAAGACTGAATAAACATAGTACACATTTGGACGTCCACTGGGGGAAGTGTGACAGCATCAAACTCCAATGCGGGTTATCTCATCAGGTGACAAGATGCTAGACAACTTGAGTGTGGGATCAAGGAAAGGTTTTAAAAACCACCCAAATGATTGAGGAAGATGAAGTAGGGGGTGGAAGATCACAAGCTGTACTTTGTGGGGCCAAATCACCACCACCGGTATTGTGCCCACTGGATGCCTTCGATGGTGTCTTGATAGTACCTAAAAGGGGATAGCTCCTCATCTAATATGATAGTGATCCTATTGGAGGGAGGTGAATCTACAATTGCTCAAGGGCGTTTGGAAGTGCTCTGTGGTGTAGACCCGGCACCCTGGTCATCTGCGGTGCGTTTGCCAAATGATGCCATGGAGGGTATTCCTGATCCTGTTTTGTGGGCTGCCCGAGCCATATGAAAGTCAATGAACAGAGTATTTCGGGGTAATTTGGGTTTGTACTTGTGGGGAGGGCCACGGGCAGGCATGAACAATGCTCCCTATGGAGAGGCAAAGAGCAAGGAGGTGGTGTTGATGTCGAGGTCTGGAGAGGCAAGGACTGAAGGGGGGGTGCTGATGTCGAGGCCAACAAGATAGGAGCTTGTGGCCAAAAAGGCCTGTCGAGACCTAGGAGAGGAGTGTGATAGATTGATTGGAGAGAGGAGAAAGGATTAGTAGCCAGCTAGTAGGAGAGGGAGGGGGTTGCGTTGATCTCAAGGAGAGAGGGGCAGTTGCGTTGATCTGAGGGAGGTGTGGGAGGGGGGGTTGCATTGCAGAGGCAGGATTGGGAGGGGGGGTGCCTTGCAGGAGAGGGAGGAGGGGGAGGCTACCTTGCCTATTCTTTTTACAATTAACCATGGCCCACAATATTGAGGTGATAACTTAGCGCACTCTCCTGCAGTCAAAGACTTAGAGTGCGAAGGAACTCTAATAAAAACTTTTTCTCCTTCCTTAAATTCTCTAACGGATCTGTTTTCATCCGCATATGCCTTAGCTCTACTATCCATAGCTTGGCGGATGTTAGCTCTTGCAAGTGCTAGCATCTCCCGCATCTGAACCATAAAGTTCACGGCACTAGGCACTTTCTGAGGTACTCCAATTGTAGTTGGATTCGCTGGTCAAAAACCATAGTTTAGCTCAAATAGACTAAATAGTATAGAGGAATGTTTTCTATCATTGTAGGCAAATTCTAACAATGGCAACCACTTGTCCCATGTATGTTGCCTAATGACACATATGCTCTAAGGATATCCTCTAAAATTTGGTTGATTCTTTCCGTCTAACCATCCGTTTCTGGATGATCCCCACTACTCATTCCCAACTCAATCCTTAGTGTCTCAAACACTGCAATCCAAAAATGACCGATAAATTTGACATCCCTATCTGACACTATGGATTTGGGTAATCCATGCAAACGAAATATATGTTTAATAAACAAATCTGCCACTTGCGGGGCACTAACAGACTCTCTAGTTGGAATGAAGTGAGCCATCTTGGTAAGACGATCAACCACCACAAGGATAGAATCATATCCATCTTGTGTCATAGGTAGACCTATAATAAAGTCCATGGAAATGCTCTCCCACCTACCTAGTGGTATTTCCAAGGGTTGTAAAAGTCCGGGTGGCTTCACCTGCTCTGCCTTACTTACCTGACACGAAAAACATGTCACATATTCATGAATATGCTTTTTCATCTTTGGCCAAAAGATATCTCGTCTCACGAGATCATATGTCTTCTCGATTCCTGGATGTCCCACGCATGGGCTATCATGGCATTGTTGAATGACTCTCTGCCTAAGATCATTCTGATTAGATACTACTATCTTGCCATTTCTTTTCAGCATACCATCCCTTATGGCATATATTGCATAAGTTTGGCCTTTTCTAGATGCCAGGTCATCCTTTTCCCTCGGTTTGAACACATGAGCCTTAGGCCAAAAGCTCTGGACGAACTCGTCCACCTTTTGAGTTTCTCTAATCTCGGTCATTAGAGCACTCTCTAATACCGTGAAACTCATATTATGCATAATGCGTGACAATGCATCAGCAACTTTATTATCCTTCCCTCCTCGGTACCGAATCATCAAGTTAAACTCCTGCATGAGTTCTGCCCACCTAGCTTGGCAGCCTCTCAGGTCAGGTTGTTTACAAAAATGTTTCAGAGTATCATGATCAACATCAACTTAAAACTCTGACCCATACAAATAATGTCTCCATGTTTTCAGAGCATGGACAACAGCATACAACTCTAATTCATGAGTTGGCCAATTTCGTTGAGAGAAAGCTTCTTGCTTTCAAAGGCTACTGGCCTTCCCTCTTGGAGGAGAACTGCTCCTACCACAATGCCACTTGCATTGGTTTCAAGGAAAAATGGTTTCTAGGGATCAACTATTTTTTAAACCAGTCCTAAGACCATAGCTTGTTTTATGGTGTTAAAACTTTCCTGTTGATTCTGTCCCCATATAAAAGGTACTTTATTTGAGGTCAGATCAGTCAATGGCAATACTATTTCGGAATATCCTTTGATATGCCTTCGATAAAATTAGACAAATCCCAAGAATGGTCGCAAAGCGGTCAAACTTTGAGGGATTGGCCAAGTCAGTATCGCAGCCACTTTCTTTGGATCCATTTCCACCTCCCCAGGAGTAATTATAAATCCTAAATATTCAAGTCTTACCATACACAGTATAGTTTTCTTCTTATTTACATAAAGACTGGCTTTTCTCAAAGTATTGAACACTATTCTTAAATGTTCATAATGCTCAACAACACTTTCGATAAATATAAGAATATCGTCAATAAAGTGTACTACAAACTTTCCGATATACGGGTGTAGTAAATCGTTTTCATAAGCATGATGAATGTAGCTAGAGCATTGATAAGTCCAAAGGGCATTACCAAAAACTCATAATGTCCAAACCTGCTTCTGAAAGTGGTTTTATGCACATCCTCGTCTCTAATACGGATCTGATGGTAGCGACATTTAAGGTCTATCTTACTGAAAATTACGGGCCCATGTAATGCATCTAGCAAATCATCGATCCAATCCATCGGATACTTGTGCTTAATAGTGATATTATTCAATGCTTTGTAATCTATATAGAGGCGAAAAGTATTATCTTTCTTCTTCTTTAATATCATTGGCGAAGCAAAAGGTGAGAAACTTGGTTGAATCTGCCCCAACTTGAGGTATTCTTACAATTGACTTCGTACCTCCGCTTCTTCGGTAAAACTCAACCTATAGGGAGGCCTATTTACAGGTTCTGCCCCTGGGATTACCTTGTCTATTCCTTGTCAGTCAGGGCCAATGCTGGTGGTCTTGTTTTTGCCTGGGTGGCTTGTCCCTGTGTAGGTCCTTAGCTGTTGAGGATAGTCGTTGGACCGTTGGCTCTCTTGATGGCTATGGCGACTTCCGGCTCAGTATTTTTGGCCATGATCTACAATTGCTATTTGAGCTCTAGCCTCCATACGACTCCCACTCTCATGCTACCCTGTCTTGCTGTTTCATTTATTTCATCTCTGACACTTGAACTAGCTCCTAGCCTCTTGCTTCACCAATTGTGATTTGCTTCTAGAGAGTTTTGTATGCATAGTTTTCTACTCTCTTGCTTACCTTCTCTTGCTCCAGTGCAATCATATACCTTTCAGGTATTTCAGCTTACTTTGAAACCACAGATGATACGCAAAATCTGTTTAAACCTAACTTTTTCTTCAATCACGGGCATAGGCACCTGGATTATCCTCCTAGCCAACCTCGTGGTAGTAAGCTCTCTATACATTTTCGTTACTTCAAGACCCCTGCTTACCAAATTCCACCAAGCCCCAAAATTCCCTAGATGGATCTAGTATGCCACATGTCTTCATTCTAGGGTCCCTCCTTAATGCATCATTTACCCCTCTCTTGGGATATCATTGAAACCATTTGCCCCTTGGCACATTTCATGCATTTAGACCCCTTAGCCTTAGATCCACCTAGTCTAGTGCCATGTCCCCCTCACCAAGGACCGTGACTTTAATTCCTTTCTGATCATTTATGTAAAGCCCAACAAATAAAATACAAACATTGATTCTTTAAAGCAAAATGTCATGGGTTGTGGTGGCCAAAGCTATTCTAAGACTACTATGCTCATGTGCACCGTTGTGACTCAGGTAAACCAAAGCCCACCCGACAGGAGTACCTTCCCCTTCAACCATCCAGCTCTATATCACCCTTCTATAATAGATGGGGATTGGATTTTGTTGGACCCATCTCTCTTGCCACTCAAAGAGGAAACAAGTACGCCCTGATTGCTACAAACTATAGTACCAAGTCGGTGGAGGCCAAGGCTGTGAAAACATGTACCGCTCAAGTTGTGGCCTCCCTCTTGTATGATCAAATCATCTCATGGTTTGGATGTCCTATGGAATTGATGAGTGACAAGGGTACCCATTTTCTCAATGTTGTATTTCCTCTGTTTCGCTTTCGGGCTGTCTCCTTCTAAATTTGAAACTACAGGAACCTTCTTTGATGAAGAACTGCTCCCTTCATTTTTCTTGTATTGGTCCACTATGGCCTGCACATCCACTTCCAAAATTGGAATTAAAGAGGTATTTCTTTTTAGAAAATACTCTTCCTCATCATCTTCAACTTTGACCACCATTTTAATGCCTTCAGTTGCCAAGGATTGAACACTTTTTGGAACACTCCTTGTTGGAGCCATGGCCATTTTAAATTTCTTCTTTTCCATACAAACAATTACCCTATTAGCTCCCCAATCCTACTTAATCTTGGCTACCCAAAACCACGGCCTGCCTGGAATAGGATCTATCATTTCCTTCCATTCGAAGAACAAAAAAACTGACCATGAAAGTAAGACCACAAACTCCGATTTGTTGATTTCTTGGTATCCCAAGAGGTTGGACCCTTTGTTGATCGGCCATTTTGACCTGAAAAGGAGTTGGCTCTAACTCATTGAGACAAATGTTTTTGTAAAGATCCTCTGACAAAATGTTCACACCAAACCCACCATCTAAAAGGAACTCCAATATGATCTGTGATTTATATTCCACCTAGATTAGTGGAACAGTATAATCTACATCTTCAATTTGTGCTGCATTAACTTTGGGGTCAACTTCTCGAACCTCCTCATCCTCCTCTTTTGCCTTATCCATTAGGCTCACACCACCATTTGTTAAATTCTTTAGCAAAAATTGTGCTTTGAATTCTGGTACCAGATTAAGAAGCTGGTCTAATGTGATATTTATTTGAGCCTTCAGCAAACTGTGAAACAATTTCCCATGGTTCACTACATCTCTAATTTTGGGTCTGTTGCATATTTCACCAACCGAATAACACCCTCTAGAAGGAGTCTTTTACTTGAGATCTTCAAGCTTTGGTTCGTCATGCTACTCCTTGAGCACATCAACATCTTTTGTAAACAATTATAACAACAATTGGTGCTCTCATGATTTCTTTTACCACAGAACTCACATTTAGGCTTCTCTGAGAAAACGACTTCTGACAATATCATGCTTTTCAAATGTTGTTTGATCTTTTTCTCCAACTCATCTCTTGAAGAGGATTTGACTTTTTTCTTGGACTTCGGGATCTCCTTATATTTCCCTTTCTTTGATTGCTTCTTTTGTTTACGTTTGGTCTTCTTGTCTTCATTATCGAAATCATCCGAATCATCATCATCGAACTCAAAATCCGTATCTTCATTTTCACTGTCTGTGCCAAAGTCTCCATATGAATCTATGTCTGAATCAGAATTCCTTATTTCCTTCCTTCTATTCTTTTTGGATTTTCTATTGGTCATACTAACTCTTCATTCAGCTCGCTGTGCAGCTTCTACCATATTGTCAAAATCATTAGGTCCTGCAGGGAGTCCCTCCCAGCAACATCACTTCTCAATTCGGTATTCAATCCCTTACAAAAGTAATCTCCCAATTGCTCTTGAATTGATCTTTGAGGAGCGGCTAGTCTCTAGTTCAAATTGTGGAACTTCTGGGTGTAGTCTTCTACCAACAAATCTTTATGTTTCAACTACCGGAGGTTTTTGAGAATTGCTTTTAGTGTTTTCTCTTGCCAAAACCATGCATGAAAAGCCTTCTTTAGAGTCTCATAATCTACAAAATGTCCCATGCCATGCTAAATGAACCAACTCATTGCCTTACCCACAAAAGTGGCTGCCAACTGTTCCTTCTTCACAGCGTCCTTCAAAACCACTTGCTACCCGAGTCTCAAATGACCAATGTGACTATCAGGGTCTTGTTTTGATTTGCCACTGAATTTAGCAGAGCAAACTCAGGGGTTTTGGATGTTGACCTGCAGGGAAGTTTGGAACAACCAGTGGTATTATTCTTGGACGGGGACGGGGTCAGGGTGGGAGTGAATCATAAAACCGCCTTCGGGCTCCTACATATAGTCAAAATGCTACATGATAACCATAAGTTGCACAAATGAAAGCTTTCGAAGGAGACCATGAATTTTGAAGGACTCTGGGAATATCTGCATCGTGGTGCTCAGGACTACCACCCGAAGGTTATTCACCTGATGATGTGTAATCTTCATCCTTCAAACTACTAGTGATTTCGGTCCCACCTTGTTGGCGTTCGGATGCTTCTATGACCTCTTCACGATCTTGTGCCTGCTCCCTCGGAACCTCTTCAGAGGCACTTACTTGACCTCTATCCCCAGCTTTGGTGAAGTATGGATGGTCAATATGTCGAGAAGATGTCTCAGATTCTTTTGCATCAGACATCCACTACCAATGCTTCCATGAACATGCTATAAGAATTCACTGCTCCCGTAATTTGTGGTCTTCTGCCACGAATTGGATGCAACTCAATCCCGATTTCCACCTTCGACAAATTCACGTATAATCTGTTGAAAATTATGAATCCGCTGTTTAAAACTTGCAATGGTGAACTGAATTCTATTGCGTGCACTCTTGACATCCGATGTTTATTGCATGGACTTGAGTGCTTGAACATTGCCTCGCGAGACTTGGATTTGCTGCTCTAAACATTGGACTCTCTCCCTCTTTGATTTCAATGGCGTCTTGCTATGCTTCACAGCATGCACATTGTCACCACAGTGCTTGCACAAAGCAACCATGCATGTTCTTCACACATCTCTCACAATCCAGGTGCCCAATTGATTTGCAGGATCACCAGTGTAATAGGTAGAGACATATTCGGGAAAAAACTACCTATTAGAATAAACAGAGTACCATTGAAAACATAGTAAGAACTTTCGACAATGGGCATTTCAATTCTAAATTCGGAACAAGTAAAGATCAAAATAAGTAATAGTGCTTGATATCCATTTCATTACTGTTGCAAACTTAGTACATCATATAGGAAACACAGTCAAAAGTAGACAAAATACGGATTTGTAGCAGTAGATAGAGAATGTTTCCTCATTCGGACCTTCTAAACTTCGGAACCAAGATAGATCAGAGAATTACTCCCTCATCCATATATCAGTTGCAACTCCTAGCATACATGCTCTAGAAGTGGTTGCTTTCTAACTACCGCTCCTAAGGTTTTGCATAGTCCTTCTATTACTTAGCAAAATAGAAATATATCACCAGTACCCAAGTAGCATTTGTCTACAAACGTCCTTGAGATCTATAAGGTGAAAAGACATGTGGAGTACTCAAGGAAGAGGCTATGGCAGAAGTGGATGTCATGATATGTAGCGTGTGTGGTGAGGGATGGATATACTAAAGAAAAGCTAGGTGTGGTCAACTCCTGGTGGTGGTTTAGAGACAGAGAAGTCAGTGATATCGGGGCGAAAGTAACCAGAGGATCCCATGAGGTAGTTAACTATGCTAGAACCCCCCCATGTGGAAAGATCCACACAAAGAAGGCCATCAATTTAGACCATTTACATGACAAAGTCATGTATCTTGCCCATGCCAAGAGACCATGCCCATAAGAGGGCTTGCATGTTTGTGGATACTTGGGACATACCTGCCTCATCTAGATCAATATATATTGATAAAATAGAATCATCTCAAAACTCGAGTGATAACCAATGCCTATCCATCCTTGCATTGAAGTCCCCAACAAGGAGGACTTCCTCGTAGCATGAGAAATCCATGATGTCTAGATGTAGTGCTACACATAATGAAGTTTTGCCTCCTCATGGAGATCTCTAGGAATTTGTGAGGTCTCAAGTGGGACGAATCCAATGAAATTTGGAATGTTTCTCATGCATTTTTATAGAGATCATCCCCAATGAGAGATGACATGTATAGTATCACCATTCCTCCCGATCCACACACTCTACCTGTCTTTGTCTTATCCCAACATGTTCTCTCCCATGTGTATCCATTGACTATAGGCAAAGGATGCTTTGGGATCTAATGGTTCTCTGTGGAGAAAGCTATATCTCATATTGTTTATGATATTGAGAAATTCCCTAGATCTGACCATAAGGTATCATTATAGTTTTAAATAGTGCAGGTGAAGGTCTCAGTGCTCTGAGTGTCATAGATTCCATCCCCCTATGCAAGGGGACCACCAGATGCCCATTGAGGGGGGCCTATCAAATGCCTCCCATCTTGAACCACTTCCAACTTCCCCTGCTTGGGAGCCATGTCTTGCTGATGTAAGAGGGTGTGCCTCTGCTCTATAAGGGTGTGAGGTCCTCATCTAAGTGGATTTGTGAGGGGTCCCATAGAACTATCCTCATGTTTAGTGCTACAAGGCAATTTTGAATGTCCTTGAATTGGAAAATAAGAGGCTTTTTTAGAGTGGGGACCCATCGTATGTGCCATGCATCCTCAAGCCCACGCTCTAGGACTCCCAAGGTGGAAGCCACAAAGTTGATCACATCATTCATCATGGCAATGGTGAAGGTACAAGGGATCCCCTTTACTGTAATATTGAGAGCCTTGGGGGCTCGTTGTTGTTGCTCAAGAATGGTGGCCTTCGCAAGCTTCCATTTTGCAATGTCCACTCATCTAGAGGTCCCCTTGATGCCTGACTGCATGGTGGCTATTTGTGCCTCACTACTCGTGCATGCCTGAGGGCCTGTCACTACGGTGGTAAGCTAAAGTCTTAACACCTCTTGACTAAGGCTATGGATAAATCTACCTTGCTCCATCTCTCGTGCACGTAAGTTTTGAACCTCCGTGAAAAGCTACTCCTAGGCCTTGGGGTGGAGTCTAGTGTGAGTGATGCAATTATTATGGAGTCTAGTGTGAAAGATGCAATTATTATGGATAGGGTATGACAGGGGCAGTGTGAGTGGGATAGGGGATAGGGATAGAGAGTGGAGATGACAAAAGACCGAGAGGGGTGTGGGGACATCTGGGAGATGCCTAAGGTGAGAAGCCAATTATAGATGGAAAGGGTGGATGACTTACAAATAAAGGGGACAAGAAAGTGGAATATTTTAAGGGGACATAAGGGGGCAAGGTGGGAGTTGGATTGCATGTCAAGATTAGCTTTGCTATCAACACCGATACCAATGCCAATGCCAAAATGGACACTAGTGCTAATGATGATCAGGTTGATATTGCTAGTAAGATGATATTGGACAAGAGGCTAGAGCCAATGTTGGTGCCAAGGCTGAGGTTGTTGTTGTAGGAGCAATGTTTTGCATGGCCATACTATCTGTTGCAATTGTGGCTATTGTTGACGTCATCAACCTCTAGCTTCCCTTTGATGATTGTTGGAGCTATTAGTATTTTGTCTTCTCTTCTTTCTTTTCTCCTTTCTCTTTGTTTACGATATTGCTTTTTGTTTGCCATATTGCTTCTTGTGTTTGTTGTTCCACTCCTCTACCAAGGCACTCATCTAGCAAGGTATCACTAAGAAGCAACTCCCAGGTCTTCGCTAAAGCATGTGATACCAATCCAAGTGGGATTTCTGATCCAAAGGGGGACATCATGATAGGGGATCAAGATTGTTCCTCGAGACTAGAGACATTGAAAAATGAGGCAATGCTTCAAATTTGGTAGCCAAAGATTAAAAAAGACAAGATACACATTGAAAATCACACCAACAACTTCCAAGTCTCTACAAGGAAATCCAAAGAAGTGACTTCCAAGCTTTTGCTAAAGAACAAGCTCGTGCTAATTAGGAGTTTTATCATTGAAGCGGAATATCATGATGGGAGGTCTCCAAAGTTGGGGGGTTTTCATATATGCTCAACCGATTTTAAGATTGAAACCCATGACTTCACGTCAATGAGCTCTATTCCAAAAAGCCAACCCAGCCACTTTAGGTGCTCCTAATTATTATTTCAACACATTCACCCCCAAGCTTGTTGGCCATTGAGTTTACACAACTATCTTGGGATGTGAAGAAGGATTCCCAAATACAACAACCACATGCATATTATCTCTAGTTATGAGTTTAAGGAGTGGAGCTCAAGAAGAAAGAATTGAGAGGAGAGATGTCATAAATCCAAATTGTAAAAGCTAGGAGTCAATGGTGAATCAATTGTTATCATCTGATCAAGAGTTTCCTAATGATTGCCACGTCCATATCAATCTTACAAGTGATCCATGTCCTTTTCACCTTATAAATTGATGATATGTTCATTTTCTCCCCTCCGAATGGTCTCCTAATCCCCCTTCACTTTGGTCTCTCTTTCCCCTTTATTTCGAGGAATGGAAAAGCCCTTCACTTTGGTCTCTTTCTCCCCTTCAGTTTGAGGAATCAAAAAGCCCTTTGCTTATTACAATCACATGCTTGCTCACCATGTATCCCTGGATTACCTAACATCTTGCTCTACCCTCCTCTCCTTTTGACTTATTAATGGTTTTTTGGATCCTTTTAATGGGGGGGGGAGGCTCATTGACAGATATCAAATACAAGGTGATTTGTAGAGTTAAGGGGAAGCCTTTGCTAGAAAATCCAACCATCAAACTGCCATGAAGAATGTGTGCGTGCGTCCATGCATGCATGTGTGCGTGTGTGTGTGTATCACAAATATTGTCAGTGATGTTTCGTGATTTTTAGCTAGTACCACATCTCGGGATTATATAGTGTCTCAAGGATTAGTCCCTTCACTTAGATGATCTTGCTTGTTGTTGGCAGATGTCATAGATTTGTATAAGGATTTGTTGCCTCTACCTTGGATTTCTGCTCATGCAAATCGCACCCAGTCCAAATATTTATCACCAGTGTCTGTCTCAATGCTAGTCTATGCCTCATTTGTTTTGGCATTGCCCTGAGACTCGTGAGTTCTTGTTTTATCAACAACAGCATCTTCAGGCACACTTTTCTAGTGCTTGCTTTGGTAAGCTTTCCTTTTCTTTACTTGACTATGATATTGGGCACTATGGAACTATGAAAGGACCAAAACCATAGAGTTTTGTTGATCCACCCCTTATCAAGTATCCATTCTTATGGGCACCTTTACGGTAATCATTCTTTGGTTGTTTGCATGCTCAGTCTGAACTATCTTGCTTATTTATCATATATTGAGATCTTTTGATGTTGTATAGCAGTAAGCCCCCTCTTTGGGGATTGCTTTTTGGACCTTCAAAAAGGGTCTATGGAAAGTGCACTAATTGTTGGCTCATGAAAGCCAATGTTCAGTTTTCACATCAAGAAGCCATGCTGACTTTTTAAGTGCATGATAATCTTGGTTTCAATTTAGGATAGTAGTAATTTAGTTGATACTAATGATGTTTAGAGGTAAGCTTTTGGCCTTATATGAGGAGCATGCAATTTAGTTGATAATAATGATGTTTAGAGTTAAGCTTTTGGCCTTATACGAGAGGTATGCAATGCTGTTGTCTTTTAGAGTGTATGACACCACCTTTATTTAAATCAGAGTTTTTACTCATGTCCCCACTCACACTTAATGCTCCATCCCCTCTTTAACCTCTCTCCTCTCCTCGCTTTTCACTCATTTACCTTTTTTATCGCAGCTAGCGATGGTATGGGAAAGGCCTCTTTTTTATTTTTACTAGAAGAAAGTGGTAATACTGGGCGATAGAGGAAAAATTAATGATGTTCGGCTTGGTTTATGGCACCTTATTAGGGCGATAATGCCACAAAAGCGAGAAACAACTTGGTCTTCAGTAGAGGGTCTATGCCCCAAGATTTCCAGTTGCTCATAAAGAGAGGGATTTTGCAAATGCTTTCTTTCTATGCCTCTAGGGATATCAAGGTTTTGAGCCAACTATGTAATTGTGGCATAAGCATATTTCTTTCTTTTGTTATATCTCTTTTCACTAATATGGGGAAGGTCTCTTAGAAGTAGGGCCATAGTGGTTTGCAACCGTGTTGTAATATAACAAGGTGAAAATTTCACTAGGGGTGCTAATGGAGATGTGACAACCTCACCCTTAGATTATAACAACCCTTAAATCCCCTCTAAGGGTATCCTTCTATCATAGCATTCATGTAATGAGTGTTTACAAGTGCGTGCGCATGCCCAAGGCTCATGGACGGGTGAGATTGCCCGCCCACGGTCCATTTATTGCATCTTGGGCACAGAGAGTGTGTAAACAAAGTAACACCCTTGTACACACTTCCCATAATAACAGAATCCAAGACAAACGCTATGCGGCATGCCAAAAACAAGTGGATTTAAACCAAAAAGAAAAGAAAAGGAGAGTGTGTGTACTAGCTATATAGTGTGTGAGTCTATACAGCTAGCTAGCTACAGTATGCTTTTACACATTTAGACTCTTGTCATGGACTACGATTGGGAGACTGCTTCCTTGCTTCATCAAGCACAAGGCGGGAGCTTGCCCCCCGATTTCATACGAGAATCCCTCAATCAATCTAAGCTTCCTCCCCTTGGTCGCGTCCTCAACACTTTGCTTTCTGCTAAACATCAGGAGCTACAACGGCTTACCTCCCACGATGATGCTTATCACGAAACAGGTGCACTTTCTCTGTCAGTTTTTTGTGTCATCGGATTTGTCAGTTTTTTTCCCCCCCCCGATGAATTTGGATGAGAAGACCTCACCGCGCATTGCCTTATACCTTGCTCCCAGGTCCAATCGGTCGAGCCCTCACGGCCTTTCTTCAGCATGCAGAAATTGCAACAGAAAGAGGGATGACCTTGGAGAAATTGGTGGTACCCTTATTGGAGCATGTACGCCAAATTACCCCATATCTGCAAATTTTCAAATTCATTGGCCCATCACATTTTGCAGTCTGGACAAAGTTGTTCATTATACAAATTGTTCGATTTGTATAAAGTTTGGCAAACTTTTGAAGCTTATTGGGATCCTCAAGAAGAAAGAGTGTGGACGAAACGAACAAAGGAAACGAATTAAGCGCCAATGGACCAACAAAGGAGACCTTTTATTGAAACCAGCAAGGTCTTATGAGACTAACATGTACATAAAATAATTAAATTAATGGAAGCTAGTATCTATACCATGCAAGGACAGAAGATAACCGGAGGGCCTACGGCTCCTTCCAAGCACTGAAAATATTTTTTTGGAAGCAAGAAAGTCTTATGAAGGTCCCGGGGTCTATGATCAAAACAATTTAACTACATTAAAACATAAGGCGGTCAACACAATCATGATCTAACATATTGCCTACGATCACAATCAGTTCCAATAAGAAATGTAGTAGGATACTTTGAAGGAATATAATTATGGCAATTGTGAAGGATTCCTTCTTAGTTTCTCAGAAACTTACCTTGAGCAAATTGACTTGAGGACGTGCATTTTGTAATGTCTCTCTTTCAGATTGTAGAAATCGACCTTTTCACACTTTTCTGTGAGTTACTTGGGGATGCAAGTTTGACGTTTCTCTTTTAAGACTTAAGCAGTTGACCTTTTGATGCTTTTCCCAATCTTTTCTCTGCCTAGCACGTAAATAACAGGACAAGCTCCTTACTTTACTCGTATCCTATTTTGCTGCTCCACATTCAGCTTTAAGCCTCCATCTTGTGCAAGTTTTTGAGCACTTTCATACACATGTTCGAGCCCTGGGTCTTTGGTTAAAGATCTAATCTCATGGTTTCAGCTTATGCTTCTGCCTAAGCTATAACTCTCTTCGGCTCTATTCACCATTTGAATGTGAGACATTCAAATGGCATACAATTTCATAGAGAGGTCATAAGCCAAAAGGATCTTTGATGGCGAATGATGCTAACTTCTACAAAGAGAGAAATATTGGGAGATTCCACCCGTGTTTGCACATGTTGACCTAGAAAGCAACAAAACATAAGGTGCATGTTACAGATCTCACCAGAAGCCTGTCGAAAGTGGATGTGAATGAGTATATTTTGTTTGGGTGGTAATTCTGGTTTTTCTCAATAAAAATGTTCTATACATGGATATAGATTTAATCTAGGGCACTGGTATGAGTGAGCTTCATTTGACTCCTTGTCTTTTAAGTTGTGTTCTGCTGCTCACTACACTAAATGCAGTTCCAGGTTCTTGTTAGCCAAGATTATGTAAAATTCCTATCTACATGGGTTGACTTTCTTGAGCATTTTGTTTTTTAAAAGTGTATTGTAATTTGTAGGGATCCATAGTCAACCTTAGGATTGCTTTAAACTTGTTGGTTTCGCTGACCTGATGGGGGTTGATTGCCACAGCCTTCAAGAAACTTACACGTTGACTGTTGCTCAATGGGAGCCATTTTAGTCATTGGCACACTTCTAAGCAAGTCAGTTTATCTGAAAACATTACTAATGTGAAAAATACCAATTGCACCCACCGATTAGATCATGAACATGCTACAATTTTAATATTGTAAGTCCATGGATCCAACGGGTCACTATGCTCAACTATTTATTTTATACCATGCCTCAAAACAGCGGAATATTTCATTCTGTTCATTCTCAGTGGAATATTTCAAGACCAGTTATGAAATGTGAAATTTGGTCTACATTCCAGTGGCAAATGTGTCATCCAAGAATTGTCTTTAAAGTTATGATATTAAGCTCTCTTTTTATTCGATAAGAGTATGATAGGACTTATGTGGCTTCCATCTGACAATAGTATCTCAGTTCCTGGGAAAAAGAAAGTTCGAAGACAAATGCCAAAGTCAGCTTTTGTGACAAGTAAACTTTGTATATGGGACGTACTGAAAATGTCTCTGAAGTTACACATTGGGTCTAACATGGTGACATAGGATGCCGCAGCATAGTGACCCATGCTATACTTTTGCAGAGTTATGGAATAGATCTTGTGAGTAGACCTACTTTGTTGGGTTTCTGTAGCTAATTTAGAAAATTTGGAACATTTCTAGTCACATAGGCTAAACCCATTTGATTTTGCCCCCAAATACTTATAGGGACTTGTGTTTATAGACACTGAATGTTAAAACTTTTTGTAGTATGCTCTCTTTGTTAGAAATTGACCAACAGAGGGTACGCACAGCAGAAAACTGATAGAATAGCCCAGGAGCTCACACAGTGTGGTTGTTAGAAAATACCCAACAGAGGGTACACGCAGCGGAAGACTTATAGTAATGCCTAGGAGCTCACACAGTGTGTGTGTGGGGTGTGGAATCACAAACTTCTTTACTTAATGTGCATAAAATAGGTGTGCAGACTCATCAATAGACCAGCCAGATAGAGAAACCACCAAAATATATATTTCCGTCCAAAACTATGGACACAATACAAAAGAGATAGATCCAGAGTCCCACCAATGGTGTGGTCCTCTGATCTAACCACAAGGTCCTTCTCCTATCTGCTGGCTATCTCTAGACTTGAGCCCGCGTCGTGCTCCACCCTGAGTGTCTGTAGACTTTCCGTCCAGTGTGTTCTTCTCCACCTTACTGCCTGTGAATCAGCCTAGGTGGGCAGCCCCTGCCAAGCTTTGTCTGCAGCACACAGGTCCCCTTGGTCCTCCTGAATGTAGGCCCCAAGATAACTGTTCCACTGCTCCAACCTGCTTGTGAATGGCTGCTCCAGCAACCCTCTGCCCTAGAAGACAGTCTAGGTTCAGCCTCTCCCTGGAGCTAAGTCTGCAGTACTCGCTGGATAATGAAATGATGCCTGAGCCTCTCCTTTTATAGGCCCTAAGGCCTGGCAAAAATACCGACCAGTCTGCCCTGACTGGGCCGACTAGACAGACCAGGTTGGCTGGCCCAACCGACCTGGTTGGCTCAGCCCAACCAGCCCTATATAAGGGCCCTTTTGCTGGCCCTTTGTTCCATGCAGGGTCCAGCTCCTTTGCTGCTGCTGTCCTACCACCTGCCAGCCCTGCTTGCAAGCCATAGACCTGCCCATAGACCCCCACTATACTGCGCCTTGCTGCAGCCCTTTGCCGGTGCCTTGTCCTGGCCGTACCTCTTCTGTACACTGCCCTGCAGCAGCCCGTACAGATCCGTACTTCTTGCTTTCCTGACCCGCCTGTACCGCGCCATCATCAGGGTCTGTTGCAGGCCCTTCACCTGCCCACTACCCTCGCCATGCTGACGCCATCTGCAGGTTGCAATCCTGTGAGGTGCTGCCCATGTGGCAGCCCCCTCTTTTTCTTCTCTCTTGGGCACATCCTGCCCTAGGTCTCCCTCCCCCACGCTCTCCTCATTTGGGGGCTTACAGATGGGGAGGTGACCTTTCCAACACCCCCTCTCACGGACACATCTCGGCCCAATGCCAACACGTCGATGAAGATGCTCCAGTAACTCCCTGGTCGTAGTCCTCTGGAACCTTTCAGTGTCGAAATTTTTTCCTGGCTTTTCATCCAGTGGCTCCTGCTCCACCAAGTCCGGTTCCGCTTCCGCACACCATCCTGGTACACAGGTCCATCTTTGCTAGCACCTCTTGGCACCACCCCCTTCAGTCACGTTCCCGCCTTCGAACTCGAGGAACCCAGCCTCCACGATCTTCCAGTCGTCATCCTCATAATGAGTGAACAACCTGGAGTCTTCCAGGCACCATGCTCTGAGGGTCTGTTTCAACCCCTCCTTCCTTTGGCAAGGTCTGCAACAAAAGTACATCTCCAGATAACTGGGACCACAAACTTTAAACGCACCTGACTGAACCTGAGGCACCCTCCTTCTCGCAAGGGCACAATCCTCCAGTCGTGGAAGTCGATTCCCTAGAGTGTCTGAATCAGGGTCGTCCTTCAGCAAGGTCCTTGCCTTCAAGCTCCCACACCTGTGAGCCTCCTACTTGGGCTCTGATACCATGTTAGAAAATACCCAACAGAGGGTACACGCAGCGGAAGACTTATAGTAATGCCTAGGAGCTCACACAGTGTGCCTGTGGGGTGTGGAATCACAAACTTCTTTACTTAATGTGCATAAAATAGGTGTGCAGACTCATCAATAGACAATGAATCAGCCAGATAGAGAAACCACCAAAATATATATTTCCGTCCAAAACTATGGACACAATACAAAAGAGATAGATCCAGAGTCCCACCAATGGTGTGGTCCTCTGATCTAACCACAAGGTCCTTCTCCTATCTGCTGGCTATCTCTAGACTCGAGCCCGCGTGCTTGACCCTGAGCGTCTGTAGACTTTCCATCCAGTGTGTTCTTCTCCACCTTACTGCCTGTGAATCAGCCTAGGTGGGCAGCCCCTGCCAAGCTTTGTCTGCAGCACACAGGTCCCCTTGGTCCTCCTGAATGTAGGCCCCAAGATAACTGTTCCACTGCTCCAACCTGCTTGTGAATGGCTGCTCCAGAAGATGATGATCTCAGCAACCTTCTGCCCTAGAAGACAGTCTAGGTTCAGCCTCTCCCTGGAGCTAAGTCTGCAGCACTCTTTAGGTCTCCTTCACCTCCTGGGAAAAGGCCCAAGGAAGCCCTATCTGCTGCTCCTGTCTGCTCCTCCAAAGCTGCTCTGCTGGATAATGAAATGAGGCCTGAGCCTCTCCTTTTATAGGCCCTAAGGCCTGGCAAAAATACCGACCAGTCTGCCCTGACTGGGCCGACTGGACAGACCAGGTTGGCTGGCCCAACCGACCTGGTTGGATCAGCCCAACCAGCCCTATATAAGGGCCCTTTTGCTGGCCCTTTGTTCCATGCAGGGTCCAGCTCCTTTGCTGCTGCTGTCCTACCACCTGCCAGCCCTGCTTGCAAGCCATAGACCTGCCCATAGACCCCCACTATACTGCGCCTTGCTGCAGCCCTTTGCCGGTGCCTTGTCTTGGCCGTACCTCTTCCGTACACTGCCCTGCAGCAGCCCGTACAGATCCGTACTTCCTGCTTTTGACCCGCCTGTACCGCGCCATCATCAGGGTCTGTTGCAGGCCCTTCACCTGCCCACTACCCTCGCCATGCTGATGCCATCTGCAGGTTGCAATCCTGTGAGGTGTTGCCCATGTGGCAGCCCCCTCTTTTTCTTCTCTCTTGGGCACATCCTGCCTTAGGTCTCCCTCCCCCACACTCTCCTCATTTGGGGGCTTACAGATGGGGAGGTGACCTTTCCAACAGTGGTGTGGGGTGTGGAATCACAAACTTCTTAAACTTATGTGCATAGGATAGATGTGTAGACTCATCAATGGACAATGAACCAGCCAGATATAGAAGACACCAAAATAATATATTTCCGTCCAAAGCTATGGACACAATACAAAAGAGAGAGATCCAGAGTCCCACCAATGGTGTGGTCCTTTGATCTTACCACAAGGTACTTCTCCTATCTGCTGGCTATCTCTAGACTCGAGCCCGTGTACTCCACCTCAAGCATCTGTAGACTTTCCGTCCAGAATGATCCTCTCCACCTTGCTGTCTGGAAACCAGCCTAGGTGGGCAGCCTCCTGTGTGCTATCTGCGGAACAAGGTACTTCTTTCTCCTCCTGACTGTAGGCCCAAAGGTAGCCCTGCTGATGCTCCTTTTGCTAGTGGATTGGCTGCTCCAGAAGATGAATTATGAGGGCACAAGGCCCTCCCTTTTGTAGGCCCAAAGGGCTGGCCAACCAACCGACCCAGCAGGCCTCTTGGCTCCCTGATCTGCCCACACGTGTGTGCCTCAGCTCCGTACTGTTCCGTGCTACTGCTGACATCGTCCGTGAGTTCATAGCCTCTTCTCTTGGGTCCCGGCTGCTGTCCTCTGCTTCGCCTTATGCTCCTGCACATCAACCGGGTACCCTCCTCTCTTCTTTTGGGCACATATTGCCCTAGGTCTCCCTCCCCCATGCTCTCCTCGTATGGGGCTTACAGATGGGAGGTGACCTTTCCAACACTCTTGATATTACATCTCTTCTAAATGTGATTGATCCTGGCTTTTAATGCTGATATACGGACTGTCCTTTTTACTCACATGTCAATCTAAAAGATTATCATTATTACATTTGTGCAAACATCAGAGTGAATTATCATTTTCCTTGCTATTTGTGTCATCTTAACCCCAACTGGAGAATGCATTCCAGGTTGTCAAGTCTAGAGAACGGAGCAATCGTAAGCAGTTTGTGAACATCATGCAATGGCTTCTTCAAAGGTCATCTGTTGGAACAGCTGTTTCTGAGAGCCTTGTTGGGATTTTACAATCAAAGCAGTTTGATAATCTTGTCAAGCTGGGCTGGTGTGTGGTTGTACGTGACCTTTTACGAGGATTCCAACAGCATGGTATGTTTGTGTAAGGAGGTTTTGATTTCAACTCTGAGTGAGCGTGTGTAGAAGTATTACTTGAAGCACTAATAAGCTTTGATTTCTGAGCAAGAGCATTTGCAATGACATTATGGCAGTTGGTCCTTATGATTGGAATGCTATTTTATCGCTCACAATTTTGCATAGTGTAGAAGTATTATTTGAAACACTAATAAGCTTTGATTCTGAGCAAGAGCATTTGCAATGACACTTATGCACCCATATTACTGCAGTTGGTCTTTATGATTGAAATGCTATTTTATCGCTTACAATTTTTTATGCAAATACGGCAACAGTAAGACTATCAAAAGGGACAAGGAGGTTAATGTCGAGCTGTTTTTGTCTCTAACAAGAAACTGCTTTGAAGGAACCTTACCGAATGCTTGCACATGCTTTTGGAATAATTCCTTGCTATGCATGATGGAGTTTATGGTTTTCAACCTTGTGAGTGACTATCATGAGATTGAAACTGCACTATGTTGTGTTTTTAAAGGATGAGTTTGGGAATGTTCTTGGATTCATCTAGGTATATGCTTCTGCCTGCATTAGCGGACATGCAAATTTCACTTTGTGAAGTTTTCGTCCAAGTTGCGGCCTGCTGGTTTTGTGATAATTCTTTCTATCTTAAATGGTGCATTGCCCTATCAGCTAGATAGATTTAGATGCTCGTTGGGGAGAGACTAAAATGAAAACGTTTAGACTTCACAAGCAGTTGTAGCTTGATTGAAGAGATTTTGGACTACCTTTTGATTAGCCTTCTCCTTTAGTGCTAGCCTTCGTCATGGCTGAGTCTGCCCTTCACCTCCGGAGTGCCGACAGAAACTCAGTACGAAGACTTGTATAAATGGATGCTCAAGTATGTGTGGGTGTGTGGGTTTGTATGTGTGAGAGCATATTTTTATACTATGGTCTACACCCACTGTTGGGGACTAATGACGTCAGTGGGGATGTCATAGTAGCTAGTCCCTGCTATGCATGATGGAGTTTATGGTTTTCAACCTTGTGAGTGACTATCATGAGATTGAAACTGCACTATGTTGTGTTTTTAAAGGATGAGTTTGGGAATGTTCCTAGATTCATCTAGATATATATAATTCACAACAAAGAGGGTGAGCTGGGAGAGAAGGGAAGGAGGAGAGACACTGCACTTGCTGCAAATTGTCTTTTGCTGCTACGATTGGCATTCAATTGTTGCAAATTGAGGCTCCAAGCTGTCTTTTTACCAGAAGTGATTCGTTTTTAGGGTTTGAAGGCTGATTACCAATTAATTTCAGGCTTTCAAAGCTGTTCAAAGATTTGTTTTAGGGTTTCTAGGTTGGTTACATTTACAGCTACAGATTCTGTACACCAGGACCCCCTAGATTGTGGTCAGCCTCTATCATTCAAGCCACAATACTTGTCTCTTTCCTCAATATAGCAGGTGCTTCCTTTAGGTGGAGGCCACCCCCTGGTCTTTGCTCTAGGAGATAGCCCCACTAATAATTCTACTATGGCGCAGACTTTTCCTCTTTCAGAATTGGCTGCCACTCCTTCTCAGGCGTGGTTGATCACTCCCAATGAGCTTGTTTAGTGTTTTAATTTCTCGACTTTGGCTAATTGTGGAGGCTTGATATTTTGTTCCTTCTCCATTTCTCCCTTGTTACACAGTAGTGGATGACAGCCTCAATAGGTTGTCTTTCTTTCTCTAGCGTCCCTACATATGCTAGAAGATCATGTACACATGGGGCAGGTGCTTGTACTACTCTGTTAGGGAATTAGTCGTAGGTCCTCTCACCCCTGAGGATTGCTAGTTGGAACATTCAGGATCTTGGGGGTGTTCCTTGTCGTCACAGTAGACAACTGATACACAATCAGCTACATTTAGATATGCTAGGGGGACCCATTGATATTCTCTTTCTCCAGGACTGCAATTGATGACAAGGATTGCAGGAAGTCAAGTAAATTTCTTTCTGGTCAAACTTGTTGGTCTGCTGCCCTTATCACTAGTAGAGAGGGAGTTCGCATCTCAGTTTCAGGCACGATTTGCCCCTTGCGGTTGGCCATGGCATCATTGTTTCTTCTAGAGCACAGTGGATGATCTGTTTGGTTGATGGGGCCAAGATTGGATTTCTTAATATTTTTGCCCTTAACATGTAGGGGAATGGATTATTTTTGCTCTCTTGGTCCCCCATTGCTGGTTCTTGGGTCCTTGGTGGTGACTTCAACATGGTGGAGTTGCCAACAGATAAAAGTGGGAGAAGGGAAGGTGGCCTTCACTTTGTAGAGAGAGCTTTCTAGGATGCATTGGTTTTTCAGTTTCGGGCCAGAGATTGTTGGGCTGATGATGCTTTTCATGCCCTCTCTTCTTTGCTCCCGTTGAAATAGGAAATGTTTGATGTGCAACTCTCATGTGTGTCATCCATACAATTGGGCCTCTCTTATATAGAGAGTGAAGAGTCACACATGAAAAGGTGTGCAATCCAAAGTGTATGTGCATGAAGTGGTGTGTACCCCTTGTGAAGGCTGTGACCTTTGATGAGAGGGTGCATAACAATAGGAATGTCTCTTCAATAGAATGTCTCTTGCGAAGGGTTGTGCCTCATAGGAAGTGTCCCGTCGAAAGGGCATACCCTTCCACAAGTGTCCATTCATCAAACCATCCATAAGTCTAGAACTAGAGAAAGGAATACATCATAGATCGTGACATCCCCTCCCACTCAAAAGAAGACCCTGGTGGAGATAATGAACTGATGTAGAAAATATCACTGTAAATTCTAAAAATACTGCTGTAAAATGTTAGGGTACTGCTGTAAGTCTTCATCAGATTGCCAAGTAGCGTCGGAGTCGTCCAGATCTCGCCAAAGAACAAGGAATTCCGTGATAAGTCGATGTCAAGTCTCTCGCTGTCGATGGTCCTAAATACGCTCAGGAATAAGGAGAACATAATCGTCTTCGATTTTTGGGAGATAATCACCTGCAGGAGGAACTGCTTCATCGCCTGGAATGTACGTCTTTAGCCAAGAAATATGTAATGTCGGATGGATTTTACCCCATGATGGTGGTAATTCCAATTTGTAACTTAAAGGTGAATTTTTCTTGACGATCCGGAAAGGTCCATAGTTTCTTGGTCGCAACTTAGGAAACACAGACTTAACCATCTTATAGCGATGTGGGGCTACAAATAATAGCACCATGTCACCAGTGTCAAATTCCAGGTGACGTCTATGTTTGTTGGCAGACCGTTGATACCGCTCTTGTGCTTTTCGCATATGATCCCTGACTTGGAGTAGAATGTCTTGCATTTCTTGAACCATTTGATCAGCTAGGGCCACTCAATGTTGAAGTACAAAATTCGTTGGTACAATCGGAGTGTGTCCATAAGCTGCTTGAAATGGAGTCATGCTGATGGCACTATGGAAAGCGTTATTATAAGCAAACTCAAGGAGTGGTAGATACTCTTCCCAAGCTGCTAGGCGTGACTGAATATAATATCAAAGCATTTCTTCCAGAACTTGGTTGACTCTTTCAGTTTGGCCATCTGATTCTGGGTGGTAGGCTGAACTGAACAGTAGAGTTGTACCCAAAGATTCGAACAGTGAAATCCAAAAGTGACTGGTAAACTTAGGATCTCTGTCGGATATGATATTCTTGGGCAATCCATGGTGTCGGAAGATGTGTTGTATGAAGAGTTTGGCTATGTCCGGAGCCTGTGCACTGCTTTTGCAAGCAACAAAGTGTGCCATTTTGGACAATCGATCAACAATTACCATAATTTGAGTGTTACCTCTGGAGGATTGTGGTAGTGTTGTAATGAAATCCATGGAAATACTTTCCCACCTTTCAGTTGGAACTGGAAGAGGCTGAAGAAGTCCTGTTGGAAGTCATCGGCTTGCTTTCATTTGTTGACAAGATAAGCAAGATGTAACCATTTTGATGACGTCGCTTTTCATCTGAGGCTAGTAGTATGTTGCACTGAGTAACCTATAAGTCTTGTTGATGCCTGGATGGGTAGCATAAGGAACTACATGATGCTCTTTTAACAAAAGACGTCGAACATCCTTGTCATGTGGTACACAGACGCGATCTTGATAATACAGAAGGTCGTCCGTATAAGAATAGGATGAGAAAATCTTCTGTTCGGAAGTCGAAGGTTGATCTTTTGAAAGAACTTGTACTGCTGTGCCGAAGTCTTTATCATTGAAATACTTTCCTTTGAATGAATTCGGAACATCCACAGATAATGTAGAGATTACCATTTTTTTTTGTTCAAAAAGTAGTGCTAGTTATATTACTTGAAAGCGAGAGTACAAGAGGGCCTAAAGGCCAGCGGGCTGCAATCACAAAATGGATACAGCCCGAGGAGCCAAAATGCTAATTACAAGTCTCTCAGGGCATAATCATCGGAGAGTGGACAAACAGCCACGGTGGGGGGGCGTAATGCCACTGAAGACTCTGGGCAGAGTGCTGGAAGAACAACTCCCGGTGGTCCCAGTCGCGAAGGAAGTGTCGTCTCTTTTCCTTCCCTGCCCGGGACTCCCCCTGAATCTGATCCCACTGACCCTTGAGCGTGTGAATGATCGTGCTCCAAATGTCTGCTAGGGTCTGGGTAGTAGAAGAAGCTTGATCTCCGACGGTCTGCACGCATCTGGAAGTCCAGATATGCGAGCCTGTAATGCTCCCTATGATCTCCCAAACTGGGTGCCGAGTCATCGCCCCTGCATCTGTCTCTGTCAGATGCCACGGGAAGCTGTCCATGTATGCCCCGGTGGCCTGCGTGGTGAAGACAACGGGATCCTGCCTAGAGAACTCATAAGCCAAGTGATGTCCCATCTCAGTGCTGCACCCGCAAACGGCTCCCCAAGTGCTGGTCCTAGCTCGGGTGCAGCCCTCGCTAAGATCCCATGAGTCCCTTCCAAATTGTCTGCGCATGCGAGCAGCTCCAAAGGCAGTG
Source organism: Dipteris shenzhenensis (assembly GCF_047967505.1). Classification (NCBI taxonomy): domain Eukaryota; kingdom Viridiplantae; phylum Streptophyta; class Polypodiopsida; order Gleicheniales; family Dipteridaceae; genus Dipteris; species Dipteris shenzhenensis. The sequence continues at coordinate 39,193,940 of NC_141623.1, read as the reverse complement.
CTTCAGGGACGACTCCTCCTGAAAACACATCTGGCAGTGCCCCTCTTGCCCCATTGGCCTCAACCAGCTACCAACTGGTAGCCCCTTGTGTGCCACCATCCAAAGAAAGTAAGAGATCTTCCTCGGCCGCCAGCTTGCCCAAAGAGTCTTCCAGAAAGTGCGAAGAAAGACCAGAGATATCCCCTGGGCATACCAACTATGTGCCTGTGTGGGTAGCCCGCGCTGGAGAGCCCCAAGAGCACGCCTACCAGTACGCGCACAGTTTGAGAAGAAGGGGGTAGGTTTCTCTGAGGTCTCCAATGGTGGCCAACGCCACTCCCCTAGGTCCCACTCCACCTCTGTCAAGGAACGGCCCTCCCATATCCAGTGTCTCCAGTCCTGGTCCTGCATAATCAGGGGGTCTATATGCCATGTTTTCCTTTGTAGCCCTACAATGCGAAGGCGCTGCCAGGGAAGCTGGGGGTCGATCACGGCCTCTCTGCTCTGTAGTGGCTATCATCAGCGACGGAGAAGAAGTGGATCGAGGAGTTCGAGAAAAGGCTTGTAACCACCAAAGGGATGCCCTGTGGAGTGAACTGTCCTAGCGACCTCTCATCTCCCGAGGAGCTGTTTGGTGACCATGGGAATCCTCCAACCTGTAGGAATAGCAGCATTGATCTCCACTCGTTGAGCTTGGATCCCACGTGCCGTACCTACTGCTGCTGCCAGCTTGCTTGGGCTCAGCTGGCTGTAGACGTCCCTCTAAACTCGGAGCGAACGCGTGGGCCCACGCGCCCAAAGCACCCAAGGGATATGGGATCTCTCTCCAAGCTGGCGACCTGTTTCATCTGTCACCTGGCTGCTCCAGATCAGGGGCTGTCTGTCTATCTCCTCTCGGCAGCTAGGGGAACCTGGGAGAGGCTGTGTCGCAACTTCCTCCAGACCGAGACGAGGCTACGGAGGAAGGGGGAACGGGGCTGAGTCAATGGGGCAGAAGTGAAGATCCACCAGATAGATGGCTGCCAATCACCCCCTCTTTAGGGTGTACACACGCTGAGACCATGTTGAAGCAAGAGCTTCCACGTCTGCCCTCCTGGGGTCAGTGACTAACTTGCCAAGTAGTGCCTGACTCTGTAGTTCTGGATCTATGATGCCAAGGCCGCCCTCTATCTAGGGCCTCTATCTAGGGGAGAATGACCGTCTGCCAGGCGACCCGGGCTCTGGTGGTGCCGGAACCATTTGAACCAGACCAAAGGAAGTTCCGCACTAGTCTCCTCAACTGGGCTACACATGATCTCGAGAAACACCAGCAAGAGGCCACATACCAAGCAGTGGCAAGAAGGACCTGGTTGACCACAAGGGCCCTGCCTGCCAAGGATAGCCGAGCCGTGCTCCAGAAAGCTAGCTTCCGTCGTATGGAGGCTAGGACCGGCAAGAACTGCTGAGCCGGCGTGATGTCCAGGCCTACCAGGAATCCCAGGTAACGTGTCGTCTGTCCTCTAGGGATCCAGCGAAACCCCAGGAAAATACCCCACTGTAAGCTGGCTCCCGGATCCGTAAGAAAACCAACTGACTTATGCCAGTTGATTTTCGCCCCAGTGGCTAGGCAAAAAACCTCTAGGGATAGTCTCACTCGCTCCAGTGACTCGATATCATCCTGCACATATAGGGCTGTGTCGTCTGCATACTCGGAGTCCAGAAGTTCTACATCGTCTCGAATAGGGAGACGCATCCCGCGAAGACCAGTGGTACGGGCTCGTAGGAAGTGGGTCACGGCCTCTGCAAAAATTAGGAAGAGGTAGGGCGCTAGCGGACAGCCCTGACGCACCGAGCGCTCAAGGGTGAATCTCTCCCCCATCCTGCCGCTGATGATAACTCGGCTGGAGGCCGACCTGTAGAGGCTAGCAATACCTCTGATCCACTCGTCCGGGAAACCGAACCGAGAGTGTACCTTCCAAGAAGGACCAGTCTACGCTGTCGTACGCCTTCTCAAAGTCAAGAAGGAGTATGGCAAGGTGCTGGCCACTGTGCTGGGCCCACTCCGTCGCCTCTGAGAAAGTGAAGATGTTGTCCAAAATGCTGCGATCTTGGACAAAACTAGTCTGGGTGTCATGGATCGTGTAGCAGGGGGCGGATGCGGCTACTGATCATCTTGGCGAGGATTTTGTAGGCGGTCGGGAGGAGGGTGATAGGGCGCCACTATCTGATCTCCTGACGGTCCCCCCATTTGGGGATGAGGCATATCAAGCCTGTCGCAAGGCTCTCTGGCATCCGTCCGCTGGAGAAGATATGCTGGAAGGCTGCGAGCAAGGGCCGGTGGATCTGCTCCCAAAAGGTGGTGAAGAAAGCTCTGGAGAGGCCATCCTCACCTGGGCATTTCTGCCCATCAATAGCGCTCACCGCATCTTGCATCTCCACCACGGTGAAAGGAGCGAGAAGGGAGTCACTCATGCTAGGCTGCACTAGCCGCGGTGTAGACCTCCACACCTCCTCTCTGCATAGGTGGCCACAAGGGTCTGGGGGCTCCTGCTAGAACAATGATCTGTAGAAATCTGTCGCCAAGTCTCGGACCTCGTCTGGATTTGTCCTGACACTACCATCCTGCGCTCTAAGAGATCGGAGCTGTTCCCCTGTTGACCTCTGACCATGAGTCCTGAAGAACTCTCTGCACATCCTGTCGCCTTTCCTAGCCTAGAAGGACTTGGAAGCATGAAACAAGAACTCTGAGCATCGCTGGGTGATCTCCTCTAGCGTGGCTCGGGCCCGAACCTCCTGCTGTCTGAGCTCCTCAGAGCCTGGAGAAGACTGCTGCATCCGCTGAATCGAGGCAAGATCTCGTCTGAGACCCCTCTCCTTCACCCAACGCTGCTACCTGACCTGAATCGCCTCCTGCTGACAGATGAGGCTAGACTCAGCAAGCGCTTGAGCTACCTGTGCTGCCATATCCTCGGTGGGGTCCCAATCCTGCTCCCACAGGTCCACTATCCTGCTGCGAACCGTTGCTCTGGAGTAGATGGAGTCTGGGATCCGGCATGAGCGTGGGGGTGAGGAGTGAGAGGCTGAGTCCAGGACTAAGATGACTGGTGGGGCATGGTCTGAGAGTGTCGTCCCTGGAACCACTCCTGACTCTCCACCTGTGCCAAGTGCCCGATCGCTGACATAGAACCGGTCCAACCGCTCCAGAAGTTTGCCTCCCTCCCTCGTGTAACCCCAAGAGAAGTCTAGACTCCCTGTCCATTTGCAAAAGGAAGGCTCCCTCCAGCTGTCCCGACCTTCCACTACGAATAGGAAGGAGTCTCAATCTGCTTGCTCTGCCTGAGCTATACCGAGGAACTCTGGGCTCGGTCCCTGCTGATCCTCTAGGGTCTCAAGGTTGTTGAAGTCCCCTCCTACAATCCAAGAGTCCATCTCTAGCAACAAGTCTGTCAAGGATCTCCAAAAAGCGGCTCTCCGTCTGAGATGATCGGGGCATAGATATTGAGGATGCCGATACGGGATCCCTCAATATTCAAGCCCACCCAAAGCGCACGTCCTGGGATCAGAGTGAAAAAACCACACACATGCTGAACGAGAGAAGCGTCGATGGAGGTACAGACACCCCCGCTCCTCCCTTGCTCGCCAATCGAAGGTTCCCAATAGGTGTGGGAGCGTCCTGTGAGGACCTTCCCACAAATACTGGTCTAAGAAGCCGAAAGCTTGTGTTCCTGTGATAGGAGCACATCTACCCTTCCCACCAAGGCTAGCTGGAGCGCTTGTCTAAGCACCGTCTTCCTGGGGCCGCGGGTTCCTGATGAGTGGAACCCATTGATGTTCCAAGAGATAATGCGTATACTCATGAGGAGGGAAGGTGGGCCACAAACAGCTGTCTGCTTGCGGTCGATGTCGAGGTGGTCAGAGGATGTCCAGTGTGCAGACGAAGGCGCTTCTGTGAGGGTTTCGAAGGAGAGGCCGGATCATCGGACCCATCCTCTAAAACCTTCAACAGGGGGGAGAGGCCCTTCGTCCCATGGTGGTAGGCTCTCTCTAACCAGCTCGACGCCTCTGCCAGGGAAATACTGTAGAAGCCCGCTACCTCTGAGGTCCTCCACAGGCGGAGCCCTTCCGCGTAGACCCACTCCAGAGGTCGCCGAAGAATGACCAAGAGGCGAAAACGTTTGGCGCTGTGGCACCATCTCAGACGAACATCACTCTCCTTCCACTACTGCTGAAGAAGCTCCGCTGCTCTGCTACCGATCCAGTCCTACACCTGCTCCTAGGACTGATCTCGTATCGTCTCCCAAACATTTTCATTCGTCCATTGCTCATTCCCTTCACTAGAGATAGTGAAGGAATAGCTAGGACCATCGTGAGGGGCAAGGACGGACACCTTTACCCTCCGCCCCCTTGCGGAGGAAGAAGATGCTGATGTCTAGGCATGCAAGGAAGGAGCCAATACCCGCTGCATCCAGATAATCCCAAGGTCCTGCTCGATAAACTACAAAGGTAGAGCTCTAGGAGCAGCCCTTGGGCGTGGGGACGAGGATGAGGAGTCTGAACCAGAGAGGGGTGCTGGCCTTCTGCGGGGAAGGGCCTGTCCCCTCTGTTGGGCCAGGAGGGATAGGTGCGGGGGAGGCCTGTGCTGGCTTCGGGGCTGCAGGTGGCTCAGGCGGAGAGGGGGGTTCCCTCTGGATCATGCTCGAGGAAGAGAGGGGAGCGGAAACCATCGGTGTTGGGGGGGATCCTGGGGGGGGTGGGGGTCGGGGGACCGAGAAGGAGGGGGGAGGGGAAGGAGGGTGGGGTGAAAAATGAGGGGGAGGCTAGCTGATCTTCCCCTTCCCTTTCTCCTTCCCCTTACCGGGCTGCTGATGAGTAGTGACCACAGGGGGGGGCTCTTGCTGTGGTTGGGAAGGCTTGTTTTTCCCTTCCATTTTCTTTTGACCTCCGTCCAGCCTTCCCCTTCGAGAGGGGGTGTCGCTGATTGGTGGGGGGGATCCTGAGTTGCCTGGATGGGGGCCTTCTGAGGTTCTGTACCCGTGAAGCGAGGGGAGGAGCGCGCCTGGTGCCCGAAGCCATGGCATCTCAGGCACTGATTGGGGCGACTAGTGACCAGAATGCGCTGCGTCACCACACCTGTGTCCATCTCGATCTCGAACTCCGATGGAATGCTCTGCGGATCTAGGACTGCCACTTTGACACGTGGCACCCCTTGGGCTGCCGCCGCATCAACGTAGGTGTCCTGCATAGGCCAGCCAAAGTGCGCCCCCAGGCCCTTAATGATCGGGCGCGAAGCTCGGTTGCGAGACCTGGAAAGATGAGGGTAACTGGAAGTCGAGGAATGCGAAAGCGGGCATCGAAGTCCGCTACACTGAAACCCCTATACCATGGGACCATAAGGATGATCTTCCCACCCACAGAAGTAGGGGAATGCCTGACCATATCGCTCGCAGCCTGTGCTGAGGAGAGCTTGAGCTAGAAGATACCATGTCCCATGAGTGCAACCTCCTCAATGTGGCTGTCCTCAAGGTAGAGGGTGGACTGCAACCAGTCCCTGATGTCTGCTCGTGAAGGGGAGTAGCCAATGACTCTCCCATAAACGGATGTCTGGGAGAAGTCTGTGGCGGCCTGCTTCACCAAGGAGACCTGGTGCTCTGTCAGTGTTATGCGGTAAAGAGCGGTCGGCATACCTCGAGAGCAGTGGGTCTATAAATTATGCACAATGGGGGAGGTCGAGATAGAGGAGCATTTTCTATGTGTTTGTCTAGCCTACTATGAGATCTGAGGGCGATACCACTGTCTCTTTCAGGAGGGGCTCAGCTTTGGACCCTCATTCGACTGATACATTTCCCCGACCAAGTTTGCATTGGGCTCTACCTGATTGAGATGAATAGAAAGTGCGTGGGATGTCATTGCACCCATGAATCTTGTTTATACATAAGTCATGCCATTAATTATGTAGAGTCCCAACCAATTTCACTTCATCCACGCTAAGTGGATAATGAGATGAAATGAGATTTTTGTAATACTTGATGAAAAAGCCTTTTCAAATTAAATATACCTCCTCGATGGCATGAATTCTCATCAGTCAAAATGGCTGATTTATTGGTCTCTTTTGATGTTATCCATGTATAAGGACTACTTGACCTCTTTCATCATAAATCCTTGCAATGTCATTAGGAGCACATACTATAGCAACCAAAACATACACGTGTGCATTTTCTTGCATAACTTATATGTGTCACATAGAGTAAGAAATTCAAATTCATGCACAATTTAGTTGCAACATCTTCTAACAATCATGGTATTTGTTCCCATTCCATGTTCCATTCGTAATGAAAGCACACTCTAAGGATGCATGTGCATTGTTGGGTTTTCATCCTAGCAAGATCATGCTTTTGAAATGTGCATGCTTGGCCCTTGTAAATACCCATGGAGCTTTTAGTAGCCTAAGTGAACCTAATTTCATCCTTGGCAATATGCTTTTCTTTACCCCCTTCACATTTAGGTGACCCATTGAGCAACCCTTCTTATTTTCTTTGTTGCCCAATCACAGGCTTCTGAATGCTTGAGTTCCCTCCTCCAGAGAGGAAATTGCCCGACAGCCACTTTACCATAACCCCCTTGTTCGGTATCAGGGATCTTCCCCTAGTACAGAACTTAGGACTCCCTTGACCCGATGGCATGCTGGTTGTGACAGTTGGAGATTGGTTCAGGGGTGGTGTGGAGATGTCAGAGGAGGTGATCATAGATAGACACGGGCCACTTGGACAGATTGTTGCCACCAGATTACCGATCATGAGAGCTATTCCTCAGCAGTGGAGAGATATTGGTAAGGAATGGGCCACAGATCCTTCCAGGTTGACCATTGCAAAGGATACTAGACGGAGACTTTGGATTTTTCAGGGTCGACCTCCTGTAGAGCTTGACTGGGACCCAGGTGAGTGGGCATGGCCTACTCCGGTGGTAGACGATCGTCCTCTTTCCTTTTTCCAGTACTTGACAAGGGCAGGTTACAGGCTTCAGCAGAGAGACTCTCATCACCTACCATCTGCCTCCTAGCATTAGCATGCACAGGGACTTACTGCAGAGCTCTTGCTGAGCTACTGGACTCACTTTTGGGGCATCAGTAGAGCCAGGAAAGTCTCCTACTTTCTTTGGCTCACTATACATAGAGGCATACCTGTGGGTACTTGGCTTCAGCAAATGGGTAGACCCTCCTTGTGTATGTGTTGTCAGCTTGCAGAGGAATCTAGCAAGCATTGTTTATGGAGCTGCCCTAGCTCTAGAGTGGTCTAGACAGGTATCTTCAGGTGGTTCTCACATGTTACATCCGAGTCCTTTCTGATGACATGGGGTGCTGCCCTTTGGGGGAGAGGATCGGGAGCCCTTACTCTCTTTGAGTCAGAGCCAGGAGACCACGGTTTCTTCATGCAGCGTCGCCAGAGATGGGGTCCCACAAAGGCCAACATCATGGAGCCATAGGATTTGCTTTTGATACTATTATGGATAAAATTGTCTAAGGAAAAAAGGCATTAATATGTATGTGTGTTTGTATATGTGGCAATAGTATAATAAAATATGGTGTGCGTAGGGCCCAAGGTTGAGGTGGCAAGGCATGACCATGTGCCACCCTTCCATGTAAGAGGACCCATAAGGTGTGTTGTACATAATCCATGATAGTAATATTATAAAATGCAAGGTGACATGGCTCCTCCATGTGCCACCCCTCCACCTAGGCTGCATTTAGTGAGATATGGCTCAAAGTCCATGGGAGAAGCAATATAAAATAGGTGGAGATTGATATTATATTGAGTTATTCCCTCCATATGGGATAGGCCCATGTGGGGGAGGTAGAGAAGGACCAAGAGAGCTAGTTAAATAATGGGGAAAGTAGGATGAGGTGGCAAGATTCCTTGTGCCAATCCTCCACTTGTCCTCCTAGAGGTTTGAACATATTATAAAATTGGAAAGAGACTAAGGGAGTATCATAGACTTGAGATATGGGGCTTGATTTATGTGGAAAATTGAGCCAAAGGGTTGTCGCACACAATTGAGAGTGCGTAACCACCTAGCCCACATGGGAGACTTTTCCACACACACCATGCATGTGGGAGGATACATTAATGCGGAGAGACCCCCTCTTTTGGCTATAAAAGGAAGGGGCTATTCCTTGATGAGACATGCTCATTCTTGTAAAGCCACCTAGCTAGTATTTTGATATTTCCCTCTCATCCCTTCTTTCAAATAAAGTATGGTTCTCTTCCCTTGATGTCTACATCTCAACATTCCTCCTCCTATCATGTACATGCTTCTCTTCCCCCTCTCCTTTTTCCCTTATGTCATAGTCTCCCTTTTCCTTCCCTCCACTTCTAATTCCTTTTTCACTCCTATGACATCCCTTCGCCCTCATGATCTCCTCTTCTCTATGGCCTTTGAGCGTCGCCATTCTTAGCCTCTAGCCTCTGGTCTCAATTACTTTTTTGGCTAAAAGTACCTGTACCAACTTAGGATTCCCTGCCTACTTCAGCTGCAGGGTCAGCCTGGGAGGTGATTTCCAGCATTACCCTATGGCAGATATGGTGTTCGCGATGTTCTTTTGTCCTTGGGGGCCATTTATGCACGGAGGCTGACACTCTCGCTTCCATTTGGGTAGAGATTATCTTCACTCTCAGGAGTCAGTGGGAGCAGTGTACAGGCACCTCTTTGGCAGCTCGTGGGAGACTTATATCCTTCATGAGGACATGGGACTGCTCCTTGTTTTTTCATTTGACCCCTTTTGGGATGTCGTGGCATTTTAGACCACCACCATGGCTTTTTTGCCACCTTGTTGAGGCTAGGGATAGAGTACTTTCTCTCCCACCTGTTGTATGATTTGTTTTGAATGGAATATATCACTTTATATTTAAAAAAATGCTTCAGTTGGACCCTAGGGAAGAAAACTATGATAAAAATTTTCAAAATTAAATAAAAAGGAGGTATGTTCATGTAGAAGCCCCCAATTTCTTACAATAAAATTGCCCTTGTAGTTGTCTTCCCCAAGATATGACTATCCTAGTGCAAGATTGTTTTTGGCCATAACTTTTTATCTCAAATGTGGATTTGGATGTTTCTTATGGTGTTGTGATGGGAGCATGAAGATGTGCAAACTAGTGTCTTTAATAATTTAATCCTTCAAAATTTTAATAACTTGATCGTCAAATGAAAGAGATCAATCATATTTATACTGTACATGGTATAGAAAATCAATGACCTTAGCTACACCTAAAGAAAATCCTAAATGAGTAACAATATCAATCTCATAAGGTATAAAACAAATAATTGATATCCATTATTCATTTCTAGAAAATAATAATTGATAATTGCTATCCATTATAAGATATAGAACAAATAATTGATATCCATCATTCATTTCTAGAAAATGATACTTATTCTATTAAATCCAAGCATGTAGATGCATAATTAATGTACCCGGAAACTCCCCTCGAATAATCATTTTTGTCATCTCCAAGTGCCTCTTTGCCGACTTTCCATGTGATATAAAGAAGAAAAATATTTTTTTAGAACATCTATATAGTTCTTCAATAGACCTAAGAAACATTCTCTTGACACACATCCTTATTCTTCCCCATTTTATTACTAATTCTTATAACTTCTCATCACTATTACATTGTTGATGCTACTCATCAATCCCCTTACATATACACTTTAGCCCTTTTTAGATGGAAAGCAATGTTACCACATGTTGATGTCTTTCTTATCTATCATGGATTCCATATGATTCCCAAATGTGCTTTATATTTAGGTGATACTAGTGTGTCCCCTAAATTATGTTTGTCATAGCAATTATAGAAGTACTTGGCTTGGGTTTTCTCTCAAATTTTCCATGAAAATTTTCCCTTCTACTTTACTTAAATATAGTAAGTCTACAAAAAGGACAAAGAAGTGATAACTATTGGCCTCCAGTTAGTCGAAAACCTGAGTCCAAGTCCAAGAACCAAGCATAGGTGACCAAGCACCAACAACCAATGGGCCAAGCAGTGTACCCCAAGCCATAGAAATGGGCCAATATGAGTTACATAAGCAATATAATTGGTGAAGGTGATTTTGAGAAGCCCTCGAGCCATGTTCAAAAGGCGGTTGACGAGAACTGAGTAATCTAGTGTTTAGGAATATTGAAGTCAAAATCCTAAGTTAAAACGAGTCCTTTTAAGAGTCTAGCTCTGAGTTGAGTAGTTTAGACAAGGTCGAGTTGTATTGCTCTTAGTGAGAGTTGTGTCTTGAGCAGGTGAGAGAGTCTGAGACACGACACCTTCTTGTTGCATGAGGACTCTTGCAATTATGATTGTTTGGAATAGGCATAGGTCTCTTCATAATATAAGTATTGGTTTTGCATTTCTATGCAACACTTATATTTATGTGTGCACAATTGATCACTCATCTTCATATGGTTTCACCAATGCCTACTATTACCAAGAAAAGAAACCAACAGTCACTATCCCTTATGCCATCCCTCCACCTAGGGGGTCCCATGCAAACGTTAAGTGAGATATGGCCAAGGTCAATGGGATATATAGTATTAAATTAGTGGAGATTTCAGGGGATCTTGGAATTTCTCATCCATGTGGGCTAGTCCCATGTGGGGTACTTGGGGCACCAACTCAATATGTAATATGTTACTACCCTCGTCCAAAATCCAAGTTATGGAAGGACAAGGTCCATATATAATATGCATGGATGTCCTTTAAAATTTTCAAATATGGAAGGAAAAAATATGAAAATTTTATGTCCCTCCTTGCACAAAATACAAGGTATATATCTTGAAAAATATGCAAGATTTTAAGATTTGTACATATTTTTCATAATATGTAAGGCCCAAGGAAGGGGGTCTTTTGGCTGGGGGGGGTAAAACAAAGAATACACTAAAATACGAAAACCCCTCTCCTTTCAAATTAATGTAACTTTTTCATGTGTTATTCAAATTTCAAGGTGTAAAGACATATTTGAAGCTCTTCTAGTGTGAAACACAACCATGTTAATTTGAATAATTTCTACTCATGGCATATTTATAAATTCATCTCATACTCAATATTTTGATATGTTTTTTTACTAAAGGGAGTTGGCGCCCTAGGGTGGGGTAGTGATATATAGTCCAAGATAATATATCTATAAGGGAAAAAGTAGGATGAGGTGGCAAAGCATCTTTGTGCCAACCCTCAACTTGTCTTGCTAGGCATTATAATATTGATATGGAGCCATGGGGCCTCTTAGACTTAGGATAAGAAGGTTTGATTTTTGAGGGGAGGAAGTTGTCGCATGCTATTGAGGATACGCACTGCCAAGCCCACAGGCCTCCACCCACACTATGCATGTGGGAAGATGCATTTATGAGGAGAACCCCCTTCTTTTGGTTATAAAAGGAGGGACTATTGCTTGATGCAACACTCTCATTCTTGTATAGCCACCATTCTAGCATTTTGATTTCCCATCCTCCCTGTCAATAAAGCATGACCTTCCTTCCTTGATGTCTCTATCTCCCCATTCCTCGTCCCCCCCCTTACCTCTTGTACCATAGCCTCTTTCTTCATCTCCATACCACTTTTATCGTTGCCCCCTCCCATGGTATCACTTTCTCCCTCTCCCCCATGGCTTTGGAGCATCGTCATGTCTTGCACATGAATCCTGCCATTTCATCATAGGGACTATTGTCATTGAGCTAAGAGCTATAGCACTTTGATGCTGAGGTCTTCAAGAAATATTTTAGCCTATTGTCTTTGGAAAATCAAGATATTTTATATAGAGAATGCTATAGAACTATTGAAACCACAAACTATGATTTAAAGAAATGGAAATGATATGTCTAATACTATATGTTAAGTACTAACCGAGTCAATAAGCTTGAGTTGGCTTGAGTTGGATAGTTAAAAATGCTTGGATTGAATGGAATTGAAATCACATGTCCAATATCATGTGTCAAGTACTACTCATAAGCTTGAGTGGGATGCTTAATAATCTTCCTTGAAGCGGAGACATATATCCAAGGTAATTGTCACTAGGTTAATCCTAGACAAAGATAAATAAAGGATACAAGACAATAAGCTTGAGTTTATTTGTGCCATGGACTATGTACAACACACCTATGGGTTCTCTTACGTGGAATGGTGGAACATGGACTTGCCCTGCCACCTCAACCTTGGGCCCTTACACACTATATTTTATGCTATTAATGCCACACACATTGACACTCACATTTATTTACACTATTCACATTGGGAATTTTTTTGCCTATAGCAATTCGCCCCCCCTAGGCATAGGGTGCGTTGCATCCTCATGCCTGGGACCAACACATACAAAGAAGGGTTTGAGATGTTGCTTGTTGAACACCTTTCTTCCATGCGGCTCTTGTAACTCATGAATCTCTAGTGATCCATTGTTGTGTTCCTTGATGACCTGGTATGGTCACGACCACTTCGGAAGAAACTTCTTGTCCATTTGGTGGTCCAATCTGCTATCAAAGCACAACACCATATCACCTTCCACCAAATGATGCTTCCATCCCTTGCGGATCTTAGCATCCAGTCGGGGCTTTTGTTGGTTCTTTTAGATCTCTGCAAGGTGCAATGCAAGCCTCCGAGTCTCATCTAGTTTCTCATAGCTAAATCAACCGGGCTTCTACCTGTTCATGTTTTGACATCTTTTGCTCCCGTGCCATTCTTAGAGCAGGTACCTCTATCTTTAGTGGCAGAATTGCTTCAATACCATATACTAATTCAAAAGGTTATGTCCAATGGATGTCGTCTGAGTGATGTTGTATGCCCAAACTGCTTCAGTAACCTTCTGGTCCCACTGGCTCCGGGGTCCAACTACCATCTTCCCCATGGACTTGCATAAGAGGCCATTGGTCCACTCCACTTGACCCATTGATGCCAAATAGTAGATGCTAGAAGTGTGGTGATTGATACCCATATGTTCCATGAGTAGCTCCACAGCTTCATTTAAGAATGGGCTCCCTTGATCTAACACTATCTCCATGGGTGTCCCAAATCATGTGCATATGCACTCAAAGATGAAATCAAATACTACTTACCAATTGTTGTTGAGAGAGCTACAGCTTCGGTCCATTTGGTGACATATTGCATGGTCACCAAGAGGTACTTCTTCTTGCGAGCTGTCATTGGCAGAGGCCCCACAAAATCTATGCCCCACTTCTGAAATGGGTGGATAGACATCACAGGATGGTGTTTCCCAAGTTGCAAATCCTTCCTTCCAAAGTACTAGTAGGGCTCACAGGTATTACAATGCATAGGTACATCCTTGAACATAGTTGGCTAGTAATATCCTGCATGTAAGATCTTTTTGGTGGTGTAGTATCCCACATAGTGTCCACCACAAAACCCATCATGGTACTGCTTATTCATTGGCATCAATAGCCCTCGTCATGACCCCATCCATGACTTGGCTGTACAACACCCCATCAAAGAGGGTATAGCGCTTACTCTCTTTGTGGATCTTCTTCTACTCATAACTGGTACTGTTAGGTGGAAAAGAAAAGGTATGGATCATCTACTTCTATGGCTACTACAAGGCTCACATCAAGATATTCTATCAAAGAATTCTTCAAATTGGAACAACCTCCTTTTACAAATTTGAAAGAAAATCCATATTCTTGAAGGATTGCCAACCACTTAGCCAATCGGCCTAGGGGATTTGGCAACTGCAAAACCTGCTTTGCAAGGCCATTGTTTGAAATGATAAAAAAGGCTCTACTTGCCACATAATGCTTAAACTTTTCAATGTAAAACACCAGAGATAGAGCATGCTTGTCGGCCTTGGAGTAAGTGCTGCTCTATTTTAAGCATATGTCGTGAAGCAAACCAAATGGGATACATGAACTGGTCCTCCCCTTACTGGACAAAAATCCCTACCACTAGTGAGGCTACCAAAAAAGAGGCTCTACCCCTCATGATGTCTCTGGATATAGAATATGAGATTGCTTAATGCTTGGATTGCACAGCAGGTGGAAACGTTGTGTGGGCGAAGCCACTAAATGCCTCAAGTGTTGGAAATTGATGTCTAGCTCAAGTGCTAGAATGTGCAAATCATGGCCAAGATTAAGACCCCTTAGAGATTCCATGAGGGCTATCATTTTGGAGCCTGTGACGTTTTTTGAGCTTAAGTGACTGATTCCTTATAGAATCATCTCGTGGGCAGCACTGGCATTCCCTGGCTTTGGATTTTGTTGCTCATTTTGCGAGCTTTGTGAAAGCCTTGAGCAACAAAGGAGTCCATTTTTGTGAATCTGGCTGCTACTAATGCTATTTTTTGTGACCCGTGAGCTCCGGTTGAGCTCCAGTTCAAGTTCCACTGCCGTCATCACCGTGTCTACTAGAGGATGCATAATTGCCTTGATGCAATTTTCCATTCATGATGTCATTCTGCTTTTTGTAGCAGTCTTTAGCCATATGACCCATTTTACCACATTAGTAGCATTCAGCATTGCTGTTTGCATTTTCGCCTCTCTGCCATCCACCACGACCTCTTTGGCTCCCCCTGCCTCTAAAGTTACCACGTCCTCCTCCATAGGACTGGTTTTCTTGAATTTGCTGCATATTCTGACTTCTGCCATGGCCTCCAGATCGGCCTGCTCTACCTCTGCCTCTACCTCTTCCAGCATTTGAGTAGAAGATAGCTTCTTTTGAAGTTCCTCCTGAAGAAGATGCACCACCATTTCTCTGCTCTTCAAAAATTAGAAGAGCAATCAACTCCTCAAAATCAGGAAAATTCTCATGGATGGCAATGGATGTCTGGAACTGTGCATAATCCTTTCCTAGACCATTCAAGGTTATAGAAACTAAATCATCATCTTCCACTGGCAACCCAATAGAAGAAAGTGCATCTGCAATCTTCTTCACCTTCATGTGATAGTCATTGATGCTCATACTTTCTCTCTGCACATTATGCAACTCTTGCTTGAGCTACATTTTCCTCGCTTGTGTATTTGTGCTATACATTTTTGTCAAAGTATCCCACGCCTCCTTCGGCATGCTTGCATCCTGAATATGCACAATCATAGAATCTGAAATACTGATAGACAGCCAGTACATAACTTTTCTGGCTCTCTCATGCCATCCTTTAAATGCCTACAACTCCTATTGATTGGGAACATTAGGAATAACTGGTTCTTGTTCAACTCTAGTAATGAACTCCCAATAGCCTTTTCCCTTAAGGAAATTCGTCATTCTAAACTTCGATGCTGGGAAGTTGTTCTTGTCAAGCTTTTTAGTGACAATCTGTGAAAGAGCATCAAACGTTATTACAGAACACTCAAAAATATTCTGTGAGTGCAAAAAAAACACACAACTTCTGCCTCACAAGGATAAATCTGCAAAATTGATGAAACTGTTATTTGACCACATAGTCACTTCCTAGTGACGATTTTCCATCAACATGCAATAAGAATGATTCTGTCACTCCCAATATCTCTGCGCATAGGCATACGATGCAATTTCTGTGGCAACTTTTCACCAACCTGCAGAATAGTGGTCGCACAACAAAAACAAGGCACCTTTCTAAGTGCCTACGGAAAACTTTTGCCACCAAAACGGGCCCTGACTACCTGTAGAGATTTGCTCCCAAACTTGAAAAAGGAAAGCAACACTGATCCTCTTACCAAGACACCGCGAACTTGGTTTGCTTCCTTGAGCTCCTTACCATGAACCAAGCTCTGATACCATGTGAAGAGAGTGGGAGAGAAGTAAGGAGTCTCACTTGCAGCTTTCTCATATACACAAAGGGGGAATACACACAAACGTGGAGGCTGAAAAATAGTTTTCATCTTCTTAGTTGTGAAAGCCAAAAGAAAACTCTCTTAGTACAAAAGGAATAGATGAACCTTACACATCTTCTTAATATATGGTCCTTGCCCATCTGGTACAGTTGTCCTGCAATGAGTTGATAGGGTGCAGCCTTTAGAATCAATTTTCTGGCATCTACTATTTTCATGTCAGGGGGTGGTCTTCCTGCCATCAAGTACCCAATGATATCTCCACACCATTCTGGAACAGCATCTATTTGAAACGTGTGGCATCTAGTAAGTCGTCTTCTACTCCAGTGGCTTCTTCTCTTGACTTGACTCAAGACATGTGATTGGCAATGTAGTGTTGTGCACCTTTGCAGACCACGATTTTGAAGTTGAATTCTTGAAGCAAGAGGAGCCATCTGGTTATTCGTCCTGTTGTACATGGACGGTTCACAAGATAAAGCAATGCTTGATGGTTGGTGTAGAAGACAAAATCATTTTCCAGTAGATAGTGCCCAAATTTCTTTACACTATACACCATTGCTAGGGCTTCTCTTTCTGTGGTTGTATAGTTGATCTCTGCATCATTGAGTTGTCGACTGGCGAAGTAGAAGGGGTAGTCTTTCTTATGTTCACCAGGTTGACAAAGCACACTCCCAATTGCATACTTGGATCCATCAGTATGAACATGAAAATCAATATCCCAATTGGGAGATATAAGGATGGGTGCTGTGATTAGGCACCACTTTAAAAGCTCAAAGGCTTGGTCGCACTCTTCGGTCCATAAGAATTCCACTAATAATTTGTAAAGTAGTCTAGCTATCATGGCGTACCACAATATAAATCTTCTATAATAGCCGACATGTCCCATAAAGACTTGTACACCTTTGGAATTCGTAGTAGGAGGCAATTCCATGATGATTTTGATTTTGTCCATGTCAGTTGCAATCCCATGTTGAGAGACAATGTGTCCCAAAACAACTCCGTGGGTGACCATGAACTGGCATTTTGTTGGATTTAGGGAAATGCCATACTCCCTGCATTTGATTAGTAATTCTTCAAGACATTTGAAGTAGTCTTGTTTGTTTGAATGGATGCACAAATCGTCCAAGAACACCTATAAAAACTTATTCAGAAATGACTCGAAAGCTATGAACATGACACGTTGGAATGTGGCCGGGGCATCACAAAGGCCGAATGGCATGACTCTATATGCAAAAATATCCCATTCTGTAGCAAATGCTATTTTTGATTGGTCTTGAGGAGCAATTTGCACTTGGTTATAGCCACTGAAGCCATCCAAGAAGCTATATATTTCGGATCCTGCTACCTTTTCCAACACTGTTTCTGTTAAGGGTAGGGGATAGTGAACCCTAATTGTGGCAGCATTTACATTTTTTAAGTTTACGCATATTCTGATCTTCTTGTTGCATTTAGGTACAATGAAAATGGGTGAAACCCAATCAGTGTGCTCTATCTCGTAGATGAATCTGGCATCTAGTAGTTTCTCCAGCTCGTCATAAACCATGGTGCCATATTTAGGATTTGTGCGATAAGGTCCACATACCTTAGGGTGAGCACCTTCCCTTATAGGTATCGTGTGTACTGCCACTTCTGGTGAAATTCCTTTTATCTCTTTGTATGACCATGCTAGGCAATCACGGTATTCCATTAGGAGTTCTTTGAGTTTGGTTTCATCTTCTTGACGAAGCTGTTTCCCAATGAAAACCAATTTTTATTCCTCCCCTTCAAGGGCGGGGTTTATTGTGCATGTCTTTGTTGGTCCCTCATAGATTGGAGTTTCTCCAATGCTATCGGTTTCTTGAACTTCAGATTCTCTGAGTGGTCTTGGCATTGCTATTGGGGCACTGCCACTTGTATAATTCTTGAAGTATTCCGACACTTCTCAAAGATTGGCCTCTGATGGGGTTGAACTAGCCTGACATGTGTCATGTGTACTGGGTGGCATAGTTGCATTTATTAATTTGTTAGGCTCTTCTTTTCTTTCTTTTTTTGAAGTCACTTGATCGAGCTTCATTCGCACATGTGGCTTATATTTCTGAAACTTCTTGCGTTGGGAACTGTGGGGTAACTTTTCCACTGGTAAGGTGTTTCCAAGTAAGGGTTCATGTGCTGCACATACTCCTTCTATCCCCTCAGGGGATCATTCAAGAGGCGATGGTTTTGATTTTGAGGGAGCTGACTTTGCAAGGTACAATTCGACGATCCTTGATTGGACTCATTCAAATTCATTGAAGTGCTCGGCCTTGGCTTTTCTGCGATTTCCTCCTTCAGCTTTCTTGCAGAATCTTCTACTATTATTCAACTCGGAGGTTCAACTTTTGGGAGCTCGACTGCCATTAGGGCATGCAGAATGGCTGTCATTATCAAAGATTTGATCTTCAATTTCAGCACTCGCAACCTCTTTTCAAGGTGCCAAGGAAAATCTGAGTCATCATTGGTATTGGTACCTTCTTCAAGTTCATTATCCCATTCGAGGTCAGCCATAAAGAATGGCATCTCTAGATCGATTGGTTCTTCATGTGTCAGTGGAGGATCGACCTGTAGTGCATTAGCATCTATCTGTGAGAAGATGGGGTCTAATGAATGGCAGTTGTCGATGGTTGCCAATGTTTGTATCCAGTTATTGACATTGCTTTGTGAGTCACCCGCTATGGCATGCTATTGTAGGGGAGCTAATTTGCTTGAGATTGTCATGGAAGATGTGTCATCCAATGCTCTAGGCACAATTGGTTTAATAGCTCCTGTCCCCACATTCACCCTAACTATAGTGTCGTGATTCTGGATTGTCAGTCTATCAGCTCCCCAGTCATGGAGGACTGATGCTTATCGTAACCAAGGACGTCCCAGTAAGATTTTATAGGATTTTTTGGGGAGATCCAAGATTTTGAATTGAAGGGAAAAGAAGACTCCTGCGATCTTTGTGGACACGCCATTTACTATTCCCAAGGATTTCGCCCGTGAATCATCGGCAAGGCGTATGTTAAAATTAGCCTTTTGCATTGGTGGGAGACCCCATTCTTCGTAGAGCTCCTTTTATAGGACAGTTACACCTGCTCCACCATCCACTATGGCTTGGACTTCATTATATGCCTTGTGGATCAAAGGCATAGTAATGTTGCATATGTCATCTCTCTCACCCATCCGCACAGGGATATCTTCAATGTCGTTCATAGGTGGAGGGGGATTTGTGAGTTCAATCCATCCTTTGAAACTCTCCCAAAGATTGGGACAATTCCCTAGGAGGTTTTTGATGGGAATTGACACAAGGCAACTCAGGATACTAGAGAGTGCGGCTCCTTCAAGTTGACGTGGCAGTACATTATGCTCTGGAACAGAGGCTCGAGTACAGTATCATTACTTTGTGGGGCCAAGTCATAGATTGGGTCTTGAGCTTGTTTCTCAGCCTCAAATTGAGCTTTTTTCTCAGCCTCGAATTGGGCTTGTTCCTTTTGTACCCATTGTTGAAGTGCCTGAAAGCGAGCCTTCTCCACCTCTGCATTTGGGTATGGAGCTTCTTTTATTTGAGGCTCGGGAGTTGATGTGGATGAACTCGGCTACTCATTGCTTGGCGGAGGTGGAGGCACTTGTGCTTTCTTTTTAAGAAATTGCTTTCGTTGGATTGGAATGTTAGGGTCCTTGGTGGCCTCTTTCTGTTGCCGTGTGATTACATTTACAGGTTGTGAATTTACACTCGTCGGACCCAGACTTGGATGGCCCACCCCAATGATGCCGATGCGGATGTCAAGCTTTATTTCTGTTTGTTTGGGGACCTTATTTTTCATGGGACAATCCATGCAGGCATGTCCTATGCCACAATCTCTGCAGAGTGGTTGGAAAGTAGCTGGGCTACCATGATGAGGGCACTCTGCGATTCGGTGATTTTTTCCACAACTGTAGCACTTGATTGGTGTGCGATATGTGTTGGGATGCACTTGATTTGTATATACTGGTATTAGACCCTCTGCACCTTCTACATAGTACACTGGGTACTCTGCTTCATAGTCAAATGGCGAGTCTACTTCCTCGGCTTGTAATTGATGTATTGGAACTGCTTGAGGAGCTGGATTTGGTGCTCTTGGATATGGTCATGGATTTGGATTCCTGAGTAGTTGTGGGGCTTGTGTCCGAACGGGAACAGGATTTAGCCTCGGAGCTAGGGGTTGTGCAAGTGCCGGTTGCCTGTACACTGGCATGGGTGCCACTTGGTATTGTTGAGTTCGAGGCGGGTTGTTGCGCACTCGGGGGGGTCACTCATCATATGTAACCCTATCACGTGAGTTCAACAGAAGGATTTTTTTTATTTCTAAAATTTACATAAATAAATATACATAAGGGACTATTTAAAATAGTTTTGGAAAAAATTTACAGATTTGTATAGAAAAGGGGTACATTTTATTCATGAAATTTTTTACAGATAAGGGACTTTAAATATAGGCCTTGAACGCACGTGATATAGAGGGTTTATACATAGTGACCCCCCCGAGGTTGCGCATGTTGAAGATGCAACTGTTTTCATCATGGCCGCCGACGACGCAGATATGGCACCACAACCTTGGTGGTGGATTTTCTTGTGCAGTGATCCTGGCTCTGAGGACCGGGCACTCATTTGCTATATGATTTTCCATGCAATGTGGACACCATACATTTTCCTACCGTGGATATGTCTGAGTTGGCAACTGAGACAAGTGAAGTTTTTGTTCCATGGCCTGCATCATGTCTTCTTTCAGCTTGATGGTCATGGCCTCTAGGCGATCTTCATTTGATGTTTCGGCAACAAACTTGGATTTGCCTTTTTTAGAGTGCTTATCTCAGGTACTAGATCTGTCGTCATCACTACTAGTGTCTGAGTTTGTCATGCCATCCTCGATGTCAATGGCTGCCGCATGAGCAATACTGAACGTTGCATAGCTGCTTATCTTTTTCATATCCTTTCGGATTTTCTTTCTGAGTCCTACAATGAACCATGTCGTGAGGTACTTTGCATCTGGGCGTGGGTCACATTTGGCAATTAATCGTTTCATCTTACCCAAGTATGTGCATACATCTTCTCTCCGGCCTTGTTCGATCTTGCTGAGTTGGAGAGCGGGATCATCTTGTAGCCTCTCCGTTTGAAAGCATCATTTGAATTCTATTTGAAGTAGGTCCCATGTGGCACGTTCTTCAACGAGAAGGTCTAGGTACCATTCAGATGCTTCATCAATTAAGGCCATGGGAAACCAAGCCACCTTGGTTTCATGGGATTGATCTCCACCAGCGCGGCATGCGGCATCAAAATGCTGGAGGAATCAGGCTGGATCTCCCTGACCATTATATTTGGAAAGTTCCAGTTTTCCCAAGGGGCATTGGCCTTGATTGTTGTTATTTCTTCGATTGAAGAAATTGTCACTCTCAGCATCGAGGTCGATATCCCCATCATTGTCATGACGATGTCCAGCCATGTTGGGGCGTGGAGGAGTTAGAGGGAGTGGTTGAATCTCAGGGGGGGATTCGGGGTAGAGGATTGGCAGGGGCGGTTATTGCAACAGAGTTATATGTAGATGTGGTGAGCGTTGGAGTCGAAGGCATTGGCCGGAACATAGCTGCATATAGATTGGGTGAGATTTGCCTAGGGTGTCTCTACCACAAGTGCGGGTGTAGATGTAGCTTTGTTAGGAGGGTTAGAGTGGTGGTAGTTTGTGTAGGGACCATCATGTTAATAATGTGCCTAAGATTGTCCTACGTGTGTAGGGAAATGTGCTGGTGTAGACGGATCATTAATTGGAGGTCACGGCGTGAAGATATGAGCGAATTTGTGTGAAACGAGGCCCACATAGGGGCACGAATAAGCGAGTGCTAGGGATGCCGAAATGGTGTGCAATGGGCTGGAAAAATACCCCATAGTGTGGTGTTTTCGTGTGTGAAATCTGGGTTCAAACGGGGTTTAGTTTGGGTCCTAAACGGATGAGTTACGAGGGGTTAAAGAAGGGGTAAAATTTGGGGTTTGGGGGGGTCCTAAGGGTGGTGTGAATGGACTTTAGGTCCAACTGAGGGATTGGAACCAAGTTAATCTAGTTAGGTTGACTAACTATTTGTCTAGTTAGATGCCTAACAGTTAGTCTAACCTAACCTAGTTAATGTTAAATTGACCACAGTTAGTTCAACTAACCCTATTAGGGTAATTAACTAGCAGTTTTACTAACCTAGCTAACGTTAAACTAACCTAATGTAGGTTAATACTAACCTAACCTAACCTAACCTAGGCTAGACTAACTAACCTAGGTCAAACTAACCTAGTTAACCTAACGTAACTAGCCTAGTTTAACTAACCTAACCTAACTGTAGTTAAAGCTAACCTAACGAAGTTTACCTTAACACTAGGGTTACCTTATGGTTAGGTTTTTTTTTTTTTAAAGAAAGGAGAGAGAGAGACTGTGGGGGGTTTGCGTCGGTGACGTGGGGGGGAGGGATTTTTCGCAAGGGGGGGGGGAAGGTAGGGGAGAGGGGATGGGAGGGTGGAGGCACACAGCGGGGAAGGGGAGGGCATGGGAATGAGAGGGGAGGGGGGCGGGGGACGGCGCTGTGGGTGGGGTGGCAAGGGCAAGGGTAGTCAGAGCGGCACGACGCGACGACGGGCAGTCGGAGTGGAGGGGCGCGGGGTGGGCTTTGCGGGTGTTGGCCCTCTGAGCAACAAGTAAGGGCCCTAAGGCCCTTGCTTAGGTAGGTTAGTGTTAGGTTAGTGGTAGGGAGCGACCAACGAGGGGGGGTAGAGAGAGAGAGAGAGAGAGAGAGAGAGAGAGAGAGAGAGAGTGAGAGAGTGAGAGAGTGAGGAAAAGAGAGAGAGAGAGAGAGAGAGAGAGAGAGAGAGAGGAAAGAGAGAGAGAGAGAGAGAGAGAGAGAGAGAGAGAGAGAGAGAGAGAGTGAGAGAGAGAAAGAGAGAGAGAGAGAGAAGAAAGAGAGAGAGAGAGTGAGAGAGATAAAGAGAGAGAGAGAGAGAAGAAAGAGAGAGAGAGAGAGAGAGAGAGAGAGAGGTAGTGAGAGAGTGAGAGAGAGAGAAAGAGACAGTGAGAGAGAGAAAGAGTAAGAGAGAGAGAGAGAGTAAGAGAAAGAGGGTGAGAGAGAGAAAGAGTAAAAGAGAGAGAAAGAGAGAGAGAGAGAGAGAGAGAGAGAGAGAGTAAGAGAGAGAGAGAGAGTGAGAGAGAGAAAGAGTAAGAGAGAGAGAGAGTAAGAGGTAAAGAAAGAGAGAGAGAGAGATAGAGAGAGAGAGAAAGAGTAAGAGAGAGAGAGAGAGAGAGAGGGAGTAAGAGAGAAAGAAAGAGAGAGAGAGTGAGTGAGAAAGAGAGAGAAAGAGTAAGAGAGAGAGAGAGAGAAAGAAAGAGAGAGAAAGAGAGACAGAGTAAGAGAGAGAGTGTGTGAGAGAGAGAAAGAGAGAGGGAAAAGGGGGAGGGGGTGGTGGAGATGGAGGGGGAGGGGAGAGGGGATGGGGAAGGGGGTGGTGGAGATGGAGGGGGGAGGGGGCAAAAAGGGGGTGGTGGAGATGGAGATGGAGGGGGGAGGGGGAGGGGGAGGGGGAGGTGGAGATGGAGGGGGGGGGAAAGGGGGAGGTGGAGATGGAGATGGAGGGGTAAGGGGGGGGCAGAGGTGGAGATGGAGGGGTGAGGGGGAGGGGGAGGTGGAGATGGAGGGGGAAGGGGGGGTGGTGGAGATGGAGGGGGGGGGGAAGGGGGAGGTGGAGATGGAGGGGGGAGTGGGAGGGGGTGGTGGAAATGAGGGGGAGGTGGAGATGGAGGGGGTAATGGAAATGGTGGGGGGAGGTGGAGGGGGGTGGTGGAAATGGGAGGGGGGAAAAAGAGAAAATAAATTTTTTTTTAAAAACTTGACGGACGGAAATCGAAAGGGAGGGAGAGGTGGTCACCTGAACGCTCTCCAAGTCTTTCTCGATGTAATGGGATTGTTGAGGAACAATGGACAGTGGACACTCCTCCATCTCCATCGACCACCACCTTACTCCCATCCTCACATTGTAAGTAACTTCGAGCCCATCTCGCAGCGATAACCTAGCCATCCTGTGTCCTCCATCTCCATCGACCACCACCTTACTCCCATCCTCACATTGTAAGTAACTTCGAGCCCATCTCGCAGCGATAACCTAGCCATCCTGTGTAGGGCTCGGAATGAAGAAGAGAATGGAGGCAAAAAGTAAAAGATGAAGAATGAGGGGGTGGAGTGGGTTTTTATAGGAAATGAGTTTAGGTTTAGGGTTTAACCCTAAACTCTTCCCGAGCCATAACTCTTTATCGATAGCTCAATTAGCTTTTCTGCAAAAAAGTGAAATGATCGAAATTGCAAGCTCTGCGCATTCGTGTCCACTACCTAGCCTGATTGTATATCATGTGGCTTCTATTCAAGAAATAAAGAAAATTTCTAAAGGTTAATCTCAAGGTTGATGCTTGGGGTAGATATGCTTGGCTAGAAATGGAAAAAAAAAATTTACTCTCCTTGCCCTTGAGTGTTATGTTCATGAAAGTTCGAAGTAGTTTGTTTTTTACACATACCTACGTATGTTTACTCACTACTTGAGACGCTAGTCTCCCCGACAATAGCATCAAATGTTGGCTCTTTCCTACTGCTTTCGTAGGAAGAGCAGGGTTCTCTCAGTATTATGCAGGGTTCCGAGGCTTTTTGTCACCTACAGATATATTAGAGTTGTCAATTGTAGTATACGTGTAGCTTAGGACCTCGAGTCGTGTTTCGATGAGAGACGTAGGCTTAAGTGTGATAAGCAAACAAAGTGCATGCATGTGTAAAAGAAACGTGTATCATCATGATTGAGGTAATGAAGGCTTTCGCCTTCATTGGGGGTTGTAGGGTTTAGGAGGAGTTGAAGGGTTAGAAGGAGGTTCCAGGGTTCAGAAGGAGGTTCTGGGGTTTAGAAGGAGTTCCATGGTTTAGAAGGAGGTTCTAGGGTTTAGAAGGAGTCCAGGGTTAGAAGGAGGATCCAAGGTTCAGAAGGAGGTTCCAGGGTTAGAAGGAGGTTCGTGCAAGGAAGCATGGACACTTGAGACAAATGCTTGGAATACCAAAGTAGACTCAACACAATGCCCCAAAGAGTGTGGGCTTCATTTCATTATGGGGTATTTATACAAGTTGGAGAGCTTCTCTCTCTGCATGTAGGAATTGTAACACAAAGTTGTATCACAAAGTTGTAACACATTCTCTTTCTACATGTAGAAGTCGTATGTAGAAGTTGTAACACAAAGTTGTATCACTAAGTTGTAACACATTCTCTTTCTACATGTAGAAGTTGTAACACATTCTCTTTCTACATGTAGAAGTCGTATGTAGAAGTTGTAACACAAAGTTGTATCACATTCTCTTTCTACATAAGTTCATGCTGGCACAGAGTCAACACTTCACTAATCCCTTCTCAATCGAGTAAGTCAAAACATCGAGCGACTGCATTCGAGCGAGCCCAGAGTTCGAGCGATGCTTGTGATGAACTTTTTCTGAACCTATAGTAGCAATAGTTTTTTACTAGAAATGGTTGAATCTACATGACCATATTAGAGATTGTTCTTACTTATTTTTCGTATGATTCTTAGTAACATACAAAGATAAAACCTACTATTGGGGATAACTAATAAGTCCATACAAGTCAGCAATGATTCAATGAATACCAAATGAAAACCTATTGGCAACATACAAAGAGAAAACCTATTATTTGATAAATAATAAATCCATGCAAGTTAGAAATCATTCAATAGATACAAAAGGGGAAATGTTGCAATGTCTACACCTCGAGGTAGTCACTCAAAATTATGTAAGGTGGCACGTGACTTGAACGGGTTTCTTTATTTTGTGGACTTACATACAAACAAAAATAGTCCCATCCATGATATAGAAGCTCCTCCTATAAAAATCCTTCATAAAAAACTATTTGTACTATGTAGCTCATCGATTTTTATTCTACCCATATGATATGATCCATTTTGTACACAAAATGATAACATGAATAAAATGTTTAAACTATGGAGCTAATAAATTATTGATCACCTTATGACCATGATGCTAACAAAATATGGATCACCTTCATATGTCCATGACCATGTATATACCTATGGGAGGGAGGAAGAGAACCAAGGACCCGAACTCTATATGAGAAAAATTTAAGAAAATGTAAGAGTTTGATAAGGTTTAGCTCTGATGAAGCAAAGATAAGCACAAACTTTTTAAAGTTGTAGAATTTAGACATTCTAACATGATAAATGGATTCATTCATATCATTTCGATCGTTTTGACTACAAACATGACCATATTTGGAGTTTGATTGACCAAGTTATGGCCCAAATAAAATTGGCAGAAGGAGGCTCCTCCACCCATTATCTTTTGCCTTGAAAATGAAAATTTCACAAGAAAAACACATACTCTAACCCCTTTCTTCGACCCCTCCTTCTTCCTTGACCCTTGCAAAAACATTGCAAAACATTTTTCAAAAATTGTTGTTTGTATGTAAGGCAATTGATTCCTGATAATATCATGGGTAGTACAACAACTGTAAAAGTAAGTAATGCATGCTACTTTTTGAACATAAATCATCACACTAGAATGTCAATTTTATGAAAGTCCTCGCTCGAACTGTCACCTCGCTCGAACGCAGTCGCTCGAATTCTGGTAATCCTCTTCTCAACCCATGCACTCATTTGCTCCTTAGTCCACTTGTGACTTAAACATTATAGATATAAAATCTAAGAATCCATATGGTTGTCTATGTTCCTAGGTAAAGCGATAACAAGCTGGTGAAAACAGGCATTACCTGTCTACCCAATCGTAACTATGATGTTCTAACATCTAGTTTGTTTGAATGGAGGCACGTAAGTGGCCCTGACCTCTTGCCTGAGGATTTGACGTCTTTGTTCAATATCGTGTTTGTCAAACTCAATATTATTGAAAATTCTTAATTTTGGTGTTTTTTTAAAGCAAACTTTGGTTATTACATTTTTCAACTTAGGTGTCTTAAACATTTTTTCCTCATATGTTTCCCTTTTAAAAAAACTTTTTATCCAATTAATGGAATTAACTGTATGGCTCAATTATTGATGGGGCTTTTTAATCTAAACATATACTTTGATTCCAAGCTAGCCTTTGGTCGGGCTAGTGCCATACAATTAATTCACATCCATTGGATAATTCTTTAGCATAGAAAATCCCTAGTCATTTTTTTATCCGCCTTAGTTTTACTAGCCTTTATATCTATTTTGCAGAAGTGGTTTACGCATTTACTATTGGCATCATTTTTTTATTTTGACACTTATGATACAGATCCACTTTTATTCACTTATTATCAGTAGGTGGGGAGTAAGTTCCACGTGGTGGGCTTACTCCCCACCATGTGGTCTTACCCTCTGGGTTGGGGGTGGGCCACACACACACACAAATTTTGATTAGTAAATGTATCTCAGAGAATCACTTATTACTTCACACACACACACACACATGTATACTTCTGCAACTATGAATTATTCTTTTCTGTAACCCCCCATGAAATCTCTCCTTTACACTATCTTTTTAATCAGCCCATGCACCAAGCACACTAATTCTCCCATACCTTCACTAATCCCTCCTCAACCCATGCACTCATTTGATCCTTAGTCCACTTGTGACTTAAACAATATATATATATAATCTAAGAATCCATATGGTTGTCAATGTTCCTAGGTAAAGTGATAACAAGCTGGGGAAAACAGGCATTACCTGTCTACCCAATCGCAACTTTGATGTTCTAACATCTAGTTTGGTTGGATGGTGGCAAGTAAGTGGACCCTAACCTCGGAATGTGGATTGCTTAAGGATTTGACATCTTTTTTCAATATCATGTTTGTCAAACTCAATATTATTGAAAATTCTTGATTTTGCTGAGTTTTTTTTGCGAATTTTGGTTCTTGCATTTTTTAACTTAGGTGTCTTAAACATTTTTTCCTCATATGTTTCCCTTTTTAAAAAACTTTTTATCCAATTGATGGAATTAATTGTATGGCTCAATCATTGATGGGAGATTTTAATCTAAACACACACACTTGCAAAGAATACATAGGAATTACTACCATAATCGTACTCATTCCATTACCATAGCCATTGCATAATGCAACTACAAGAGGATGTCGAGAGAGACAACCCCTTTGACATCTTACTATGCGCATATGCCCTAAAATACTAAGGGTGAGTTTCTACGGTTAACAGCCTTCCCAAACATATTCTATAGAAACACAAGAGATTACCAGATCCCCCTGCACACATCGTATGAAAAAGTCACCCAATGGGAGCTCACAAAAAAGGATAAGAGTGAAAATCATGGTCTGTCAGGTCTTTCCTCTACGTTGGTGAGAATGAGAAAAGGACAACTTAAAGACAGAGAACTGCATGCCAGAGATGCAATTGTAGACGCAACATTAAAAAATTATTGTAGTCAAATGTTGGATATAGTGACTTCACTTGCCTAGGAACCTCATTGGACTATAAGCACAAGAGCCAGCATGACCATGGCTTGCTGTGGGTTAACAATGCACCAGCTTATGGACATTCTTCTGAGGAAGAGGTGATTAGATTCATTGACATACATAACAACAAGCCTTTCACTATTGGACTTGCTGAGGCAGTACCTTTAGATGCACAAACACTTGAAAACTTGCAATAAACGTGGCAAAGGATGTAGATTTGGAATTTCTAGGGGCTCCTATGTGAACCACACAAATATTACTTCCACTAGAGCAAGAACTTCCAGATCAAAAGGATAAACAAAACTTCGAGAGGATAATCAAACTACATCCACTTTGGAACTTGACTTTGAATCATTCAGAGAAAAATTACAACTATTAGCCCTACTCTCAATGACCAAACAATGGAAATTTTGCTTAAAAAGGCATCCCAAGGACTCACACACTAGCAACTTCAACCCAAAATTATCAAAACTATGGGAAGCAAATACAAACGTCCAATTTATTCTGATCCCACATGGAGATGCAGCTTACTGTATGTCGTACATCACTAAGGTTGATAAGGCCACCGTAGAGGTGGTTAAAAAAGCTTTGAATAAAACACTCAATGGGAAAATACCTGCCAATGAAACAGTACACAAGT
Source organism: Dipteris shenzhenensis (assembly GCF_047967505.1). Classification (NCBI taxonomy): domain Eukaryota; kingdom Viridiplantae; phylum Streptophyta; class Polypodiopsida; order Gleicheniales; family Dipteridaceae; genus Dipteris; species Dipteris shenzhenensis. Next base: position 39,165,055 of record NC_141623.1, on the reverse strand, counting down.
TCAACAATGTGATTCTCAATACTCAACACATCAGTGCACAACAAGCAATGTACCTATGTTTGTCCTTACCCTTGACAAGCAACACCAAGGAGTTCATGCACACTAGCCCTCCAGACGATCGAACATTGCTACTTAAGAACAATTGGTAGCTAGAGAAAATGGACCCTGACAGCCAAGATATCTTCTTCGATGGCATAATAAAAAAGTATATTAAACAATCCTCCAGTTTGATTATGGCAGAGTACGCGAGTGAGTTCTCTTTCCTTGGAAACAAAACAAGGACACGAAGATGCCAAAAGGTTATACATTACAACAGCTACAGCACGAAGGACCCCAAGAACCATTATAGGGAGTTATGCCTTCTTTACTCGATGGAGGAACATGCACAGTTCGACAAGAACCCCATATGGCATGACAAGTACCAGTCCAATGTAAGCACAATTGAATGAAATAATGAGACTTAAAAAGATAATAAAGCAGTGAGGCTCCCTCCTTAGAGCTTTATTATATGCTATTGCCACTTATCCACTGCTCCTACAATACTTAGTCTCGACACAACATTGGTATCCCTTTAAGTCATGCTTATTCCCAATTTAACCAGGTGTTGCTAGGACAATATGCAGAGCATAGGGGCTATCAATGGATTCATTAGCATTCGACCCAATACGTATAAAGACACATGGCACGGTCTACACAACATTGTCTAGAATCCATGACCCAAACAATCTATTCTTATTAGAAAAAGTTGAGCTAAAACACATAAAGATGGACTGAGGCATCATCCATGAAATGGAGCGTCTATGGACAGAATTGGCATGGACAATGGACCAAGTGGGTCTATGATCTATCGCACAAAATTGACCAAGAAGAATACTACAATCTTCAAGGATGGCATTCGATGTTTGTTGACGATATTTGAAACGGAAAGTCAGAGAAAAATATTTACAAGCCACCACTAGCAAAAAATCCTCCACAAACTCGGACTTGCGTATTGGGGGACTTCAAGAGCATAACAACAGAAGATGTAACAAATCATTTGCACACCTCCAACGATGTATGGGTCACATATTATTCCCTCGGAGGGTAGGCTAGAACATACATCAACAAAGACATTCATCTTGTTATTCCCTCTTTTGCCATACAACAGATAGGTTGTGTTCAGCTCTCTAACTGTTGGCTCCCAGCAACAGAGCCTCTTCTGAAAAAGCATGGGCGACGACCGGCAGCGCTTACAGGAGGGCTGGGACAAGTGCAAGCACACCGTTGCCTTTGATCCTTCGGAGATTCTGACTGCGGACCATGTCCGTCGTTTTCGAATCAATAGTGCTGTGGTCGCCAGTGGGGGCACCCTCTCTGAAGAAAGGGTTAGGATTTTGATGGGCAGAGTTATTAATTTTCCTCCACAGACGTTACAGCATATCTTTGAGGCTCACAACAGAGAAGAATGGATGCAACGGATCATAGAGAGCTTGTTCGCCATTGACGATGCTAAAGCCGACGCTCCCGCCCAGGGTCTTTCTCCAACCGAGCTGGATCTTCTCGAAAAGGCCTTCGACAGACAATATGAGGACCCAGACGGCTTCGTTGTCTCCTATGTTCAGCAGTATATTGATCGGTGTTTCATGAACTGGGCTCAAGATACCAAGACCTGGTATGCTCCATGCGCTCCAATAGTCCAGTCTAGCGGCTGGGGAAAGTCTAGGGCAATGAAAGGTTGCACATGCTGCTAGCGGAATGGTGGTATTCTATTTCTCGTTGCTTCAACCCACATCTACAGGGTACCCTCCCTCGCACCCACAATTGAGACAGCGCTTTGTGACGATGACCAAAGTTGAGCAGGCTTTCGCCATCTTCCGGGCCTGCTTTGATTGGTTGGCCAACGAAGAAACGTTTCCAGATAGAGGCGAGCTGTTTCACAGACACCAGACCAAGGACTATGGTGGCATACTAGACAGACTTTTAGAGCGACCAGAGTGCTTCGGACGAGATGAAGCTTGCATGTTTTGCTGTTTGGAACAAATTCGAAAAGTCCCTCAAAAAATCTGGTGTTCAGTTTTTGTTCGTGATAGACGAAGCCAGGGAGCTTCTTACTCAAGCCCATGGTACAGGTCAGAGAAGCTTTATTGTTTTTAGAAGAGCCTGCGCAGAGCTGCCTCTCAAGGTTAATGCAGCTCAACGCATGGGATCGTTTGTGTTGTTTATTGATACAACTGCAAGGGTGAGCAATTTTACCCTTGTGAATAGGGAGGACCCAAGTGCTAAAGTGAGGATCGGTCTCAAGCAACTTTTTGGGCCGTTATCAAGAATGCCCACGTTTAATATACTTGCTACATCACAACCCACCACTCTGAACGAGGCTGCAGAACCAGAACGTTTTCTCGTTCGGGGCAGGCCATTGTGGGCTGCTTTTCTGGAAGGTCACAATACACAAGAATTGGTAAATCTGGCAAAAGTCAAGCTTCTTGGAGGGCTAGAAGTAAAGTCAGTGCAGGGGCAAGAAAAGCTGAAGTCTCGAGATATGTCATTAGTGTTTCTTGGCCGTCGAATAGGTGTGGATGTTTGCCCACGGTCAATGGTTGCTCAAGAGCTAGTTGCATCACATATGCGCATCTGTCTGCATACATCAGCAGCTAGGGATTATGTGCTCACCCATGCGCTACCTGAACCTGTTTTAGCTGAAGCAGCAGCACAGGTTCTGCACAGTGAAGTCTTGGTTACTAAACAACTTCGACATTTAAACTCTCTACTCCTGAACGGCATTGCAAGTGCAGGAGAAAGAGGAGAGCTAGTAGCACGATTTTTAGTACTTAATGCCATGGACAGTTTACAGAACCGGAATGATTTCTCTACTCCTCAAGGGTTGGAAGAGTTTCTTCAAGCTTTCTTGAGGAACTGGAAGGGGTTCACAAAGTCAGGCCATCTGAAAAAATCACGTGTGTTTTTCAATGCATTTTATCGCTTTTATGGTGGAGACCCTTCAATTGACGTTCTCATGACTTTTATAAGGAATTGTGGGGCCATGATATGCAATAAAGGGCAGGAGGCATATGATCTCATCATACCTTTTATGTTGCCTAATCATAAGGGAGAATATGACATTGGTGATGACAACTGCATAGGTTGCATAGCAATCCAAGTCAGAAACAGGAAAAATGTGGTTCAAGCCACCCTAAATCACATGCACACTTATCAGAGGAGACTCTTTCTTCAGGGGAAGGCTGCGCCTAATGTTTTGATTTTGTTGCATGTGGGGCAGACGATTCCTGAGAGCAGCATAGAAGCATCCACGGAAATTTCTCCAAAAGAAAAAAAAAGATCCAAGAAAGAAATGAAGACACAGTTGGTAAAAGAGACAGTTGATGTCGTCACGTTTACAGTGGAGAGTTTGGATGAAGTCCATTGCCTAGATGAATATATGGAAGTGCTCCAATTAGTGCTTCGAGAATCACTGGAGCCCATGAGCATTTTGAAGGCAGAGAATGTTGAGGTGCAAGAGTTGACTGCACTACGAAGGATAATGCACAATGTGTATTCAGATTAAGCTAATTATGGAATATATATCTATAAACGAGAATTTTGATTGGCAGTCTAATGTTGGGTTTTTTGATTTTAGAAGTTTTGAGTCATTCGTAGTTGTTGACATCTTGATTTTCGTGAGGTAAATAATTTGAATTGGTGAACTAAGTGCATGTATGAGTATACAAGTGCTCCGATGAAGTGATTCTAGGGACATATGTGGTACTTTTATGAAGCTTAAACTTGCTCCGAGCTTGTAATCAACCTTGTGCAAATTTGAGTAAAATTCTAGCTTTACTTTGAAATTATTGTCTTGGGAAACCACGGACCTTCCTATAATTAGGTAGTTAATAGCAAGTAAGACTTCTAGGGGATGTTTAATGGAATACCTGCTGTCGATGGCACTCCTAAAGAGATGGGATTCTCTTATTAGAATTTCGATCTTGTCTTGATTGGGAGTACGTCCAATATCTGACAACTATAATTATCAGTAACCAATCGATAGAGATTGATTATTTTATTCTTGTTGGGCAGACTCCTTTGGTAGTAGAAACCCTGAGAATGCTTTATAATATGCCAAGGTAATTATCAGTAACCAATCGATAGAGATTGATTATTTTATTCTTGTTGGGCAGACTCCTTTGGTAGTAGAAACCCTGAGAATGCTTTATAATATGCCAAGGTAGACTATAGCAAGAAGTTGTGAGATATTCAGCTTATTTTTTTAAGAACAAAAAAAAATCTTAATTTGTATGATTGGACTTATTCTAGTCTTATATTATTTTTTTAAGAAATGGGATGGAATGTTAAATTTGAGCAAAGATTTATATTTGAATAATTCACGCTAATGTGCAAGCTTAATACGGTTCGCATGGTCCCTCGAGTTTACCTTTAATTCTGTAAGTTGAAGGTTGACTAGTACATTTGAGGTTGGAAGCCGTCCAAGGCCAGGACATTATACTTTTGTAAGGTTTTGGACCTCATCAATTAGAGTCAGGCGTTAAGGGCTATGTTAAGAGAGTTACTTGATTTTGTTTTGAGAATGGGAAGTTTCGTGAGACTGTCTAGTACTTTTGGTATTAGTGTATAACTGTCTATAGGATTTCTGGTTATGCAAGGAAGGAGACCTGAATTCTAATTAAAGTTGAATTGAGTTGTAGTTCACTTTTCTTGAAAGCACCTATAAAGGCTAAAACTAGAGGTCTTGAGTTCTATATGGTTGTTAAATTGAGTGAGTGTATCCACATCTCCATCTTTGCAAGTTTTTTTAAAGAATAATTGGGTGCATGCTTAAGTTCAATATACTATTAACTTAAATTACAACCATGGTGAAGGTCTGGTAGTATTTTAGCATTGAGGTTTTGGTAGTTGTAATCTTAGTAGACTCTAAAAGTTTAGTTGAAGCATATTTTCTTACAATTGGATTGTTAAGGAACCCTTCTTATAGTGATTGGGTCTCTTCTTGATTAAACGAGTTTATTTAAAACTATTGCAGTTTGCTCTCGAGATGGGAACATCTCGTTTGTTAAGAGGGAGTGAATGTTATATACCAACTATTTCAGAGTTCAACTGTAGTTAATTTTGGAATTACTTAGAGACTTATTTCTATTTATTGGTATTTTTTGTATGTGGAAGCTGATGAATCCATTAATGAAACCAGCTCCTTCCAGCCCTCCGCCAACATTACCAGAGTTCGATGCCCTTCCTCGTCTTGCCACTACAAATGCAGCTCCCTCTGCTACCCCCAAGAGTACCCCAATTGCCCCTTGCAGCCCCACCATGCCTACTCCTGTGGAGCTGCAAGCTTAACCAGCCACCCCCTACCATCTTTTGCTTGATAGAAATCATCTCCGACAAGCAAGACCTATCCTTCGTAGACAAAGTGCTCATCCCTGAGGGGCAAAATCGCAGCTCTCTGTAACACGCTCTTGCGGCAACCCTTGATAAACAAGGGAAGCTTGCGAAGCTTGGCTTCAATGCACTCAGTTACTCAAAGAAGAGGGCTTGCTACCTCGAAGGGTCTTGGAAAGCATGAATGTAGATGCCCTTAAGCCTGGCCTGTACGATGCATGTGCACCTCAAAAGAATCGAATTTGCTTGTTTTACTGGCCTGGGATCTAACAGATGGTCGGGCACAAGGCCAGCAGGAAGGATGTGGCTTGCAACTTTGTGAGATATCTGATGGAGCTTTGCAGCTGTGTGTGTGCATGCGTGCAGGGTGCAAACATAAGCCCCTCACTTACATCTTAGTCCAGCAGCTCAAGCATCCCCGACCGAAAGCAGAGAACCCAGAGGCTGCAAATCTCTCTCCGCAAGGAATCAGAAGATGACCTCAAGCTTCTGCCCGGATTCAATATCCCTATGCTCCTCCATGAACTCATGCCCTCCCAAATAGCTGCCAGTGCTGCCGGTGATCATGAGCACCACCAACCGGTGGGCTTTATGCTCTCCCAAGGTCACCACAGAACTGCCCTGCTTGTCTGCATGCGCATTCCAGCTAAGGTGGTCACCAACACCAAAGCAGAAGCAGTCTATGATTCCATTGATGCTCAACCTGTCTTGAATTTGTTGTTCGCCTCTCATTTTGTGGAGTGCACTGCCTTGCGAGATGATGATTTTGTCAATCTCTTGCGGGTCATGTGCAAAGAAGATCTGGAGAGAGAGTACAATGAAGCCAAAGAGGCTTGGAAGCAAGGTCTAGATGCCAAAAAATCCAAGCAAAACGATTTAAATAGTATGATTCAGATGTATTCAAGTGTGTGCTGCCACATTATTTGTTAGAAAGACGTCCCTGGGAAGAAAATGTGCTTCGTAATGCATTGGATGGTCCAAATATTACCTGCAAAGGAGCTGATGATGGAAATGATCAGGAGCTGAAAGCAAATGGTCGCTGCTCCGTGGTCAAGGTGGATAGTGATAATGGTGCAGGTAGCGTGCTTCACAATGCATTAGATAGTCCAAATATATCTGGTAAAGGAGCTGGTGATGTACATGAACAATAGCTGAAAGCAAATGACCACTGTTCAGAGGGTCCAAACATTGCTGTCAAAGAAGCTGTTGATGGAAATGATCAGGAGCTGAAAGTAAACGATCCGTGTTGCAATGTCAACAAGGTGGATTGTGACTATGGTGCCTGTTTATTACTATAACTCTCAAAGTTGGAGGAGGAGCTTTGTAGCATCTGGTCAGGTGAACCTGGTATGCGCCCTGATGGAAGTCATTGCTATGGTGTGTCTTTGGTTGCTGGTAACAACACTGCAAAACCCATTTTCTTCATGCAGCAGGTCACAATTAAGGCAATGCCGGGTGGAAATATAGAGCAGAGCAAGGAAGTGACGTACACTGTATACTTCAATCCAAAGCCTGGCCAAGCCTCTAGTGAGGGTAGATCAGAACCAGTTATCTTCACGGGTGTGGAGGTAACAATAGCATGCAAAACTTGAAGGAAAAGCCTAGATGCCCCTTTTTAGGGTCCGTTTGCATGAAGCAAAGTGGCACTGAAAAGGGTCTTGGTATGAAATTGTGGATGGATGGGCCCTTGGATAAAAAATTGTCTCCATCCTTGGAGAAACAAGTGATGGCAGCCAGCTATTTAGTGAAAAAGCTTGGTGCTAAACTTACATTGAGTGAGAAGTTCGTCACAACTCTTCTAACCTCGGATGTGAAGACATGGTCTAAAGCTAACTTTGAAAAGGACATCAAAGATGGAGGCTTTCCTTGATAATAGAGCACCTCACGAACTCCCCCTGAGATCCATCATCTGCATCTATGCACAATAAGATCATGTCCGCAGCCTGGGCCTTGTACAACACCGTATGTGATGGACTGTTGGATGTGATAAGAACCATGGTAAAGCAAGACATACCCGCACTCATTGGTAGCAAGATGGAGATATCGCTCAGGGACGAGGCTACAGCTGTCAAGAATGAAATGGAAAAGGATTTTTCCAGCTTGCTAAGCAATGAAGCAGCAGGTGTCAATCTTGACGCAGTCTCAGGAGGACAGGTTGAGCGCGAGATTGAAAGGCTTCTCGAATAAAGGTTTCTTCAAATTTTCTACATGGATCCCATGGGGTAGTTCATCATCTACCAAGATGACTCTAAACTATGACATTGAAGAGATTCAAAAAGAAATGGTCACATGGACAGTTGTTGAGTTGATAGCAGATAAGAGAGACTTGGACCAACTAATGAATGGCCAAACATCAAGTCATGCAGTGGTTCCTTCCTTTAGCAAGCCATTGGAGTTAGCGGTTCTTGACCCAAGCCAGGAGGTTCTCAGCAAGGTAGTGCTACTCAAGGGAGGACAAGTGTTACAGTTTGTGGTAGCTAAAGATAAGTTAGACTTGCACGTTTATCTGTGCCCAAGGCTCGGAGTTTCTCTAGTTGGGAGAAATCCTATGAGGCAATATAAGAGGGGTTTTGATTTGGTGGTGTATGGTGAGCCTCAAGGTTCATGGCCATGTATGATCGGGGCCTTAGCTCACTCAAGGCCTTCCACCTTGATGAGTCTTTTCAGTGTATGGACTGGACAGGCATTGAAATTCAGCTATCACAGTTTGCAGGAACCAAAGAGCTTGTGTGGATGGAGTTTGTTCCCAGCAAAGACCTAGTTCTTGCTGATTGGAAACGGCATTTTAAAGTGATATCCTCCATGTGCAAGCAAAGCAGTAGAAAGTCCTACCTTCTTAATCACTCGGCTGGTTCTCTGCTGGATGTAGCAGGAGGAAGGTGCACAGATGGGATGTGGATGACTGCCATCTTTGAACCCGATTGCATGTATGCTTGCTATATTTTGAGGGTCTGGGAAGTTTTGAGTGACGTGAGTAGGAGGACATGCTCCTTTCCATCTTGAATGCTGGTATCAGCAATGCAACCATATTCAACAAGAAGGTAGCTTGCTCCATTCCCTTGCTTTCTTCCATGGTCTGATTACTGTGCACACTGTAACAAGGAGTTACTGTGCACACTTTAACAAGGATTCACTTCTAAGGCACTGAAAAACAATTGATTCCCCCATTTTGAAGTGCATGTCCTTTCCTCATGTCTTCATGTCTATCTATTGTGTGTGCACAAGATTTTCATCTAGATAAAGAGACAGAACGGTTACAAGATGGTGTGAGGTTGGTGAAGGCTAATGTGAAGCTATTCAAGGGCTTGTTCTATATGTCAATCAAGGATGTTGATGCTTCGGATGTGGAGGATCTCGAGGATGAGTTTTGTGAAAAGATCCATCAGATATGCAACAAGTCCAAGGAGAACTTCCTTACCACTATGTATGGGGGAGATAGAGATTGCAGCAATGCCCCCCTTCCAACGCCCTGAGTTTCATGGCAGCATTTCTGACATCGGAGAAACAATTGAAAAACTATTTCCCACACAATACTGGCCACAGCTTTATGCTGGACTTGAAGCTGGTGGTTGCCCAAATAAGTGCAAGAGATTGGGCTCCTGTAGATTCAAAGCAAATAGCCATGAGGCTCAGCTTGATCAGAGTGCATCTAGAAGTGCTCTTAGGCTTGGCAACTGCTTGGATAGAATGCCGCTTGTGAACTTTGATAGTCAAGAGGAGTTGAAAGATGAGCCCATACATGTAGCAGGTCAGACTCTGACAATTATGGATGCAGGTCTGGAGCTGGTGGCAGAATCGAATGAGGCCGTGGGAGTTATACTGAGCCCCTTGAAGGAGGCATTTGCCAGAGTTGTCCAACACAAAGGAACTTATGAGAGTTGGTTATCATCGTATGTAAGCTTCCTAGCTGGTGTGGTTGAGATGAGGAGAAATAGGGTGCTTGCATGGTTACAAGTCAATACTTAAGATTTTCCAGAAGATAGTGATCTCCAGAAGCTACAGCTGGAAATACTTGCCTAACTATCTGAGATGGAAAACAAGCTTGTCCTCTGTTCTTGCAAATGCTAGAGCTGCTTTTTGAAATGCATCCTAGAGAAAGGGCATACCTCTGATCACTCTTGCCTAGGAAGCCACAATTGCAAAGAAGAATGCACCTTTTGTGTTAAGGAATATAAAGAGCAGATGTTTGACCAGCTTGATCATGGCTGGATGGTACTTGCATGCAATGACCCTGTTGGGCATGATGGAACCCACGATTGCAAGCGCCGGAAGCACACCTGCGGCAAACCTTGTGTACTCTCTGCAAAGGCGTCCAACCGCAGTAAGACTTGCTCCTTAAGGTTTGACCATGAAGGTTACCATCGTTGCAATTCTCGACAGCACATATGTGGCATGAAGTGTGCACTACCCTCTTGCAACAATGATTGTGTGTTTCCCTTGGAGTGGGGTGACCATGAAAGGCATGCCTGCCATGAAAAATTCTACCCTATGCAGTGCTGTATGTAGGGGTCAGGGGTGTGCCATGTGCAAACAGACACGCAACTTGCATGGCAAAAGGGGGAATTTCGACTATGAATATGTGTCAGCACAATCCGAACAACGTAAAGCCTGCTGCGTAATGGTCCCTCCATTGGTAGCCCTCATACCAACAAGAATGCAGTGCATTTCTATGATGTGAGGAATGGCCTTGCAGTGCATCATGCACATCTCAGCCTTGCTGGACTCTGCGTGCATATTTCCGATCATGCCCAAAAGGAAGCTGATAGTAGTAATCACAAGCAGGACAAGAGGACATACTCATTTGGTGCCATGTCCACGTGAAAGTGGAGGGTGTTGCATAGAGAAGTTGTTCAATGGAGCTAGGCACATGGCAACCAGCTCGAAATGCTCTGGGCTGGGCAGGGATGTGCTCCTAGATGAGTTGACCTATGAGGCATACTGGCATTACATCCGATTTGTGGACCCATGTGAAGAAGCAAAACAAGCCTTGGTGGCCACGTCTGCAGGTCTGACGAGCATTTGGCACAGGGATCTTCAACTGGCGTAGGAATCCATGCGAGGTGCGGAGATGGCGAACAAGAGCCTGGTGGTGGTGTTTTTGAGCGACGGGGGCAACAATGGCAGTGTGGATCCTATGTACTTGGTGGGGTGGATGAAGCAACAGGACGTGAGGCTGGTGGTGTACACCATCATGTTGGGCAATGACCCTTTCAAGCACATCCTGCAAACCATGGCCCAGGCAGGCGATGGCTCGTTCTAGATGAGCTTGGAGGAGGTGCAGCTCGCCAAGGGCTTGGAGGACCTGGCCAAGAGCCTTGAGCCCAATTTTGTTATCACCTCTTCCCAGTGCCCAATTTTGCATCTCGCATCAAGGCCCTGTTTTAATTTGCTAAGATATCTGCTTGAGCCAATACCTAAGTGCTAATTTTGGTTTTCTATATACCTATCTGCTTCTACCTAAGTGCTTATTATATTATGGGTACATTATGCTCAAAAAATCATCGTGGGTTGACACGTGATCCGATCGCAGGACCGAAGAAACTGGTATTTTTTATTTTGCGCATAGAAAATTCACATGCCAAAAAATAAAATTTGCTTTTCTGAATTTTTTTTTTTTGGGGGGGGGGGAGATGATGCTTGCGCATTATAGAAAATAGAAATGGAAAGTAGCACAATGCAAGCTAGTGTCGCTATGCAATATGGATCCCCTTCGTCGCACAAGACATCAAAGGTATAAAATAGCGAATTTGGGGTGGTGTGTTGCTATTGCTATTGTTGGGAGTCTATAGCACGGCGGCCTTTTTTCCTGGACGACGATCGGGGCTGCGTGGGCACTCAGAATGGATATCGATGCTAGAGCTTGGAGTGTCTACTGCGACCTCAAGCATCGGACTAGCATCACCGGAGCTGATAGGATTGTGAAGATCGGTAGGTGATGCGATACGTGTAGCAACGGGGGATTTGGTTGGATTGATGTCAAAGTAATGAAGAGCAGCCCACTAGGTACCTCGCAAGTGCTAGTCCAATCGTGGTCGTGTGGTGGGGACATCAGAAGCAAAGAAAATACTGCCCACATTTGAAAGTGTGACCGTCGTCGGTGTCACCATGGTGTGTCACAAGGAATATGTATCAGAGTAGTCCGTGCCTCGTCCTTGGTACAAGGTCACCAATGAGGCAGAGGGGTAGTGCTTCCTGGTGCAAAGCATGTGAACAACACACTTGTCGAGTATTGCGACCAATCGGGAGACCATCTTGTACTTCGAATACATGAACGCCCATTCAAATATGTTTGAGCTTGTCAAGCAAACATGACTCCGGACATCCTCTGCATCGTATTGTGCATACATGTCCATGCCGATGTTCATGTCCTCTGGTTCAATGTTTTTGTAAGTGGTTCGGAAGTGAGGTTTTCCTTAGTCCTTCATGCGGTACCCAAGCATTCTGTGGAAAGTGTGTGAGTTCTTTTGCTTCAAGCTTTTGCATATAATCACCCCCCAATTGGACATTGTCCCAACCTATGTACCTTTGGATGAGTTTGTTGACACCTTGGATGCTACGTGCGGTTATGCGCGGCAAACCATCTGTAAATGGAGGTGAAACGGTTTGCCCCCCCTCTTAGAAGAACAAAGGCCAGCACGGCATGTCTCATGCAAGAATTTGTCCACATCGTTGAGCACAACGATGTCGATGTCCGCACCGCCCACCCCTCTTATGACATTGACCTTGAAAACTATGGTCGCTCTTGCTTTTGAGGTCGTTGCTTTTTTGGGTCTGCTTCTTGGTCTTTTGATGCTTCTCAGGATGGAAAACATGTGTTATTCGATTGGTTGTGTGGGGGTACATATTCAAGCATTACACAAGCGTGGGGACCCAGCAGATTCAGGGGGGGAGTTGTAGCATTGATCCATAGCACAGATCCGTGGGGGGGACGAGAATCGTAGCGTTGGAGCATTGGCATAGGCAAAGTTGGTGAATCTAGCATTGTTCGGAGCGTTGGAATGTTGTAGTATTGGACGCAAACGGCATTCGACAGCACTCACAACACACCAAAATCACGACACAGTTGAAGTCACTCATGTTTTGGAAGGTTCATCGGTGGGCTCCTTCATCTATGATTTGGGAGGAGAACGACCTTGAGTACCCTCTGACAGCGCCTGGGTTGCTTCGACCTTTGCTGGCAACGCTTTGCATGCCTCTAGCACCTGCTCCTCCAATGCATCTACCTTGCATGGCAAGTCCTTCTCGAACACGAGCCGTCGATGAGCAGCCACATGACCTTTTGCCTTCGCAGCTCGCGCCATCACTTTTTCCTACATCATGAACTAGTATCCACCACAGAGTTCTTCACGTGTGATAATGTAGAGTATGCATGTCTTGAGCTTTTGGACATGATACACACGAATATGTTGGCTCGAGAAAGGTACACAGTCGCCACCTTAAACCTTCGACATACGCTACATTCACAACCTCTAATGACCACCTCAATACTTCCGTTGCAACCTTTTACCTTACAGTAATTCTTTCTCGGGGGAGGGTGACTAAACTAATAATAACACCTTTATATATATTTTATGTTGTGGACATATTTGGTCTTCCCATCTACTATTCAAACATACATTTTTCCAACTAATGCCTGCATGGCAGTCGGAAGCTCTAAGAAGTGGCAAGCACTTTGCACGCAACATAGATGTAGCCCAAATGAAGTATGCATTTTAAAAAACTATCATGTATCACAGATGCAGGAATTTGCTTTAAAGGTAAGAGCATACCGTCCTCCTAATGTACATGAGTACGACTTGTATTGTGACTATGTGCTGTGATCTACAGCTACTAATCTCGAGTCTTAAGTTGAGGCGTTAGGTACTAGTTACACAAGTTTGCGCATCAAGGTGACTTCTAGGAGCCTATTATGTTGCAATTAGCTTGGCATTCATTATAGAATTGATGGGCTGCGTGCTGCACATTGTGCACGATAACCGGAGCGTGGCTATGCAATAATACAGTATGGGGTAGTGGCTCAGTTCGTATCCTCGTACAAGGATGAATATATGTGATACATAGAAGCTAGGTCGCAGACCCTGAGCTAAAAGAGCTATGGTTGACGCTGCACTACCACACAAAAGACCATCATACATCGAGCACACACGAGCTATACACAATATGCATGGGCGTACCATTAATGGATTGTGCGTAAACGACACTTGCAAGAGAGATAGAAGATAGCAATTGGGTATATACAGTGATTTAATACTACCCTTCTTCATGCTAAGTTTGCCTACAAACCCCCGAGTCTGTCCATTTTTTTTTTGAACCTTTCTAGAAATCAATCCCATCTGTCTTTCATCTTAACTTTGAAACCCATAGGGATACCCAAAAGTTTGAAGATTATCCATGAGGAATTCTCTTATAGCCCATTTGTTCTAGAAGATTTTGGGGGTCTCCAAATAACAAGAGGCATAACTAGTTTTTGAGTGATTTATTTTGGATCCAAATGCAGTACAAAAGATATCCATACAATACATAGCTCTGTGTTTCTGAAGGTCAGAGTAGTATCATCTGCAAATTGCTAGTTTACTAGCTGCTTTCCTGAAGGGAGCTCTATACCATTGATTTCCCCCATTACCACTTGATCTTTTATTAGCCCTCCCAAAGCATCTGTAGCTATAGAAAATAAGAGAATATTTTGATAGTCTTTCGATTTCGAGTCCAGTGGTACAAGCTACTATGGCCCTTATCGATAACAAGGAGATACACAAAAAGATCATTGAGCATGACATGGTGCCAAAGGAAATAGGTAATAACACATTGTTGCATACCCTTGGCATTGAAGAATGGTCGTTAGTCCTTGATACAAGCCAAAAGAGTACAAAAATAGCCTATGCACTACTTTCTGAAATGGAAACTATGATAGATGAAATCATTTGCAACGATGATGTCAATGTGCATCATCATGAAGAAATGCTGCCTAGAATTGAAAAGGCTCTATGTTCTATCATTATACCTAAGGTCTCTCTCTCTCTCTGTCTCTCTCTGCGTCTCTCTGTCTGTCTGTCTGTCTGTCTGTCTCTCTCTCTCTCTCTCACTAAGTGCTTATTCTTGCATTTGTAAATTTTCAATTATCCCCAATTTTTTCCTACTACTTTTTTATACCTTTTTCTTGAATGTTCTCCGCTTGTCCTAAATTTTCTCTCTTTTTTTTAAAAATTTTTTATTTTCTTACTATTTACCTAGTTTCCCTCACTAATTTATATTTTCTTGTTAAAATTTTCCATCATTTATATATACACGTATATATGTATATATACATTTTTCTTATTTTTTCCTTCATTTCTCATTAATTTTGTTTTTTGTTTTCCCTGATTTTTCACATTTCTATAGATTTTCTACTCTTTTTTTTAAAATTTTCCATATATTTTTTCAATGTTCTAATTTTAGGAGTTTTTTTTCTAATTATGCGGGTTAAAGTTTTTGGCTAAGTTTCAAATTTATTGTGACCCCGATAACAAGGGAGGAGTGTCTATGACACCTGTCTTCCCAACTTAAGTTAACCTTGTTCTTATCATGTTTTCTTGTTGGATGGTGGCAGGTATGCAGATTCTCCTCTTCAATAAGTAAGATGCTTGTCAAGACTGCACCGACATTATAATTTTTTACACTTTGTATGAACAACCATGTAATAAATAATTTTTTATTTGCCCTTATCTGAGCTTCGTGTGCTGTGTTGTTAAAAGGTTTTTCATTTTAAACACACACACACTCTCTCTCTCTCTCTCTCTCTCTCTCTCCTGACAATCACCCAGATGCTAGAATTGATGTACTGTAATTGCCATCTTTTGGCATAACGTTTAACAAGTTGAAAAGCTCGTGGCTTGTTATGATCAAAGATTGACTCTCTGTGTAGCCAAACCCAACAAAAGTGTTTTTTGGGACTTTTAATGAGTCATCAGACTAAGGAAAAATGCAAAGAGAAGAAGGGTAAAAGCATTAAACCATGTAAAATTCAAGTCATATATTCATTAACATATGACCTTTATTTGTGAAAAACTCACTCAAACACAAATGGTTGCTTATTGATAAATAGCATATTATTAATCGTTGCTTATTGGTTAAGAAATAAGAATTTATGCAAAAGGGTTTAATTTGCAAATGACATTTAACTTTTTGAGCGGAGGAATAGGAAAGGGCAATGTGGCCCTTCACTTCGTGGGTGACCCTTCATTTCTTAGGGGACCCTTCATTTATGGGGAGGACGCAACTATATATAACATGTTGGGAGCATATAAATTCATGGCATGGTGGAATAGTCGACTAGCCATATACTTTGATTGTGGACTTCGTAAGTCATGACCTTCTGCATTGAATGCTCAAAAGCTTCAAAGGTAAGAGCATACCATCCTCCTATTGTACATGCCTACGACTTGTATAGTGACTATGTGTTGTGATCTACACCCACTAATCTCGACTCTTAAGTCGAGGCATTAGGTACTTGTTACACAAGTTTGCAGGTTGAGGCGACTTCTAGGAGCCTATTACCTTGCAATTAGCTTGGAATTCATTATAGAATTGATGGGTTGTGTGTTGCACACTGTGCACAATAACAGGAGCATGGCTATGCAATAATACAATATGGGGTAGCGGTTTAGTTTGTATCCTCGTACAAGGACGAATCTACATGATGATACATAGAAGCTGGGTCGCGGTCACTAAGCAAAAAGAGCTACGGTTGATGTTGCAATACCACACAGAAGACCATCATACGTCGAACACACATGAGCTATGCATAATATGCATGGGCATACCAATAATGGACTATGCGCAGAACAACAAGGACCGCACGGATTCCAACTAAAAGACTACATAGACCAGTGCATTTGGTGCGGGGATCTGGATTCCAAGGGATCTTGGGTCCTGTGGCCACAATCCATGGGAGGAACATTAAGGACAGTTAGGTTACCTGATGCTTTTCTTACATTTAAAATTAATAAAATATATTCGTCTAATTTTTCTAGGCCCTTTAAGGGGACCTTAGGACCTATTATTTATACAGAGGATGGTAAATATTCTATTGGAGGCCATGCAACTAATAAGATACACGATGGAGATGCAAGCATGATGGAGATGGCTATGGAGTATGAATAGTGACAAGGTTAATGACATGATTAACATGTTTAGCACCGATCAAGACACACACATGCAATGGAATGGCTTAAGCCAACACATATGACCCAAGGGCAGAGAGGTAGGAGCTCTCGTTAATTAAGTACAAGAGTGCTAATCCACTAAGGGGACTCTCGACATTTTTAGGTACGCACACTCTCTCACAAATAGGTTCACTACTGCCTTTTCACACTTGAGCATGAGGGAGAACCTCACTTTTGTAGCCTATATAAAGGCATCCTCTAGATTAATCAAGTCTCTCCTTTTTGTCCTTGAATCAACTCTCTTCTAGGTTGTGTATCTTTGCATGCTAATCTTTTAGCACCCTTTTTTTTTTGGTGCTACAACTATGTTGCAACTACTTAGAATTCCCTTGGTAGATGCCAATGTGGTGATGGAGGATGTGTCTAAAATTCTAATGGAGTTGCCATTGTGGCAAGAATAAATAAATCATCTTGTAAATAGCTTGTACAATTTTTTGTTAGCCTGCGAGGCCTGTGTGCCTGCTAATCTATTTGTATAAATAGACTAACTTTGTGTGTGCTACGACTGCAATTGTAGTAGTAGGGCTATCATCATAGAAACCTTACATTAGTAAGATAATAGTAATTTTGTATAGTAGACACAATCCTTAGACTCTCCCAACACATCAGCAGAGTAAAATAATAGTCCATGGACTCTTGTCGGTGTCTGAAAGAGTCCCCAGCATCTCCGTGTCCATGGTTGTAGTGGAAGTCCACAACAACTGGTGCCATTGCCGGGGAATCGATCCAAATGCTTGTGTGATGGTTATAGAATTGTGAGTATAGAGTACCCAATGCTCAGTAGGATTGGACTATATTGATTTGGAGAGCTTGATGAATAATATGATTCATCTACTATTGTTTACTATAGATTTAGTTATGGTTGCAAATTAGGTTGAAAAATAGCTAATAGGTCATTTTAGAGGCTTACATGTTCATTCCATATCAGATAACTCATATCACTAGGTGGGTAACATGACACAAATATGTCCTAGGACATCATTATGTTCTGTTATCTCATGTTTCTTGATAAATTAATTTGGTAATGCACAAACACCTCTCATCCATTTCTTAATTTCCTGTGTTGCCATTAGACATGAAGAGAACTTGACATTTTTTACCCTGATCGAATCATGTCAAAAGTTGATAAAAAATTCTACTAATTGGATTTACTAGTGTTAAACCATTTTACATTTAAAGCAATGGATATCTTGTTCGTGATACATAGAGAATGATAGATTTTTTCTTGACTCAAAGGATCCATTAACCCATTTATAGTATGGAGTCTAGTTCATTTATTTAATGCTTCTAAATAGGATCCTTTTTTGATAGAAAGATATACCAAGCTTTACTTTGGCACCTTATAATGAGCTTAGTATATGTTATTCCTTAACGCAAGTATTTTTAAACATTCAAGTTACAAATTGAACTTTATAAGGGCTTTCATGAGTTTTGAAGTGTAGCACGAGTGGTGAATTTTTGCCAAACATATGAAAGAATAGTTTTATATCCTAGAGTGTTCCCCACCAAGTGATACATGGTGCTAGGCTAAATTACTATAGTATACTTGTTAGCTTTATGCATTAGTTTCAACATTTCAGTTGTAGGTACATCAAATTGTGCATCATTGAAAATGGTTGCTTGCATGATTTGGGAGTGCTGCAAGCATATTTTTTGTGTGAAAAACACCTAAATTTTACACTTATTCTACACATAATTAGATACACACACTCCACAACGTTAGGCAAAGCAAGACCAAAACCATAAATCTTGAAAAGTTGCAAGGCCCTCGAACTAAGACTATCCCTCGAGTTGTTTACTTGAACCCTTGCATTAGCTAGCCTTGCCTTAGTTAACTCACCACAAGCCCTTTATTGTAATTAGATCCTTGAGCTAGCAACTCAAGGTCACAATAGAGTTTACATGAGCCTTGAGCTAAGTTCTTCAAGGAAAGTTCACCCTCAAGTAAGAGCTTAAGTCGAGCCCTAGAGTTAGATATTGTACAACTTGAGCCCTTAAGTTAGCGACTTGAGCCCAACACACACACACACACACACACACACACACACACACACACACACATGCACATGCATGCACGCACGCACACATTCTAATACACAATAATTGCCCCCCCTCTCTTATGCATTGCCTAATAATTTATTAAGTATTTTTTCTTGAGTGGACTGACAGTTCACACATGTGGGTCACATAAAAAAGATGGTTTAAATGTCACACATTTGATTCATTTGTTTAGTTCACTATCATAAAAGGTTATAACAAAAATATTATTGAAAAAAGAAAAATGTTCATTAAAATAGTTGTTACAGCTTGCTTCGAAAGGAGATGGATATAGATTTTGTTACTGGGATCGAGGTGATATTATGTTGCAAAAGAGAAGTAGTTTCATTTGCTATAATCCATGATAGTGATCCAAATTATCTTTGTCACTTTAAAATACTTGGCAAAGATAAGGTGGCAGTTATTAATTCTTAGTGTACATGTCGAGCTAAAGCATAACTGTGGAGATTTGAAAATACTTGGAGATGTTATGAATTATAATGTTTTTATCACATCATTTATTGCATGGGACAAAGATGAAACTTTTCCAACACATGTCATCGCGAATACAAAGTGCATCTCTTTGGATTTCAGTGTGGGAGATATTTTGCAAATGATATTATTTGCAAATAAGAACATAGCGAAAGGTTGCCTGATTGGGACCTGGCTTTAGCTTATGGGGTTTAACTATAGAATAGAATTGATCCCTTCCACTCCGCACATTTGTTTTGCTAAGTAGGAAACTAAAGCAAGACTGGATCCAACACTTAGTCCATGGTTGTTTTTATCGAAGGTGTATATGTATATTAATATAAAATCCTGACGAAAGTTTATCGAGCTATTTTTTTTAAGTTTCACAATATTGATAGAATATAGCGCAATTTTTTTATTTTCTTTTGAATTTTGAAGTAAAATATGTAAATCCTGGCAAAATTTCCAATTTTTCACATAAAAGTTTCAAATCCTGGCGAATGTTTCAAACATTTATTTTTATTAGGGCATACAAACTTTTGACACCAATATAAAAGTTTCTCTTCTTAATGAAACTAACATGAAAAAATGATCCTTGACTTAGTCATCTTCTTCACAAAATAGCCAGATGGTTCATCAAGCCAAAATTGTAAAATTCCACACTTATTGGCTGTAATCATCAATAAAGAGCTATAGGAATGAGAAATGACTCTACCCCAGTCACCAAAACCTATTGAGTAGTTGGACATTCGCTTTTCACTAGCATGGGAGCCATCACCAACTTCTCCTACTATCACATTGGCAAATGTGGATATCTCAGAAGAAATGCCTATCCTAGAGATCCAAATTGAGCAATTACCCCATGAGATGCTACAGCTCGGTGCACAACTACAACCAATATATCTCCAACAATAGCAAGATCCAGAGCTTGAGGCTAATTTAGCACTTGAGCTTGAGGCTACATTGGCACCAGCATTGCCCATCAACACCATGCCGGTCCATGAGCCACAAGAGGAGCTAGTGCCAGAACAATAGTATGAATATTGTACCAAAGCGACTGAGATACCATTGGAACAACCCCCAACAAGTACTACAGAATCATCAGTATGGCTACATGCCTATCCTAGAGATCCAAATTGAGGAATTACCCCATGAGATGCTACAGCTCGGTGCACAACTGCAACCAATATATATCCAACAACAACAAGATCCAGAGCTTGAGGCTAATTCAGCACTTGAGCTTGAGGCTACATCGGCACCAGCATTGCCCATCAACACCATGCCGGTCCATGAGTCACAAGAGGAGCTAGTGCCAGAACAATAGTATGAATATTATACCCAAGCGACTGAGATACCATTGGAACAACCCCCAACAAGTACTACAGAATCATCAGTATGGCTACATGGGAAGCCATTGTATCAGCAATATCGACAGTCCTCATTACCGTCTATCATTCTCCATCATCAGGCTAGCCAAATGCTACAAATGTCAGAACTATTCACTAGCTTGGCCAAGGAGGAACATGCACAAGAATTGGAAACAACAGTAATCAAAAACCAATTCCAGGTGATCACCCTAGAGTTCAGGGCACTTTCGATGCAAATAGATGAGAAAGAGGTTGAGGAAGTGCACATGAACCAAGTTCAAGAGAAGGTAGTGAGGGATGTGACCTCCAACCTCCACCAAAGCCAAATACATCTGACAGCAGCAGTCCAATCTATGTCAATCCTACACACCTCCTATAACTCCTTGACCTCTACACATGCTCAATAGATGGAGGCACTAGCACAAGCTTGACTCATTCTAATCCACAAACAAGAAGAGCTCCAGGATTGCCAAGACAAGATTGAAGACATGCAACAGTCTTTGGCAATACGTACATTCAGCATTGAAGAGCTTACAAGCGACTACAGAATCTTAAAGGACCAACTTGCTACCACTAAAGAGGCCAATGGTCCAATACCACTGAAGTCATTCCTCAACAAGCGTAGGTCACCTTGCAAATGAGAAGGCTTAAGGAGGCATATACATCCATCTACCATAAATATAAAGAGAAAATGGATGAGATGCAATCCCAAAAGATAATCATCTCCAAGCTTGAACTCCAATTTCTAGTGCACAACAATGAGGCAATGGCAGACAACACCAATGAAGTCCCACTCCAATGCCCAACGGTGGTATACCAAGAGTTGTGGCCACTCTACAAGTAGAAGATCACCTCAACGCACGAGTGCTTATCCAATGGAAACAACTCCAAGTCACGGTCGTATCTGCTTATCCAACAATCAAATGGGAACATTCCATAGGGACCAAAACTCTACACCTAATTTTCCAAGACTTTTCCAAAGATGAGAAAAATATATTCTTCCTATCAACACATGCCGAGTTCATAGCACTCAGGACGAATGCTTTTATCGCATATGTATGCCTTATGGGTAGTCCTCCCCTCAGGGTTATGCTTGTTTGTTGTGATTGCTATAAGGGCCATCACTATCATTTGCAAGGCATGACATAAATGACATCCCACCCTTGCAGTTGATGATCCCATCACACCAGCAAAAAGAAGAGTCAGAAGATGATAGGGCCTATCTCACATCCAACTTCCCATATCTAACCACTCTCTGCCAACCTCATTACCTCACTTATCCATGCTTCTACCACCCTCTTAACCTTCCCTGATCTCCATCCTATCATCTAAATTCCCTTCATCATCTCTTTGCTCATGCCTCTCACCATTTTCATCTAAACCAATAGTCACAAACTTACGAGCCCCTACACCTAGCCTCTTTCCTTCCCTTACTAATCCTACCCTCGAGGATTGCCAAGCTGCTCAAACCATTTGCCTAGTTCTTCCCCCCCTCACCTCTACTCCCCCTTCCACAAGTAACAATCTTCCATATTTCTTCCCCATGTCCCCAAATTCTCTCCCTGCCCCATCATCACCTCTGACACTACTTGTGCTGCCATCAACAGAAAATAACACAGTATTTGATTTTGAATATTAGGATCCAGATAATCCAATTTGCACTCCCATGCCGATTTCCATTTATGGGTATGATTTTGATGTGATAGCACTCTCAGTACCATTAAGGAATTTTGGAGCAAATATTATGATATGAAAACTCGAGGTGGGTGGCAACTTCCCTACCAGCCTTCATCATCATCAAATTAGTGAAGATTGGATAAGCAATTTGGATCCCCAACCTAATTGGCACCATCCCAAGATCTTTGATGTAATCTTCTTGAAATATTACCTACATTCACCTCCATGTCTGAGAACCCATCCAAAGTTCTATGCAATTCCACGACGTCATAGATGGGAAGCCAACATACACACTTTGGATGAATATTGTACCATTAATTGGCCATCGAGCCATACTTTGGTGTAGAATGGAATAGCTAAGGCACACACTCATTCGAGCACTTCAACAACATGAGCAAATAATGTGCAACAACATTGACCGCTTCCTTCACGAAAGTGCTATCTTCTACAAAACATTGGAATACATTCAAGAGGTCCCCAGCCACTATTTGAATCCACTCAGTTTCAATCCCAATGAACAGATCGACTCTATCAAAGAGTCATCTTTCTAGAAGCGCACCACATATCTTTGTTCGAACAAATGGTGGATACAGGCTACCTGGAAACATAGGAAAATTTGAATGGTGCCAAGTCTTTATAGTAGGATCAATTGGCATAAAACAAGTTTCACAACCACTAGATTTCATGCATGGCATCCCAGTTATGTGATCACAATAAGCCATAACCCGAGGACGGATAATAGAATGGATCCGGGACTATACTTAATAATGATGGAATTAAGCCCATACTCTTTGGGGCATTGTGTTGAGTTCTATTTTGCTATTCCAAGAAATTGTCTTGAGTATCCATGCTTCCTTGCACTCCACGTCCAAAAGCATGTCCTAACCTTGCAACTCCTCCTCCCCTCTCACTCTCCTCCTCCCCCCTCCTCCTTGTCCTCCTCCTCCCTCCTCCTCCTCCCTCTCCTCCCTTCTTGTCTCTCTCTCCTTTCCCCCAATGCTCTTACATCTTCTTCCTCTCCCACTCCTATTCTCCCTCTAAACCCTTAGGTTCTAAACCCTTAACCTCCAAGATCTATGAGGAAGAGGAGTTCTCCACCATGTACTCTACCCTGAACCTTAGATCCTCCTTCTAACCCTTGAACCTCTTCTAAACTCTGGAACCTCCTTCTAAACCATGAACCTCCCTATAACCCTTAAACTCCTCCTAAACCCTTCAACCCCCAATCAAGGAGAAAGCTTTCATTACCACAACCATGATGATGCACGTTCCTTTCACACATGCATGCATTATGTTTGCTTACCATACTTAAGCCTACATCTCTCACTGGAATATGACTCGAGGTCCTAAACTACACTTATACTACAAATGACACCACCGATATATCTGTAGGTGACAAAAAGCCTCAGAACCTTGCATACTAAGATTACCCTACTCTTCCTGTGGAAGATGTTGGAAAGAGTCAACAATTAGCCTTTTATAGACTCTTGGCTACGCACGACACTTAATTGTCATCTTTATTTTACAAGCTTGATCCTTGGCACACAATAGCTCTCACATGACTTGGTTTTGACAGTTCTGACAGCTCACACATAGTGTTCTCACAGTGGGTAAACACTCTCGCTTGTACATGGGTAAGCCTCTTGCACAGAGCACCAAACCACCTCTAGCATGGAGTTATTCTCATCACATAGCTGATGATACACTAGTCATGACTCCAGATGAGATCTGTGAGTGGAAAGTGAACCTTCTTTGACCATTTATTGCCATAGGGTATGTACTCGTGTATGATGTGAACTCAAGCCTCATTGGCCTTGACATATGAGATGTAGATTCTCTAGCATGGATCAACCTGCTTCTTCACATCATGCACACTTGTCATTAAGCCCTCAAAATGAGGCACATTTGGTAGTAAGCCCTCAGCATGATGCATATTTGATGGTGAGCCCTTAGTACAAGGCACTCCCATCAAAGCTCAGACTAATTCTTGTGATGCACAAGGATCACTCTCATGCATGGATCCAACTCCATCCTTTGCCACAGATGCAGATACTTACGAGGAGTTCATTGATCATGTAGATTTACAACAGATAAGTCCTTAGTACAAGGCACTCACATATTCTGCCGCATGTAGAGATACATGCCAAAGTGCATTCATCTCTTTAGGAGTTTCCATTCTAGCATCCATCACTGATGCTTTCACCTATGACATGGAGCATACCATGGACATAGTTCCCTTCAGAACTTCAGATCATTAGATCAGTATTCAAGACATTCTAGCATAAACTCAATCATGCCGCATTGCACCAAGTCATCACCACTACTTTCTCTCAACATATTATTCCTCAGCATGAGGATACCTATGGATCAGTGTGGTCCTCCCCTAGTGCAGTGGATGTCATCAAGTTCAACAATCTTTATTATTTGACTACATCTTACTTCTGACAAAAGTAAATAGGAGGTTAGGGTGTCACTAACTACAAGCCTTTCTCTGATCCCAATCAAGCACAAACATGCTTTGTAGACTCTTATGCATCTGAGTCAGTTTCAAGGGTGGCTGAACAGGAGGAGCTAGAAGACATAAGAGCATCTTGGGTTAACAGTGAGAGCCACCATGTTGATATAGCCAGGTAGAGATGCACAGCCCCCATGCCATGGAGCGAGTGACCAAAGCACACACAAATGAGATCCAGCACACATAGCTCTTGAATTGGCTGTGTATGGGGGGGGGCTATGAGCATTCAGCTCCTTGTGTGAGCTAGGCACTAGGTGGGGGGGGGGTGAGGCCCTTGTATGAGATAAGCACTATGTGGGGGTGTGGTGAGTCCTTGTATGAGCTGGTCACTAAGCGAGGGGGTAGAGAGGTCTTAGGAGGGGCAAAGATGCATGTAGGGTAGTCGCGGCTTGGGGACAACAGACTGGGGGTGCTAATAGTTGGCACAAGAGGTCTGATGGAGGGAAGGTAGCTTGAGCAAGATAGATGGCATGGGTAGACTGAGGGATTATTTTGAAGACATATGGGGAAAACAACCCCTGGATAATAATTCCATTAGAGCCTACTCATCATCAAGGACACCCAATAAGGCTACTAAAAATGTCCTTACCAGCCTCAATAAGAGTTGTACAGTCCTCATTGAGAAGATAGATAATTTAAAAGCCACTAATGTGGCCTCACTAGTTTAGCAAGCACTTGTGGATAAGGTATTTAAATGAAGCAACAGGGTGCGAAGATGCAGGAAGAATGGAGGAAAGAGAAAGCCAAAAGAGAAGAATGGGAGAAAGACAAATTGGAATGGGTAGCTGTCGATACAAGCCTCTAGGATTATGTGCATGCTTTGAATTTTGAGTTACATCAAATCAAAGAAATGAAAGGGGCCATGGAAGAGACATGCAAGGCAATGGAAGAGCTCAAAATAGAGAATGCCAACCTCAAGCAAGATATTATATCTATGCAAGCCACAATGCAAGGGAAGCACATTAAACTTAAACAACAAATTAGCATGGGGTAAGTCAAAATGTTGGAAGTGCCATTAGCCCCTAAAAAAGAGATCATTTCAAATGCCTTTGAAGAGGACAAGAGACGGTGTGAAGAGAGTGGGAGAGAAGTAAGGAGTCTCACTTGCAGCTTTCTCACATACACAATGGGGGAATACACACAAAGGTGGAGGCTGAAAATAGTTTTCCTCTTCTTGGTTGTGAAAGCCAAAAGAACTCTCTCTAAGTACAAAAGGAATAGGTGAACCCCATATGTGGGTCTCAAACCAAACTCAGCTAACCTAGGTAGCATACTAACTGAGCCATTGCTGCACCCCTGTACTCAGCCTCTGTGCTTGACAAGGCAACTGTAGGCTATTTCTTGCTACTCCAAGTGACTGCAGCACTCCCAAAAGAGAACACATATCCACTGGTAGATCATCATCAAGGATCTGTTCTAAGCCACTGGATTCACCATCCACATAAGAGTGACGTGCATTCACATCAAACATGGGCTAATCTACTTTCTCTTTTCCTTTTTGTGATACTTGCATACCACTATCTGCATTGCTTTGAGGAGATCCTCGTGATCTCAATCTGTCTGTCCATGGCAAAGTATGCGAACCACTGTAAGAGGACACTACAGGTCCACTAATATTTTGTGATTGCTGCTGTGAATTCTATGCAACATTACCATTTTGTGCATCTACATCATCAATCACATTTACTGGTTTATACCATCTGCTCATCTCATCAAAAACAACATCTCTACTCACTGTAAACTTACGAGTAGAAGGGTTATAGCATCTATACCCTTTCTGCTACAGAGAATAACCAATAAAGATGCACTTCTCAGCTTTTGGATCCAACTTGGATCTCAACTCATCTGGCACATGAACATAGGCAATGCAACCAAAAACTTTCAGATGAGAAATATCTGGTTTCCTACCAGTATACCTCTCCTCTGGCATCATGCCATGTATTGCTGCAGTGGGAGTCTTATTCATTATGTAGACTACTGTAGCAACTACTTTAGCCCAATAATAATCTGGCAGGTCTTTTTTGTTGAGCATGGCACGAGATACCTTTCCAATATGCCTGTTTTTCCTTTCTGCAAGTCCATTTTGTTGTGGGGTATGACTGCATGAATATTGCTACTTTATGCCATGCTCTTGTAGAAACCTTGCAAGCTCATTTGAGAGGTACTCTAGCCTTAGGCATTTTATTTGCAGGCATGTTTCTTTCTCAACCATAGCTTTAAAAGCTTTGAAATGCCCAAACACTTCACTTTTCTTTTTCATAAAATACACCCAAACTTTTCTACTGTAGTCATCAATAAAAGTGACAAAATAATGACAGCCTCCAATAGATGCAGCTTTAGTAGTCCACACATCAGAGTGGATTAATTCCAATGGCCTCTTACTCTCTTGAACATGTCTAGGAAATGGTTTCCTTGCCTATTTTCCAAATTGACAAGCTTCACATACTCTATGTATTTCTGCAACCTTGAACTTAGGAATCTTGCAACAATATTTTGGGCCTACATTAATTTAAGTCACTGTACATTAACATGACCAATGCGTTTATGCTAGATATCAATATTTGCAACTACACCGGTCCCATGTGCAAACATTTCTGCATGAATGTAAACATCCTACCTTTCTTCTTCCCTTTTGCTATCAAGCGATCTTTATTTTTCATATCCTCAACAAAGCATCCATGAGGATTAAATCTGACTTGCAAGCCCTGCTCAACCATTTGACCAACAGAAACCAAGCTCTTGGTGATATTCAGGACATGAAATACATCAGACATGTATTTCTTTTTCCCATCTTGCATAGACAAAGGAAATTTACCAATCTGCACAATAGGATGTGCAGTATCATCACCAGTCTCCACAAATCCTGGTCTTTACCAGTCATGATGTCATTTTGCTTTTTATAGCAGTCTTTAACCATATGACCCGTTTTACCATAGTAGTAGCATTCAACATTTTTGTTTGTATTCTGTCCTCTCTGCCATCCACCACGACCTCTTTGGCTCCCCCTACCTCTAAAGTTACCACGTCCTCCTCCATAGGATTGGTTTTCTTGAATTTGGTACGTATTTTGATTTCTGCCACGGCCTCTAGATCAGCTTGCTCCTTTGAGTAGAAGACAGCTTCTTTTGAAGTTCCTTCTGAAGAAGGTGCACCACCATTTCTTTGCTCTTCGAAAATTAGAAGAGCAATCAACTCCTCAAAATCAGGAAAATTCTCACAGACAACAATGGATGTATAAAATTGTGCATAATCCTTTCCTAGCCATTCAAGGTCATAGAAACTAAATCATCATCTTTTGCTTGTGACCCAATAGAAGCAAGTGCATCTGCAATCTTCTTCACCTTCATGTGGTAGTCATTGATGCTCATATTTTCTCTCTGCACATTATGCAACTCCTGCTTGAGCTGTATTTTCTTGGCTTGCATATTTGTGCTATACATTTTTGTCAAAGTATCCCATGCCTCCTTCGGCATACTTGCATCCTGAATATGCACAATCATAGAATCTGAAATACTGATAGACAACTAGTACATAACTTTTTTGGCTCTCTCATGCTAGCCTTTAAATGCTTGCAACTCTTGTTGATTGGGAACATTAGGAATAACTGGTTCTTGTTCAGCTCCAGTAATGAACTCCCAATAGCCTTTTCCCTTAAGGAAATTCGTCATTCTAAACTTCCATTCTTGGAAGTTGTTCTTGTCAAGCTTTTCAGTGACTATCTATGAAAGAGCATCAGACCATTACAGAACACTGCAAACCTATTTTGTCACTGCAAAAAACACAACTTCTGCCTTACAAGGGCAAATCTACAAAACTGACGAAAGTGGTATTTGACCACCGAGTCACTTCCTAGTGACGATTTTGCATCAACAGGATATACGAATGATTCTGTCACTCCCAATACCTTAGCATACCGGCATACAATGCAATTTCTATGACAACTTTTCACCGACCTGTGGAACAATGTTTGCACAACAAAAATAGGGCACTTTTCTAAGTGCCTGTGGAAAACTTCCTCCACCAAAATGGGCCCTGAAATGGCCTTGAATTTTTTGAAAAAAGTCACCAAGGGCTTTGCCCTTGCCCGTAGCATATACTGCCCTCTTGCCACACCGTGAAGGGCATTCCAATCTAAGATAGTGCACTCTTGCACTTTCCGGTTGTGCTACCTGCAGAGATTTGCTCCCAAACTCAAAAAAGGAAAGCAACACTGATCCTCTTACCAAGACACCGCGAACTTGGTTTGCTTTCTTGAGCTCCTTACCATGAACCGAGCTCTGATACCATGTGAAGAGAGTGGGAGAGAAGTAAGGAGTCTCACTTGCAGCTTTCTCACATACACAATGGGGGAATACACACAAAGGTGGAGGCTGAAAATAGTTTTCCTCTTCTTAGTTGTGAAAGCCAAAAGAACTCTCTCTAAGTACAAAAGGAATAGGTGAACCCTATATGTGGGTCTCAAACCAAACTTATCTAACCTAGGTGGCATACTAACTGAGCCACTAACTAGAGCACATAAAGATAGCTATCATCCAGCTATTATTCATGGGCAGTGTACCAACCGCATCTGCAGCTAACAAGTCGGTGACATAAGTGCACAATGGTCACCCTGGCATATCATGAGTGGAGCTCGATATCTCAACAGATGGGACAACAAATGCTTGAATATACTTGTTAGAGGCCTACCAATAGGGGATACTCCCATAGTCGATGCCAAAGTACTTCTCGCTAAGATAGGGATCAACCTGACTTGTGAGACACCTTGGAGGGTGGGTAAAGCGGATGCACCAACTAGACCATTGGTAATAATATTCCATACAAAAGAGGATAGATCCACTCATATGAGCATGAGTGTAGCATTTATGGGTACGGGGACCTTTTTGGATGATAATCTCACCAATATGAACATCAAAGGCAGGGAATGATGAAAGTGATGGTAGCAAGATAGGAAGGCAAATGGGCTGCATACAGAGATGGTATGATCATTCAAGAAAGGCAAAAAAGAGTAGAAAAAGAGGAGGGAGAGGAAGGTGAATTGTGATTGTGATTGTATTGGGCAAGTGGGTAGGGTACAAAAAGGGGGCTGAAATAGTAGTGTGAAATTGCAATGGAGCACTTTGGTCTGACTCATTTGGGTTCGTGGAAACATATACCGATCGAGACATGGTCTTCTACATTGAGACACATGAAATCCTAGAATGAGGGATTCCCACAATAATAGGCTATATCTGGGAATTCGCCCATAGGAAAGATGAGGGAGACAATGGGATACGAGTCTTAGGAGGTATGGTTGTCCTTTTTAGATCATAGTTGAGACCATTCATATCCATGGTGTGTAGGGAGGAACATGCACAACATATGTGGATACGAGCTCAGCTATCAAATACATGACCAGTTTTCATCGCGGTGTATTACTTCCTCCCAGAGACATCATCTTCAATGCACGCACATGGGATAGACAACTTGGCCTACTCTATTTGGTGCCAATCTCTGATAGTACTAGACATAGATGCAATATAGCTAAAGATATTGATGCAATTATCTCAAATGGTGTCTAGAGATGGCCATCACCTGGTGGGATCACTGGTTTCCCACATGGTGGAGGGACAAGCATAGTGGACTACCTATTGGGTCCACTAGATTTTGTCTCATAGATACATGATTTTACTATGCCCCCCCCTCCACTCAATGCCATGATTTTACTATGCCATGCCCCCCGTCCACTTAGTGCCAACCACTCATATCTTGCCTTCTACATCTTGGTTGCCATGCTAGTCAGGTGGAGGGCCCCTCCTATCCCCACTCATGTTCACATTAGGGGAGATTTGGGGTCTCAAATAGGCCTCGAATTAGTGCTTCCTAATTTCATGGGATTAGGTGTACCAATGGGAGTGCTCCATTGCATGGGGGAATGGTATGCTCCAGCAAATCCCAAGGATATTATCTTTGAGCCATCCATATTCTTGATGAAGTATTTATCACCTAGATACCAAGAAAATACCATAACTCTCCCTAATCTTTCATGTCAAACTCTACTGAAAGTTTCTTTTTCAAAGCTGAAATTTCCTTCACAAGACTTCTTGATTGTCTAAACTGCATGTTTTTCAAGGATTTATTGATCTCCTCACACCAAGCTCTAGGTGCCTTCTTGAACCCGTATAGTGCTTTTTTTAGTCTACACACATAATCAGGATGCTTCGAGTTTCAAAATGTATTTTTCACATCCATTTTCCATAGTCTCCATCCATACATGCTTCCTAATGCAATCACCGTTCACACAGTTGTCATCTTGGTAACAGGACTAAATGTTTCATTATAATCTAAGCCATGTGCTTGTACATTTCCCTTGGCAACCAACCATGCCTTATAGCACTCTACACTCGCATTGTATTTACATTTTACCTTCTTGTAAACCCTTTTACATAAAATAGCTTTCTTTCCAATAGGTAAACGCACTAAATCCCATGTCTTATTCTTCACCAACGCATCCATTTTCATGATCCGTTGCTTCTTCCCACTCATCCTTCCCAATTTATTTCTAAAACTATGTAGGTTCTTTATGTTGCGAAACCATATACATATACCCATTATAGCTAAGCCTATCAATCAGGTAACATTCTCTCTCCGATCTTCTCAACTTTGGTACATTCTTCTCTTCTCCTCTAGCATACCATGCTCAACATCTATGCTCTCATCTTGAGAACTCTCTTCATGTATTTTCCTCTTTCCTCTGTTATCATATTTTCTACCAGGTAAGTGTCCATTCCAAGGGTTTATGCTTTCTACGGTTTTACATACAAACCCGGTCGTAGGATCATTGCATTTGTAACCTTTTTTTTCCATCGAGTAGCCTAAGAGAACACACTTTATTGCCTTTGGTTCCATCTTCTTTCTCACTTCTCCAAGCACATGCACATAACATATGTAGTCAAAAACCTTCATGTAGGTAAAGCTAGGCTTAATACCATACAGCTTCTGACATAGTGATATCTCATGAATCATAGCTATGGGTGTGCTTTTCATGATGTGAACCACCGTATGCATAGCCTATGCCCAATATGTCAATGGCATTCTCATTTCATTCTTCATTGCTCAAGGACTTCTGCAATGACTCTATTCTTTCTTTCTGCAATTGGGTTCGTTATGGTGTATACCTACATGTGATCTGCCTCCATATGTTGTGTTCTTTAGTATGCATCAAATTCTTGGGAAATATACTCTCCCCCTCCATTTGTGCATAGGTGTTTTATGTAACATCCAAGCTCTTTCTCAACCATTTCCTTGTACTCCAAAAAATCTCAAACGCTTCACTTTTGTCTTTAAAAAAGTATACCCATGTCATTCTATCGAAGTCTTCTATAAAGTAATGTAATAGCATGAACCAGAGGGTGTTACATTCTCACACGGTCCCTAAAGGTCTGAATGTACTATTTCCAAAGGATATCGGCATAGTCTCCTCCTCTTTAGAAATGGTAAATGAGACTGTTTGCCAAACTGACATGTTGCACACACATGATCAAAGTTAATCCGCCCAAACTTAGGTAAACCTCTTACAATTTTTCTTATTTGTATATGCTTCAACCTTTAAAAATTGATATGTCCTATTATTTTATGCCAAAACTAAGCCCAATCATGCCAATCAAGACATGAGGGCTTGTCAAGTTAGCAGTATGTGTGTCGAGCTATCTTGACTCAGTCTGGATCCCTAGCAATATATAGGGCTATTCAGGATTCAAATCGGTGGAGTCCCTTTATGGAGGAAATTGGGAATAGAAACATAGCAATGTTGAGTGGAGCACATTTGTAGAGTTGCGAGCATGAAACTTTGGTCAACTATGCATGTCAAGATAGGGCTACTGCATGGCATGTCAAGTGACAAGCGCATGTCGTTACAAGCACATGTCAAGTTGGCGAGATGGTGTTGTTTGTTGGGTTATGCATGGGTCTTCTTGTCGAGCTAAGTGCCCAACTACCTGTCGAGCGTGACCCATGCATGTGTCGAGTTGCCCTATTATTGCATAACCATGCGGGTTATTAGTAGCAGTGACCTAGAGGGGTGTGCGAGGGTAGGTTAGCTAGAAGGGTTGATGGTTTGTATCTCCAAGCGGTTAAGGTCTTCAACAGTTGCTTCTCTAATTGTTAGATGGTTTTGTATGCATGCTATTGCTAGCATTCCGATGTCATTATGTACACATATGTTGTGCAAGCGATTGATCTGGAATATAGTGTTCTTCAATGTCTTGTCATTCTCTTGCATATGTGTATTCCATTCTCGTGGGTGCTATGTGTATCGTTTGTTTGTTGTTTCAAGTAGCATATGTGCATGTTTATGACGCTACACATTGGCGATCACGATGCGCATTCTTACCATCACACAAGGAATTCGTGATCGAGCAATTGAGTGCTCATATCATCCACTTCTTGCCGTCATTTTGGAGGCACTTCACATGGAGGTTTTCACGCAGTTGCACTCACTCCGGAGGAAATTCGGGAGGAGATTGCTCTGGTAAGGAGCCACATCCGTGGACTTCAAGATGAACTCGATTGGATGTGATCCAACCCCCAACACCTTGCTTATGGTCATGCAAGTGTGGAAATTCCAATGAAGAACCTCATCCAGAGGTCATGGCAGTGCAAATTGCGGTTGTTATCTTCCCAGTAAGCATGCATGTGCACACGCTCGCAAGGACCTCCTGATCCCTTGAAACTGACAATGTGGCTACGATGACACAATAATGATCCTGAGCATGGAGATAGCAGTTCAGAAGAAGCTCCGAGAGGGGTCGATTAGTGTCAGATTCCACCTGCTCAGTCAGTTTCATTGCCAAGGCTGTGGGTACGGGGCACGCTGGGTGCTAAGTGCATCTTCGTCTCCAACTGTGATTTCGATGGCTTCTCGCAATCTCTTCGGTCAAGGAAGGCTGTTTGAAGGGGCACCAAACATTGGAGGCATTGTGATGGCTATGATAGCTCCTGCGATTGTGGCGAGTAACATCAAGTATGCCAAGTTTTAGGAAAAAAAGTTAGACGACCCCGATGCGCACGTCCGGATGTTTGAAAAGGTGTATGGGATCAACAATCCGAGAGCCATGGTACCACTCCACCAAGAGTTGTTTTTTGAGTCAATTTTATGTGGTAAGGCAGCAAACTAGTTGGCAAAGTATGCAATGAACCATTTTGCTACATATGATGCAGCCCGTTGTTGAGATATCGAGCTCCACTCGTGATATGCCAGGATGACCGTTGTGCATTTATGTCACCAACTTGTTAGCTGCAAATGTGGTTGGTACACCACCCATGAATAATAGCTTGATGACAGCTATCCTTATGTACTCTAGTTTGCAGCCAGTTAGTATGCCACCTTAGTTAGCTGAGTTTGGTTTGAGACTCACATATTATAGGGTTCTTCTATTTCTTGGTACTAGAGTTCTTTTGGCTTTCACAACTAAGAAGAGAAAAACTGTTTTCAGCCTCCACCTTTGTGTGTATTCCCCCATTGTGTATGTGAGAAAGCCACAAGTGAGACTCCTTCCTTCTCTCCCACTATCTTCACATGGTATCAGAGCATGATTTGTGGTAAGGAGCTCAAGAAAGCAAACCAAGTTCGCAGTGTCCTGGTAAGAGGACTAGTGTTGCTTTCCTTTTTCGAGTTTGGGAGCAAATCTCTGCAGGTAGCACATCTGGAAAGTGCAAGAGTGCATTGTCTTAGATTGAGACGCCCTTCACAGTGTGGCGAGAGGGCAGTATATGCTGCGGGGCAAAGCCCTGGGTGGCTTTATTTTTTTGATTCAAGGCCATCCGTTTTGGAGGCGAAAGTTCTCCTCAAGCACTGAGAAAAAGGCCCTGTTTTTGCTGTGCGACCACTCCTTTGCAGATCGGTGAAAAGTTGCTCTAAAAATTGCATCATATGCCTGTGTGCAGAGATATTGGGAGTTACAGAATAATCTTTATTGCCTATTGATGGAAATTCATCACTAGGAAGTGACTGTGTGGTCAAATACCACTTTCGTCAGTTTTGCAAATTTGCCCTTAAGAGGAAGAAGTTGTGTTTTTTGCAGTGACAGAATATTTTGCAGTGTTTTGTAATGGCATCTGATTCTCTTTCACAGATTGTCAGTGAAAAGCTTGACAAGAACAACTTCCAAGCATGGAAGTTTAGAATGACAAATTTCCTTATGGGAAAAGGCTATTGGGAGTTCATTACAGGAAATGAAGAAGAACCAGTTCTTCCTAATGTTCCCAATCAATAGGAAATGCATGCATTTAAAGGATGGCATGAGAGAGCCAGAAAAGTTATGTACTGGCTGTCTATCAGTATTTCAGATTCTATGATTATCCATATTCAGGATGCAAGTACACCAAAGGAGGCATGGGATACTTTGGAAAAAATATACAGCACAAATACACAAGCCAGGGAAATGCAGCTCAAGCAGGAGTTGCACAATGTGTAGAGAGAAAATATGAGCATCAATGACTACCACATGAAGGTGAAGAAAATTGCAGATGCACTTGCTTCCATTGGGTCGCCAGTGGAAGATGATGATTTAGTTTCTGTGACCTTGAATGGTCTATGAAAGGATTATGCATAGTTCTAGACATCCATTGCCATCCGTGAAGAATTTCCTGATTTTGAGGAGTTGTTTGCTCTTCTAATTTCCAAAGAGCAGAGAAATGGTGGTGCATCTTCTTCAGGTGGAACTTTAAAAGAAAATGTCTTCTACTCAAATGCTGGAAGAGGTAGAGGCAGAGGTAGAGAGCATGCCGATCTGGAGGCCATGGTAGAAATGAGAATATGCAGCAAACTCAAGAAAAGCAGTCCTATGGAGAAGGGCGTGGTAACTTTAGAGACAGGGGGAGCCAAAGAGGTCGTGGTGGATGGCAGAGAGGCCAAAATGCAAAAAGCAATGTTGAATGCTACATCTATGGTAAAATGGGTCATATGGCTAAAGACTGCTATAAAAAGCAGAATGACATCATGAATGGAAAATTGCAGCAAGGGAATTATGCATCTTCTAGTAGACAGGGTGATGACAGAAATGAGCATCTGTTTATGTACAGCGACTTAAATCAATGCAGGCCCAAAATATTATTGTAGGACTGCCTAAATTCAAGGTTGCAGAAATGCATAAGGTATGTGAAGTCTGTCAATTTGGAAAACAGGCAAAGAAACCGTTTCCTAGACATGTTCAAGAGAGTAAGAAGCCATTTGAATCAATCCACTCTGATGTGTGGACTACTAAAGCTGAATCTATTGGAGGCTGTCATTATTTTGTCACTTTTATTGATGACTACAACAGAAAAGTTTGGGTGTATTTTATAAAAAAGAAAAGTGAAGTGTTTGGGCATTTCAAAGCTTTTAAAGCTATGGTTGAAAAAGAAACAGGCCTGCAAATAAAATGCCTAAGGTCAGATGGAGGGGGAGAGTACCTCTCAAATGAGTTTGCAAGGTTCCTGCAGGAGCATGGCACAAAGTAGCAATATTCATACCCCACAGCAAAATGCACTTGCAGAAAGGAAAAATAGAGCAACAATCACAAAATATTAGTGGACCTGCAATGTCCTCTAGGAGTGGTTCACATACTTTGCCATGGACAGGCAGATTGAGATTAAAAGAATCTCCTCAAAGCAATGCAGATAGTGGTATGTAGGTATCACAAAAAGGAAAAGAGAAGGTAGATCAGCCCATGTTTGATGTGAATGCAGGTCTTTCTTATGTGGATGGTGAATCCAGTGGCTCAGAACAGAGCATTGATGATGAGTTTGGTATTCCTTCTATTATTACACCTGGAATAAGGACTCGGGGTGGTCACTCATCATATGTAATCCTATCACGTGAGTTCAACAGAAGGATATTTTTTATTTCTAAAATTTACAGAAATAAATATACATAAGGGACTATTTAAAATAGTTTTGGAAAAAATTTACAGATTTGTATAGAAAAGGGGTACATTTTATTACATGAAAAATTTACAGATAAGGGATTTTAGAAATAGGCCTTGAACGCACGTGATATAGAGAATTTATACATAGTGACCCCCCCGAGAATAAGGAAGACCAGAGATGTTTTGAGAGCACCTAGTAGTGAGCCTATTTTGTGCAGGTCTACCAGAGCTTAGGTATCCTATGGATAGGCAAAAATATGATGGATTTATAGCCATTCACTATGCCTATATGGTCAAAGTGATACAAGAACCAGAACCCACCTCTTTTGAGCAAGCCATGGGAAAAGAAAAATGGGAGAAAGCCATGGATGAAGAAATGGATGCCTTGGAAGCAAAGCTACATGGGAATTAGTGCCTTTACCTAAAGACAAGAATGCAATTGGCTGTAAGTGGGTTTATAAGGTGAAGAAAAATGCAGATGGTTCTGTGAACAGATACAAGGCAAGATTAGTTGTTAAGGGGTATGCACAGACATATGGCATTGATTATGAAGAATCATTCAATCCGCTTGCAAGGATGGCAACTGTAAGAGCAGTCATTGCTATGGCTGCATCAAAGGGATGGTCTTTACATCAAATGGACGTAAATAATGCCTTCTTGCATGGTGATTATCAAGAAGAGGTCTTTATGGAGCAGCCACCAGGTTATGTTCATGCTGTTCATCCTGAGTTTGTTTGTAGGTTGAAGAAAGCCTTGTATGGCTTGAGGCAAGCACCTAGAGCATGGTCTGACAAGATAGGACAGTATCTTGTCACTATTGGATTTCAAATTTCCAAGGCATATTTCTCACCTTATGTGAGAAAAATAGAGAAAGGTAGAGTGCTGCTTGTCATTTATGTTGATGATTTGATCATCACACGTGATAGTGATGAAGATATCCTTCATGTGAAAATGGTATTGAAGTAGAAGTTTGAGATGAAGGATTTGGGAGAGCTGCGTTACTTCTTGGGCATTGAGGTGATTAGATCACACCAAGCAGGATACGACTCTTGCAGAGGCAGTATGGATTGGACATGCTATCCAAATATGGGATGACAGGCTATAACCCTATTTCAGTTCCTTTGGAGCAGAATGTGAAGCTGAGCACAGATGCAGGTGAGCTTCTGGAAGACCCTACTATGTACAGATGCATAGTAGGAAGTTTGATTTATATGACTATTACCAGGCCAGATTTGAGCTATGCTATTGGATTGGTAAGTCAGTTTATGGAGGCTCCAAGCAAACTGCATTTGGATGCTGCTAGGTGCATACTCAGGTATGTGAAGTCCATATTACAATATGGACTATTTTATGAGACTGGGGTTCAGATACAGTTGCATGGATACACTGATGCTGATTGGGCTCGTAGTATTTCTGATAGGCGATCTACCAGTGGATATGTGTTCTCTTTTGGGAGTGCTTTAGTCACTTGGAGCAGCAAGAAACAGCCTACAGTTGCCTTGTCGAGCACAGAGGCTGAGTACAGGGGTGCAGCAATGGCTGCATGTGAGGTAGCTTGGTTGCATAAGCTACTTTATGATATGCATCAGATGGGCCAGTTGCCATTTATTGTGACAACATGAGCAGTATACACTTGGCAAATCACCCAGTCTATCATGCTAGAACAAAGCACATTGAGGTGCATTATCACTATGTGCAGGAGAAGGTTTTACTAGGTCTTATTGATCTAGTTTATGTGAGCACAGAGGATCAGGAAGCTAACATATTCACGAAGGCATTGGGCGCAGAGAAGCTGTGCAAGTTCAGAGACCTGCTTGGTGTGCAAGAATTGGGATTGAGCTCGAGGGGGAGTGTTGAGATATCGAGCTCCACTCGTGATATGCTAGGGTGACCGTTGTGCATTTATGTCACCGACTTGTTAGTTGCAGATGCGGTCGGTACACCACCCATGAATAATAGCTTGATGATAGCTATCCTTATGTACTCTAGTTCGTGGCTCAGTTAGTATGCCACCTTAGTTAGCTGAGCTTGGTTTGAGACCCACATAATATAGGGTTCTTCTATTTGTTTGTACTAGAGTTCTTTTGGCTTTCACAACTAAGAAGAGAAATACTGTTTTCAGCCTCCACCTTTGTGTGTATTCCCCATTGTGTATGTGAGAAAACTGCAAGTGAGACTCCTTCCCTCTCTCCCACTATCTTCACACCCGTGATGCATTCTTGAGGTGGTTTCATCTAGAAAAAATGATTCCACAATCTCTAGAGAGATTGTGTAGCTTGGAGCAAGGCGATCAAGATGTGGAACATTATGTTCCAAATTCAATTTACTCTTGGAACGTGTGCATGTGGCTCAAAGCCCTGCTCTGTAGACGGTGTTGGCCATAGTGAATTGGATGCAGACAATGCTTGTGGCCGTCATGGCACAAGCAGTGCGAGTGGGGGACTCGCTGCACGAGAGGATATCCAAGAGCCGCAAATCCATGATCAAGACCAAGAAGAAAATTTCAAAATCAAAGAATTCAGATGACATTGAGGAAGATTCGGATGCGACCAGTTTGGATGGAAGGTTTGAAGGTACAAGTTTGGAGGATTCTAACTCCGAAGCAGAGATGAAGTCCCGGAGAGCCTGTAAAGGGGGTAAGGGTGCATTAGTGGCTTCTGGAAAAGAATCCATACCTAAAGGCTTGAAGGGTATATGGTGCACCCACTGCCGCAATCTTGGTCACTCTGTAGTCGAGTGTGCTCTTAATGCGAATTGGTGTCCAATTTGCTTGACTAATACACACAACATGGTGGGATGCCACCACAATGGGCATGGCCAGAGAGCGGTTGGTCAATAGCAAGATGGGACTGCATCTTTTGTGCAAGAAGAGCCACAATAACAAGCGTTCTAGTCCCAGAAACAGAGGTTCCAATGAGGTAGAGGCGACGGTGGCCGTGGAGGTGGGGTCATCATCAAAATCAACCAAAAACCTATCTGTTTTACTTGGGCAAAGGCCATTGGCAGAATGAATGACGCCTGGAGGCTCAGGAATGGGATCGGTAATGTGTGGAGTAGTAAAAGATGTTTGAGAAAATGCCTAGCACTTCGATGGTACACATTGTTCATGATGATCTACTGGTGTGCTTGGAGATTAGCATAATCACCCATGCTAGTACCAAGCTACGAGGACCAACTCCCAAGAACGGTGACAAGCTACTGGATTGGTCAGCTCAAGAACACGTTTGATGCCAAGTCTATGGGTTGGTGATGAAGGAGCCACCATTGATATCTCTGCCAGAGCCCGCAACGACGCTGAGTGAGGCACGTAAGGTGCAGTTTGTGAAACGAGTTGTTCAATTAGAGGCAGAGACTCAAGCTAAGTTCAAGTTACACTTACCAAGAAATGGTCCAAAGGCGGTCGAAGCAACTCCCTTGTTGATTGCTAGCCAATCCAAGAGGCGAGCAAATTTTTTACAAAAGGATCAAGGGTTGGAATGCATTTTGGAGGCTCCTATTCAAATTTCATTGGGCAGATTGCTTAATCTAGTTTCGAGATTCCACCGGTAATTGTTGCATTCCCTTTACACGGAGTGTGAACCAAAGGAGGTGGAGCTATGTCATGCTGATTCATGCCTAGTTCCAGCAGTTCCTTTGACCAACATGAGAATTCCAGTGATTTCCACTAAGGCACAAGATTGGATTTTTGCTCAGGTGCTGGTAGATGGCGGTTTGGGGGTCAATATTGTCACTTTGAAGACCTGTCGAGAAATGGGATGGATGTCTTGGGAGCTAGTACCATTCTTAGTCTGCATGGCCATTGTTCTAGAGGTGGCATGCATATCATTCGTGGTGTCCTTTGTGGTGCTCAACATGGAAGCTGCAACACGAGATTATAGTGTCCTTTTGGGTAGGCCTTGGTTGCGGCAAGCAAAAGTCAAGAAAAATTGGGAGCGGAACGTCATTTCAGTGCGGACAAGAAAGAAGAAAGTGCAGGTCACAATGGGAGTGGCGGCACCATTGGCGGATGCGGTCTGACCTATGTTGGCCGAGATGGTGAACATGGCAAACAGATTGGAGGATGAGGAGGAGGAAGCCTTTCTCAAGGCAAATCGAGAGTGTCTCCTATCTTCACCATCGATGTACAAGGCATTACGAACAATTACATGCTTCAAAGTTTCCCGTTATAGGTAGGCCTCTCAATCAGGTAACGTTCTCTCTCCGATCTTCTCAACTGTGGTACATTCTTCTCTTCTCCTCTAGCATGAGGAGGTACATATTTCTTCATTTGCCTAGTACAAGGTATCCTTACATGTGGCAAACCGTGCTCAACATCTATGCTCTAATCTCCAGAACTCTCTTCCTGTATTTTCCTCTTTCCTCTGGTATCATATTTTCTACCAGGTAAGCAGCCATTCCAAGGGTTTATGCTTTCTATGCTTCTCCTTGGATTCCTGCAGACCCAACATACTCCTAGAAAAAATTCCTTGTTGTGAATCAATGTCATGACGCACATGTTGCTCCTAATAATGTACACCCTCATATGCCTCCTCTACCATCACAGCCTTAGGATTGTACCAAGGTTCATTCTCACTAAACCTATAATCTCTACTTACATACAAACCTGGTAGTAGGATCATCGCATTTGTAACCTTTTTTTTCCATCGAGTAGCCTAAGAAAACACACTTTATTGCCTTCGGTTCCATCTTCTTTCTCACTTCTCCAAGCACATGCACATAACATTGTTGGGATATCTCAAGGTGTATGCCTCAGGCACACCTTGGTTTCTATGTGTGAGTGCTAGAGGCATAGTTAGGTGCCCACAAGCACAATTAGGTGGTGGAGAGCCACATAGGATGATTGAGAGAATCTAGGAGCAGATTGAGGAGATGATTGTGGAGCTCTGAAGTCATCAGTGATGTCAGTGAGCATGTATGAGCTGCCTACTTAAGGACCTCACTCTGATTCATCCCATAATGCAAGTAATGCAAGTATTCTGAGTTTGTGTCCACTCTTTCCTTTCCTTTCAGTTTACCAACATGGTATTAGAGCCCTTTGATCCCCCTTGAGCCCATTTCTGCCACATCATCATCTTCTTCTTCACCATCTCTCCCTCTTCTTCCCAAAGTTTGCTTAAGCCTGTTCTCCTCTGGTTCTCAGCCATTTCCCACGTCCTTCCTGTTGGAGATCCACCTCAAAGGGGCGAACCCCTAGCTGAGAGGAATTGAAGAAAGCCGCGCTCGTTTCGTTGCCATTACACATAAATCATCGACTGTTTCTTCTGCATTTTCTCTGAGCACACTTCATCTTCCTCTAATTCCTTTTAGGGGGAGCTAGTCCATATCTAGAGCTATCCTGTGCTGAAATCTGAGCAACAATGGTTGCTTATTCAAGCTGAAAACAGAGAAAAACTAGTCCACTTTGGAAAGGCAAGCTATGGAGTTCTGACATGTTTTTTTGCCTCTTCTTCCCAGAGGATCTTCTGTGGTATAACAGCTCTCTTTTGCCTTAAAAACCCCCTTTTCCTTTGCCTTGAAGAGTGAGCTAAAAGCCCTCCAAGTTCAGCTTTTTAGTTTTGACAGTTTTGGACAAGTTTTTGAAGATGATGCTACATAAAATGCTACTCTAGCATTTCTGGTTTTTTGAATCTTTCAATAACTTCAGTACAAGTGTGGCTTCAATTTTGTTTTGAATTACTAGACCTGGTTTTGATTGGAAAGTATTCATTTTAGCCACTTCTATGAAGCATGTAAGAAGAAGCATCATTGATTGAATATTGGTCACTAGTCTTTGCTACATCAAGTGCTCATATTTTGGAAGTCTTTCAGTTATTTTTTGCCTTGTAAGAGAGATAGACACTGCCCAATATCTAGGTTAGACCCTCTCATGGCTACCCTATTGAATCTAGAGAAGTTCAATGGAAAGGGTTCCACACGTGGCAGATGAAGGTGAAATTTGCATTGATGAGGGAGAACTTATGGGGACTTGTCAAACCTACTCCTACCGCTTCTTCTACGGCCTCCAATGCTGGAGAATCCTCAACTCTGACATGACCGGCAAGGGATCCAGCTAGAGAAGAAAAAGCATATGGTATCATTGCTCTTGCTTTAGGAGATGATTATATTCACCATATCTCTGACTTGGAGTCTCCTTCAGAAGCTTGGCAGAAGCTTGACATGATTTTTGGTGCTAGCTCTCACATCTCTAAACTATCACTTAAAATCTCTTTCTTTGAATTGAAGATGGCTAGTGGTACTACTTTAGTAGCTCATGTCAACTATATGTGGAGTCTTATGCAATTAGCTTCTATCAATTCTCCTATTACTCCAGATGATGCTATGGCAGTGTTACTTAAGAGTATGCCTGAAGATTATGATCACATAGTTACCACTTTGAAAAATCTTCCTAATCCTAATCTTAAAGGTATTATCTCTGCTCTCCAAGAAGAAGAAAGGCATATGGAGCTCAGGAAAGGCAATGACACTGTTTATGCTGTAAAAGTCCAGAAGGGCAAGTATACCCCTTGCAATCACTGTGGAAAGACAAATCACCTTTCAAAGGACTGCATTAAAATTAATCCATGCAAGCACTGTGGCAAGAACAACCATAATGAGAAGTTTTGTAGAGCCAAAGCAAAGACAGAAAATGCAAATCTACTTTCAGTTAATGAGCCTCCACAAGATGAGGCATCCTTTGAAGATTATGCATTTTAAAACATCTCTATGTATGCTCCAGATCTCTCTTTTTATGTCAAGTTACTTAGCCTGGATAGTCCTCCAAAATGAATGAAAATAAACTATTGTGTTTTGTGTGTTTTGTAAACACCTCTGGTCACCTTATGATGTAAGCCATGTGTATGTTTTGCTCCATGGTACCTCTTGCAGACATTGTGTGCATGTACATGCAGGGGAGATAACCATTGGAAAGTCTTTTTGTATCCCTTTTGTTTACCTTACACCCATGGGAACCCTTG
This sequence comes from Dipteris shenzhenensis, assembly GCF_047967505.1. Lineage (NCBI taxonomy): Eukaryota > Viridiplantae > Streptophyta > Polypodiopsida > Gleicheniales > Dipteridaceae > Dipteris > Dipteris shenzhenensis. The sequence continues at coordinate 39,121,585 of NC_141623.1, read as the reverse complement.
CTAGCATGAGAACCTAGCCATAGATTTATCCTTGGCCACCATGAGATGGCATGAGAAACTATGAGACTAGATGTATCCTTGACATAGCCTGAGGCATTCCCTTGAGGGGGGGTTTGTTGGGATATCTCAAGGTGTATGCCTCAGGTTTCTATGTGTGAGTGCTAGAGGCACAGTTAGGTGCCCACAAGCATAGTTAGGTGGTGGAGAGCCACATAGGATGATTGAGAGAATATAGGAGCAGATTGAGGAGATGATTGTGGAGCTCTGAAGTCATTAGTGATGGCAGTGAGCATGTATGAGGTGCCTACTTAAGGACCTCACTCTTCTTCATTCCATAATGCAAGTAATGCAAGTATTCTGAGTTTGTGTCCACTCTTTCCTTTCCTTTCAGTTTACCAACAAACATATGCAGTCAAAAACCTTCATGTAGGTAAAGCTAGGCTTAATCCCATACAGCTTTTCACATAGGAATATCTCATGAATTATAGCTATGGGTGTCCTTTTCATGATGTGGACCACTGTATGCACAGCCTATGCCCAATATGTCAATGGCATTCTCATTTCATTCATCATTGCTCATGCAGCTTTTGCAATGACTTTATTCTTTCTTTCTGCAATTGGGTTTCGTTGTGGTGTATACCTACATGTGATCTACCTCCTTATGTCTTGTTCTTTCAAGTATGCATCAAATTCTTGGGAAATATACTCTCCCCCTCCATTTGTGCATAGGCATTTTATGTAACATCCAAGCTCTTTCTCAACCATTTCCTTGTACTCCAAAAAATCTTAAACGCTTCACTTTTGTCTTTCAAAAAGTATACCCATATCATTCTATTGAAGTCATCTATAAAGTAATGTAATAGCATGAACCAGAGGGTGTTACATTCTCACACGGTCCCCAAATGTCTGATTGTACTATTTCCAAAGGATATCGGCATACTCTCCTCCTCTTTAGAAATGGTAAATGAGACTGTTTGCCTAACTGACATGTTGCACACACATGATCAAAGTTAATCTGCCCAAACTTAGGTAAACCTCTTACAATTTTTCTTATTTGTATATGCTTCAACCTTTGAAAATTGATACGTGCTATTATTTTATGTTAACACTGAGCCCAATCATGCCAGTCAGGACACAAGGGCTTGTCGAGTTGGTAGTATGTGTGTCTAGCTATAGTCTTTGTCGAGCATAGCAATGTTGAGTGGAGCACATTTGTAGAGTTGCAAGCACGAAACTTTGGTCAACTATGCATGTCAAGATAGGGCTACTGCATGGCATGTCAAGTGACAAGTGCATGTCAAGCTAGGGTTGCTTCACGACCTATCATTACAAGCACATGTCAAGTTGAACAGATGGTGTTGTTTGTTGGGTTATGCATGGGTCTTCTTATCGAGCTAAGTGCCCAACTACCTGTCGAGCATGACCCATGCATGTGTCAACTTGCCCTATTATTGCATAACCATGTGGGTTATTAGTAGCAGTGACCTAGAGGGGTGTGCGAGGGTAGTAGCAATGACCTAGAGAGGTTAGCTACAAGGGTTGATGGTTCGAATCTCCAAGCGGTTTGGGTCTTCAACGGTTGCTTTTAACCGTCAGAAAGTTCTGTACGCATGCTATTACTAGCATTCTGATGTCATTATGTACACATATGTTATGCAAGCTATTGCTCCAAAATACATTGTTCTTCAACGTCTTGTCATTCTCTTGCATATTTGTATTCCATTCTCATGGATGCTACGTGTATCATTTGTCTGTTGTTTCAAGTAGCATATGTGCACATTTATGACTCTACACATTGGTGATCACGATGTGCATTCTTACCATCACGCAAGGAATTCGTGATGGAGCAATTGAACACTCATGTCATCCGCTCCTTGCTGTCATTGTGAGATGGTGTTGTTTGTTGGGTTATGCATGGCTCTTCTTGTCGAGCTAAGTGACTGTTGAGCGTGACCCATGCATGTGTCGAGTTGCCCTATTATTGTATAACCATGCGGGTTATTAGAAGTAGTGACCTAGAAGGGTGTGCGAGGGTAGGTTAGCTGCAAGGCTTGATGGTTCGGATCTCCAAGCGGTTGGGGTCTTCAACGGCTGCTTCTCTAACTGTCAGACGGTTCTGTACACATGCTATTACTAGCATTCTAATGTCATTATGTACACATATGTTGTGCAAGCTATTGCTCTAGAATATAGTGTTCTTCAATGTCTTGTCATTCTCTTGCATATATGTATAATTCCATTCTCGTGGATGCTACACGTATCGTTTGTCTGTTGTTTCAATTAGCATATGTGCCCATTTATGACGCTACACATTCACGATCATAATGCGCATTTTTACCATCACGCAAGGAATTCGTGATCGAGCAATTGAGCACTTATGTCATCCACTCCTTGCCGTCATTGTGGAGGGACTTCACATGGAGGTTTGCATGCAGTTGCACTCACTCTGGAGGAGATTTGGGAGGAGATTGCTCCTGTAAGGAGTGTTGACTATGTGCCAACATGAACTTATGTAGACAGGAAATGTGATACTACAACTTTGTGATACAACTTTGTGTTACAACTTCTAGATACAATTTTGTGTTACAACTTTGTGTTACAACTTGTGATACAACTTTGTGTTACAACTTTGTGTAACAACTTTGTGTTACAACTTCTACATATAGAAAGACAATGTGTTACAACTTTGTGATGCAACTTTGTGCAGAGAGAGAAGCTCTCCAACTTGTATAAATACCCCATAATGGAATGAAACCCACACTCTTCGGGGCATTGTGTTGAGTCTACTTTGGTATTCCAAGCATTTGTCTCAAGTGTCCATGCTTCCTTGCACTGCATGTCCAAAAGCATGTCCTAACCTTGCAACTCCTCCTCCCCTCTCCTCCAACCTTGCAACCCATCCTCTCCCTCTCCTCCTCCCTCCTCCTCCTCCCTCCTCTCTCTTCTTTCCCCCATGCTCTTACACCTTCTTCCTCTCCCACTCCTATGCTCCCCTAAACCCTTTGTTCCTCAACCCTTAAAACTCCATGATCTACGAGGGAGACGAGTTCTCCACCATGTACTCTACCCTAACCTTAGAACCTCCTTTTGAACCCTGGAACCTGATGGGATATCTCAAGGTGTATGCCTCAGGCACACCTTATGTTTCTATGTGTGAGTGCTAGAGGCACAGTTAGGTGCCCATAAGCACAGTTAGGTGGTGGAGAGCCACATAGGATGATTGAGAGAATCTAGGAGTAGATTGAGGAGATGATTGTGGAGCTCTGAAGTCATCAGTGATGTTAGTGAGCATGTATGAGGTGCCTACTTAAGGACCTCACTCTTCTTCATTCCATAATGCAAGTAATGCAAGTATTCTAAGTTTGTGTCCACTCTTTGCTTTCCTTTCAGCTTTCCAACATGGTATCAGAGCCCTTTGATCGCCCTTGAGCCCATTTCTGCCACATCATCATCTTCTTCTTCATCTTCTTCTTCACCATCTCTCCCTCTTCTTCCCAAAGTTTGCTTAAGCTTGTTCTCCTCTGGTTCTCAGCCATTTCCCACGTCCTTCCTACTGGAGATCCACCTTGAAGGGGCAAACCCCTGGCTGAGAGGAATCAAAGAAAACCACGCCCGTTTCGTCGCCATTACAAGATTTCCGTCGACTCTTCCTTCTACGTTTTCTCTCAGCACACTTCATCTTCCTCTAATTCCTTTCAGAGGTAGATTCTCCATGCCTTGGGCTATCCTATGCTGAAATCTGAGCAATAATGGTTGCTTATTCAAGCTGAAAACAGAGAAAAACCAGTCGAAATTGGAAAGGCAAGCTATGGAGTTCTGACGCCTTTTTGTGCCTCTTCTTCCCAGAGGATCTTCTGTGGTATAATAGCTCTCTTTTGCCTTAAAAATCCCCTTTTCCTTTGCTTTGAAGAGTGAGCTACAAGCCCTCCAAGTTCAGCCTTTTAGTTTTGATAGTTTTGGACAAGTTTTTGAAGATGATGCTACATAAAATGCTACTCTAGCATTTCTGGTTTTTTGAATCTTTCAATAACTTCAGTACAAGTGTGGCTTCAGTTTTGTTTTGAATTGCTAGACCTGGTTTTGATTGGAAAGTATTCATTTTAGCCACTTCTATGAAGCATGTAAGAAGAAGCATCATTGTTTGAATATTGGTCACTAGTCTTTGCTACATCAAGTGCTCATATTTTGGAAGTCTTTCAGTTATTTTTTTGCCTTGTAAGAGAGATAGACACTGCCCAATATCTAGGTTAGACCCTCTCATGGCTACCCTATTGAATCTTGACCACGATGAGATGGCATGAGAAAATATGAGACTAGATGTATCCTTGACATAGCTTGAGGCATTCCCTTGAGGGGGGGTTTGATGGGATATCTCAAGGTGTATGCCTCAGGCACACCTTATGTTTCTATGTGTGAGTGCTAGAGGCACAGTTAGGTGCCCACAAGCACAGTTAGGTGGTGGAGAGCCACATAGGATGATTGAGAGAATCTAGGAGCAGATTGAGGAGATGATTGTGGAGCTCTGAAGTCATCAGTGATGTCAATGAGCATGTATGAGGTGCCTACTTAAGGACCTCACTCTTCTTCATTCCATAATGCAAGTAATGCAAGTATTCTGAGTTTGTGTCCACTCTTTGCTTTCCTTTCAGCTTTCCAACAGAACCTCCTTCTGAACGAGGATTACCAAAAAGTGAGCGGAGAAAAGCGAGCAGCCCCAAATAAGCGAGCAAGATTAAATAGGTTTCAAGCGAGCGAGACCCTCATCTAGTATCTTATTCCCCTCAATATCATTGGAACAATTGATGTGATCATAAGCAAATTAAACATATTCCAACCATGAAGGCATGCCTGAAACTCACAATTAACTTCTCTTTCATCCCCATACTATCAATTTGAGTCGTTGTGGAGAGGTAGAGACATAACAATACATAAAATTTGCGATAAAAAAAGCAAACACTACTCAGATTGAACATCCACACAGCAAGATAATGATAGATCACAAGGTAGAATATATGACTGAAAATATGTAAACATGATCATGTGATACATATACATATCATGTCTTTTATGCTTGCAGAAGATCATCCATACATTCGATCCAAAAAGATGGAAACAGAACTAACTATGTCAAAAGAAAAAAAACACATTTTCATCATAAGGATTAATTTTGCTTAGTGAAAATACCTATGTAATCTGGACAATACCATGCTTTAAAAAACTTAGAGAGCCAAAAAAGGATTTTCGCCCTCCATACTTGACCAATGTCTGAATGATAGTTCTATCGGAACTAGAAATGAATGCATCTAACCATTATGTTGAGTGCTCATCCAGTATCCTGTAGACTATTATGTTAAACTCAATACGTGACCACAAACTCAAGCATAAGAGGAGCATGATTCAAGTGAAATAATTGGCTGACACTCTGTAACTAGTATCCTGCTGCATCTAACGAAAAATATGCACTAGGTGTTAACAAGCTTCTATTTCCACCCCTATAAGCAAACTTTTATCCTGTAGTATGAAAAACTTTAAGGAAAACATTGCACTTAATGCATCAATTAAGCCAGTGGCTACTCATGATGCACAATCGAACAATCATCAAGGAAATTCTAGTCAAGCAAGTTGAAGCAAAAAACCAAATATCTATTTGGATCTATGCCGTGGTGTATCCGCCAACCATGAGTAGCAAAAAAACCTATGAAAAAAGAAAAATAGGGATTATGCCACTCTACCATGATCACTTCCATGCTACAAATAAGGGAATACATAGTCGTTTTAGGGTACTTTTAGGGTTCATTCCCAACCACTAAAAAGAGAGCCAATGCTATCTATTTGTATTCATAAAATCTTTATGAACATTATCATGTTCAATATAAGGATAGGAGCCAGCTCAATGGGTAGTCCTAAACAAATATAAATACTATTCGAATTTTAACCTTATGCAAAAGCTTTTTTTTAACACAAAGTAAAACTTGATTATACATATAGATGGGAATCAGGTCACCATTGTAAGTATGTATTTAGTAATTAAGTTGAAAATATTCCCTTAGAAAAATAGCTCAATCAACATAGTACTGTTATGGATAAAATTGTCTAAGGAAAAAGGCATTAATATATATGTGTGTTTGTATATGTGGCAATAGTATAATCAAATATGGTGTGCATAGGGCCCAAGGTTGAGGTGGCAAGGCATGACCATGTGCCACCCTTCCATGTAAGAGGACCCATAAGGTGTGTTGTACATAATCCATAATAGTAATATTATAAAATACAAGGTGGCATGGCTCCTCCATGTGCCACCCCTCCACCTAGGATGCAATAATTGAGATATGGCTCAAAGTCCATGGGAGAAGCAATATAAAATGGGTGGAGATGGCTATTATATTGAGTTATTCCCTCCATATGGGATAGGCCCATGTGGGGGAGGTATAGAAGGACAAAGAGAGCTAGTTAAATAATGGGGAAAGTAGGATGAGGCAGCAAGATTCCTTGTGCCAACCCTCCTTTTGTCCTCCTAGAGGTTTGAACCTATTATAAAATTGGAAAGAGACCAAGGGAGTATCATAGACTTGAGATAAGGGGCTTGATTTATGCGGAAAATGGAGGCAAAGGGTTGTCGCATACAATTGAGAGTGCGTACCCACCTAGCCCACATGGGAGACTTTTCCACACACACCATGCATGTGGGAGGATACATTGATGTGGAGAGACCCCCTCTTTTGGCTATAAAAGGAAGGGGCAATTCCTTGATGGGAGACGCTCATTCTTGTAAAGCCACCTAGCTAGTATTTTGATATTTCCCTCTCATCCCTCCTTTCCAATAAAGTATGGTTCACTTCCCTTGATGTCTACATCTCAACATTCCTCTTCCTATCATGTACTTGCTCCTCTTCCCACTCTCCCTTTCCCCTTGTGTCATAGTCTCCCTTTTCCTTCCCTCCACTTCTAATTCCTTATTCACCCCTATGACATCCCTTCGCCCTCGTGATCTCCTTTTCTCTATGGCCTTTGAGCGTCGCCATACTTAGTCGCTAGCCTTTGGTCTCGGTTTCTTTTCCGGCTAAAAGTTTTGGTGTGGCTGCTAGGATACGAATCTCCACGGCTGTTGGCGAATCTTCTATTCGTACGGGTTACATCAACAAAACTATACCATCTGTGCTCTTTCTAAGCTACTGCACGTGCATTCACTTCGTGCGTCTCCTGCGCTTCAGTTCTCTGGACTGCTACGACTTCGGGTTGCGGACAGTTTTCTGCGCTTCAGTTCTCTGGACTGCTGCGATTTCTGGTTGCGGACAGTTTTTTGCGCTTCAGTTCTCTGGACTGCTACAATTTTTGGTTGCGGACAGTTTTCTGCGCGACAGTTCTCTGGACTGCCGCGACTTCTGGTTGCGGACAGTTTTCCGCGTGACAGTTCTCTGGACTGCTTTGGTCGCGGACTGTTTCCTGAGCCCCTGCAAAAGAGTAATAGCAGATCCCGCGCCCCCCCTATCTCTTCTCTTCTTTTTCTTCTCCTTGTCCTTCTCTTTCTCTTCTCCTTCTCCTCTCCTCTCCTCTCTTTTTATTAAAGAGTAGGATTGGAACCCAAGACCTCCCCCTTCACAAAAGAAAGTCTTATCATTGGGCCAACAAGTTGGAAGTGGTAAAAATGCAATGATTTTTGTTCATATATTGAAATTGCAGGAGCTGTAACTCTCTAACCATAAGGAGTTTGCTCTTGTTGTAAAAAGCAAAAATATTTCATTTTATGTTCTCTATCCACTTCTCTTGCTAGATCGCCAATTCAGAACTTCTCCAAGCCCACTTCACGGACGCACGCCTCACGAGAAGGGTGGACATTTATGTCACTTCTCGACGCATTTAAGGAATTGGTGCCTGTTCCTCCGCACCTTACGGCTACCAATGCACGAGATGTATTCCTTGATCTTAATGTCGACCTTCAACGGCTGATTGTCCAGTGCATTATTGATGGTGATGACGGGTGGAATCACACACCGTGGATGATTCAGGGTGACGAACTACTGATACGCTGGGAGGATTTTGACTTTACTTCTACTCATTGTGCGGTGATCGAACTACTTGCTGCTTCAGAGGTAATCAAAACGGTTTCCTTCTTCGAAGGGTGGGATGTTCCCCAAGCTTGGGGGGAGATTTGGTGCATCTGCTTGTTGATTCCTGTGGAAAAGCTCGTCCTGAATGGTTATTTCACAATCTCATTACAAAGGTTTCTAGGCCTTGGCTATGGTTGGTAATGTTTCGACCAAGGAATCCATTTGTACCTAATCAGCCTTTTGTGCCTCATTTCGAGCTTCAAATTGTAATTCTTTTTGGGCTTAAGATAAACTATCAACAAAGAATTGCAAGTTTATTTGGTGCTGAACGTTTGGCTCAAGTGTTGAATTCTCCCCACCCTCTCCTCCTACCTATCTTGGACTACCGAGAAACTTGGGATGTCCGAATTCTCGTCTTGGTGTAATGACATCTTGGATTCTTCAATTTGATGGAGCTTACAAACCTTCGACCAAGGCGGCTGGCGTGGGTGTAAAGCTCACTTCACCGGGTGGTGAAGAGTTTTGTTACAGCAAGTCTTCGCCCGCAAGTACTTGCAATCAAGCTGAGTACTCGGCGCTCATTTTTGGGCTACAAAAGGCACAAGAACATCATGCCAAGCAATTGGAGGTGCAAGGAGATTCTCAACTAGTGTGTGAACAAGTTAGTGGAAGGTGGAAGGTGCGGAGCAAAGGCTTGGTTCCACGACATCAACAAGCCTTGGAACTTTGCAACCAATTTGAAGAGGTAAAAATTCAGCATATCCCTCGAGCTCGAAATCTTGTTGCTGATTTCTTGGCACGTGAAGCTTGTATTTCAATCACGCATGACGCGAATGGAAGCGCCACCCCAACCAAGCCGCAAGCCACGAAGGAGGGTGATCATTTGTAAGGAATGCAAAGGTTGTGGTCATCATGAAACTAAGTGTTGGGACTACTTGATACGAGTTCACCGACTTCGGCAGACCATCAGGAGGGTTCTCAAGGACATTGCTCGAAAGAAGGATGCCAGACCGCACACCCCTTGAAGAAATAGAATGGCGACTACAAGAACTGGAAGAAGCTGAAGGTGATGTGCAAGCTCTCCAACTGTTGACATTTGTCATGGCATTCTTGTTTGCCTTGATGAACAACCTCATGCGACGCCGCACCTCTAACCCTCGCATGTAATGATCAAAGTGATATCATGAGGATTGGTCCTTTTAAGATTGTCTATGTGTTATTCTATGCTGAAGATTCTTCTCGTGTAATATTTCACACCACACCAGTGACACCTTACCTTGCCTATGTGTGCTTTTTGGATGTATCTTCACCCGATTTTCAGTTCAAGCTTCCTCTTACTATTGTTCGTCCATAGATAAGCCCCTCTTTCCCATCTTCCAAGCATGGCTGACATTCCCGTGTTTTGTGGACGGGTAGAAGAAAATCCAAATGAGTATCTTGTGGCTTTCAAATGCCGTTGTGTCTCTCTCAACTTTCTTACTAAAGACAGATGGCTATTGGTTCTCCCCACATTTCTAGAAGGTTTGGCTCAAGTGTGGTATGAGAAGCAAACCGAAGATGTTCGCCAAAGCTGGCCAAGGTTGACAGCAGCAATGATTGAGTATTTCGGCAAAGAAGAGGAGCCGGAGAATGTGTACCTGCAGGTGGCAAATTTGAAGCAGTCAGAAGGTGAGACGGCACGTCGATATGTGGATTGAGCGGCCGTGCTCCTGGACTGTTTGATTGCCACACAGGAGGACAATGCCGGATTTCAAGCTGGAATGACTCAGCATGTGCTGAACTACCTTGTAGCAGGAGCGAGTGATGAATTCCGCCTCAAGCTTAAATGGGAGAATCCAGAAACTATGGTGCTAGCATATGAGATTTCTCAAAAGTTTGACAAAGTTCAGTCTGACCCCGCTTCAAAGAAGACGATTGTCCCTCCGCATCCCCCTCCATTCCTGCAACAACAACCTGGGGGGTCTAACTCAGGGGCATACCCCCACCCCTCAGGGATGTATCCACCGCCTCCACCTCAGATGTATGGTCCTCCCTTAGATGTTTACCCTCAACAAGGTGGATATCCTCATCCTCCGCCTCGAAGATTTCCCCAGCCTCGCCCACAAGCTCCCCTCCTCTCTACTCCCGTGGCCCCTCCAACTAAAGAGGGCCCCCCTGCAACAGAACCTGGAGTCAATGACCTAGCCAAGGCCCTGAATGATCTTTGGCTTGAGATGGTGGGCATCAAAAATCAAGCCAACCGCCCTCCAAGAGATCGTGCTAATGTTGTATGCTACGAGTGCCACCAGAAGGGTCATTATCGCACAGAATGCCCCAATATTCCAAGGGTGAATCTTCTAAGTGAGTCGGGCACTGAGGATTCTGATGTGGAGATCCTTGATCTCGGGAAAAGAACTCGTGCTACCTCGGAACCGTGGACCGGGCCGCCCCAGGAAGAAGGTGTCCTTCTCAGAGCCCTCAGACGCTGAGATGGCAGACCCACCAACAGAGAAGACTAAAAGATCTCGTAGGAGTAAGTGGTCACCCTCGGATTTTCCCATCGGCTCAGGGCAAGAGGACTATTCAGTCGTTCAAGACCTTGCTCATCGTTCTTTGAGCATCACACTCCCTCAACTAATAGCATTAAGCCCTAAGGTGAGACATGAGCTGCAGCAAGGTCTCTCAACAAGGAAGAGCAAGAAAAAGGGAAAGGTACGAGAGGTATCTTCTATCTCTGAAGAAATTGATCGGCACCCACACACAGTAGATGTCATCATAGATAATTGCCGTGTCAAAAATGTGTGTGTTGATGGGGGAGCTGCATGTAATATCATGGTGCCCCGCATCATGAAGAAATTGAATTTGAAATGTACAAGGCATTCCTCCACTCGAATCAAGGTAGCAGATGGTCGACGACTCGCCACCATGGGAGTCATTGAGGATTCGCCCATCACTGTCAACGGGCTGACCACCACTGTCAATTTCTATGTAGTGGACATTGAAGATACAGGCAGAAGTTACCCTGCCATACTCGGGAGACCATGGTTGAGAAAAAGTGATGCAGTCAACTATTGGAAGATAGGACACATGTCTTTTGGTGCTTCCAAGGAGAAAATCCCTGTGCAACCTGGTGCCATGGAACCGGAAGAAGAGGAGGAGCATGACAGTGATACTCTCTCATCTTTAGTGTCTGAGTCCATGGAAGAATCAGACGGGGGGGAGGAATTCTCAGAGGAGGAAGTTTACATGATGGGGGTGTCTCCGACCCTGCCACCTGCAGAAAAGATAACAGCTAGTCCTCAACAGCTCGAATCAATGCTTTCTCCAGACCTCACTCCAGGTGAGAAAGATGAGTTTCTTGAAATGTTCAAAGATTTCCCTGACCTCTTTGCAACTAGCTACCACCACCTTCGCCATGTGACTGCCATAGAGCACAAGATAGAGCTGAAGCCTGATGCAAAGCCTGTGGCTCAGAAGTATCGGAGATTAGGGCCCCTACAGACCGACGCTTTGCGATCAGAGTTGCAGAAGCTTGTAGAGGCTGGGTTTATTGTTCTGGTTCACAATACTGAATGGGTTTCACCAGTGGTAGTCATCCCAAAGAAAAACAACAAGTGGCGGGTCTGCATCGACTATAAGAAGCTCAATGCTGCCACCAAGAGGGATCATCATCCTCTACCCTTTCAAGACCTCATTCTTGAGAAGGTAAGTGGACATGAGATGTATACTTTCTGTGATGGTTACTCTGGGTTTTATCAAATCAGAATTGCCGAGGAAGATGTGCTTAAAACCACATTTGCCACACCCTGGGGGACATTTGCATTCAAAGTAATGCCATTTGGCCTCACCAATGCTCCTACCACCTTTCAAAGATTCATGCAGATGGTGTTTGCTCCTTATTTGGGGGATTTCTTGGAGGTGTTTTTAGATGATTTTTGTATATTCTCATCACGTAAGGAGCACATCATGAAGGTTAGATTGGCCTTCCAAAGGGCCAATGATGCAAATGGCAGTCTCAACCCTGAGAAATGCACCATTGGAGCCACTCAAGGGAGGTTATTCGGACATGTTGTCTCATCTGAGGGCATCAAGCCCGAGAAGGTAGAAGCCATCCTCAAGCTCTCCCCACCTACAACCAAATGTCAGGTATGCTCATTTGTCAATCTAGCAGGATACTATCGCCGCTTCATTGATCAGTATGCTGCTTTGACACGGCCCATGACTATGCTATTAAAAGATGGGGTTGATTTCTCTTGGAATGAGGATTGTGATCGTGGGTTTGCACCAATCAAGAATGCTCTGGCTTCAGAACCCATTCTACGCAATCCAGACTGGTCAAAGACCTTCTATATCAATCCTGGGTTTGGAGAGCACACTCTGGCAGGTATTCTTCTCCAGCAAGGGGAGGATCGGTTCATGTATCCCGTTCGATTTGCTTCTCGACAATTGCTCGACACCGAGCGACGCTATTCAGAGGCCGACAAGCATGCCTTGTCTTTGGTGTTTTGCATTGAGAAATTTAAGCATTATGTGGCTGAAAGGTCCTTCTTTATACTCACTGACACTGGTCTTGCAAAGCAGGTTCTTCAATCACCAAATCCCATGGGCCGGTTGGCCAAATGGTTGGCAGTTCTACAAGAATATGATTTTTCTTTTAAAATTGTAAAAGGGGGTTGTTCCAACTTGAAGAATGCTTTGATTGATTTAGAGGAGTGCCTTGATGTAACCCTGGTAGTAGCCATAGAAGTTGGGGATCCTTGGTATGGTGGTATATATAAGTTTTTGACCGCTTTCTCCTTTCCTTCAGAAAGTACAAGCTATGAGAGAAAGAAGATCCGCAGAGATAGTAGGCGCTACACCCTCCTTGATGGGGTGTTGTACTGTCAAGGCATGGATGGGGTACTCAGACGGGCCATTGATGCAGATGAAGTGCCTAAGGTATTGAAGCATTATCATGATGGGTTTTGTGGAGGCCACTATGCCAGTGACTATACAGCTAAGAAGATTTTACATGCTGGATACTATTGGCCGACATTGTTCAAGGATGTCACTTTGTATTGCAAAACCTGTGAACCATGTCAATTCTTCGGTAGGAAGGATTTGCGTCCCGGGAAACATCACCCAGTGATGTCCATCCATCCGTTTCAAAAGTGGGGAATAGATTTTGTCGGGCCCTTGCCCATGACTGCCCGCAAAAAGAAGTATCTTTTGGTAGCCACTCAGTATGTCACTAAGTGGGCTGAAACTATCGCTCTCTCTGCTGCAAATGGCAAGGCAGTTTCAAGTTTCATATTCAAACGTATCTGCACAAGGTTTGGGACACCCATGGAGATAGTCTCTGACCATGGGAGTCCATTCTTAAATGAAGCAGTGGAGTTACTCATGGATCGCATGGGCATTGATCATCACACTTCTAGCATCTATTATCCAGCATCCATGGGTCAAACAGAGCGGACCAATGGCCTCCTTTGTAAAACCATAGGAAAAATGGCCGCAGGGAATAGGAGCCAATGGGATCAGAAGGTCACTGAAGCAGTGTGGGCTTACAACATCACTCATAAAACATCTACAGGTCACACCCCTTTTGAGTTGGTGTATGGTACTGAGGCAGTTTTACCACTTGAGATAGAGATTCTGGCCTTGAGATTGGCGCAGGAACAGAGGATGACAGAAGATGAACATGAAGAGGCCAGATTGGTACAACTTGAGAAGTTAGATGAGACCCGACGCCTTGCACTACATCAAACAGAGATCCAAAAGAATCGACAAAAGGCCCGATTGGATGCTAAGATTCGCAAGGGATGGGTAAGACACTTTGCTGAGGGGGATGTTGTGCTATGCTTTGATAACAGATTGGACCACCAAATGGATAAGAAGTTCCTGCCAATGTGGGCTGGTCCATACAAAGTCATCAAAGAACGTAGCAATGGGTCTGTACAAGTTCAGGAGCTGCATGAACCATATGGCAAGAAGGTGATCAACAAGCGCTACCTCAAGCCTTTCTTTGTGCGTGATGGTCCCAGGCATGGAAATGCGGTGCATTCCCTGCCTGGGGGGGGAACTGTTATGGATAAAATTGTCTAAGGAAAAAGGCATTAATATGTATGTGTGTTTGTATATGTGGCAATAGTATAATCAAATATGGTGTGCATAGGGCCCAAGGTTGAGGTGGCAAGGCATGACCATGTGCCACCCTTCCATGTAAGAGGACCCATAAGGTGTGTTGTACATAATCCATAATAGTAATATTATAAAATACAAGGTGGCATGGCTCCTCCATGTGCCACCCCTCCACCTAGGATGCAATAATTGAGATATGGCTCAAAGTCCATGGGAGAAGCAATATAAAATGGGTGGAGATGGCTATTATATTGAGTTATTCCCTCCATATGGGATAGACCCATGTGGGGGAGGTATAGAAGGACAAAGAGAGCTAGTTAAATAATGGGGAAAGTAGGATGAGGCGGCAAGATTCCTTGTGCCAACCCTCCTTTTGTCCTCCTAGAGGTTTGAACCTATTATAAAATTAGAAAGAGACCAAGGGAGTATCATAGACTTGAGATAAGGGGCTTGATTTATGCAAAAAATGGAGGCAAAGGGTTGTCGCATACAATTGAGAGTGCGTACCCACCTAGCCCACATGGGAGACTTTTCCACACACACCATGCATGTGGGAGGATACATTAATGTGGAGAGACCCCCTCTTTTGGCTATAAAAGGAAGGGGCAATTCCTTGATGGGAGACGCTCATTCTTGTAAAGCCACCTAGTAGCTAGTATTTTGATATTTCCCTCTCATCCCTCCTTTCCAATAAAGTATGGTTCACTTCCCTTGATGTCTACATCTCAACATTCCTCTTCCTATCATGTACTTGCTCCTCTTCCTACTCTCCCTTTCCCCTTGTGTCATAGTCTCCCTTTTCCTTCCCTCCACTTCTAATTCCTTATTCACCCCTATGACATCCCTTCGCCCTCGTGATCTCCTTTTCTCTATGGCCTTTGAGTGTCGCCATACTTAGTCTCTAGCCTTTGGTCTCGGTTTCTTTTCCGGCTAAAAGTACCCATATTATATATCCTAAATTTATAAGATCTCATTCATACCATTGGATTGTTTTCATCACTTGTCATGAGTACTAACCTCAATTGGCATTATGTATTTGGGTCAAAATAGTTTTTAGTATAGGATATAATGGAGCAATACATTTATGTAATATCTAGTGATCATAGTTTCTAATATAGGATAAAATGGAGCATAGAGTAATCTTGTCATTCAAAAATGATAATATACCTTCCTTGACATATACAAGTATCATGCATTCATAAAAAAAGTTAGTCATAAACTGCAATATAATGTGCCCATAATGCATGTACATTAAATCTTCACATGTTAGAATGTGAGAAAGGGAATAATTTAACTATGAAATCAAGGATCAATGTAGGAAATGGTCTTCTATGCACACATATATGCTAAGGGTCCATCTAATACAATATTGGAAATTGATGTGAGTATAAGTGTATGCATCCATCGGTGATGTATATGAGTGTATGCATCCATTTGTGATGTATATTGTTGTACTAATCCATGGTGCTTTACCGCTTGAGTTGTTTGTAGTGCAATTAATCACAACAATGTTGTATTTTTTAAAAGAAAAATGCCATAAAAATTTCATGCTGCAAAACACAAACAAAAAAATGGCATTTGTAGCATTAATCCAAGCATTTCCTACAAGCAATCTCCATCCCTCCTTTTCTTGCTTACTCTTTCGGCCACCTCCACCCTCTTGTTGCCCTTCAAGACTACCTCTTGCCTCCTCGCCTCCTTGCTGTTGAGATATCGAGCTCCACTCGCGATATGCCAGGGTGACCGTTGTGTATTTATGTCACCGACTTGTTAGAGCTAGAGATGCGGTTGGTACACCGCCCACGAATAATAGCTAAATGACAGCTATCCTTATCTACTCTAGTTTGTGGCTCAGTTAGTATGCCACCTTAGTTAGTTGAGTTTGGTTTGAGACCCACATATAGGGTTCTTCTATTTTTCTTTGTACGAGAGTTCTTTTGGCTTATACAACTAAGAAGAGGAAAACTATTTTCAGCCTCCACCTTTGTGTGTATTCCCCCATTGTGCATGTGAGAAAGCCGCAAGTGAGACTCCTTCCCTCTCTCCCACAATCTTCACATGGTATCAGAGCCTTGTTTGTGGTAAGGAGCTCAAGAAAGCAAGCCAAGTTCGTGGTGTCCTGGTAAGAGGACCAATGTTGCTTTCCTATTTCGAGTTTGGGAGCAAATCTCTGCAGGTAGTACAGCCAGAAGTGCAGGAGTGCACTGTTTCAGATTGAGACGCCCTTCGCGGTGTGGCGAGAGCGCAGTATATGCTACGGGAAGGGGCGAAGCCCTCAGTGACTTTATTTTTCTGATTTGAGGCCGTTTTGGGGCCCGTTTTTAAGGCGGAAGTTCTTCGCAAGGCACTCAGAGAAAGGCCCTGTTTTTTGCTGTGCGACCACTGCGCGGCTAGTCGGTGGAAAGGCGCCGCAGAAATTGCATCGTATGCCTGTGTGTAGAGATATTGGGAGTTGCAAATTCATGCCTATTGCCTGTTGATGCAAAATCGTCACTAGGAAGTGACTGTGTGGTGAAATACCACTCTCGTTGGTTTTGCAGATCTGCCCGTGTGAGGCAAAAGCTGTGTTTTTTGCAGTGACAGAATATTTTGCAGTGTTTTGTAATGGCATCTGATTCTCTTTCACAGATTGTCACTGAAAAGCTTGACAAGAATAACTTCCAGGCATGGAAGTTTAGAATGACGAACTTATTGATGGGAAAAGGCTATTGGGAATTCATTACAGGAAATGAAGAAGAACCTATTCTTCCTAATGTTCCCAGTCAACAGGAAATGCAGGCATTCAAAGGATGGCATGAGAGAGCCAAGAAAGTTATGTACTGGCTGTCTATCAGTATTTTGGACTCCATGATTGTGCATATTCAGGATGCAAATACGCCAAAGGAGGCATGGGATACTTTGGCAAAAATGTATAGCACAAATACACAAGCCAGGAAAATGCAACTCAAACAGGAGTTGCACAATGTGCAGAGAGAAAATTTGAGCATAAATGACTACCACATGAAAGTGAAGAAAATTGCAGATGCACTTGCTTCCATTGGGTCGCCAGTGGATGATGATGATTTGGTTTCTGTGACCTTGAATGGTCTAGGAAAGGATTATGCACAGTTCCGGACATCCATTGCCATCCGTGAAAGCTTTCCTGATTTTGAGGAGTTGATTGCTCTTCTAATTTCTGAAGAGCAGAGAAATGGGGGTGCATCTTCTTCAGTAGGAACTTCAAAAGAAACTGTCTTCTACTCAAATGCTGGCAGAGGTAGAGGCAGAGGTAGAGGAGGCCGATCTGCAGGCCATGGTAGAAATCAGAATATGCAGCAAACGCAAGAAAACCAGTCCTATGCAGGAGGACGTGGTAACTCTAGAGGCAGGGGGAGCCAAAGAGGCCGTGGTGGATGGCAGAGAAGCCAAAATGCAAACAGCAATGTTGAATGCTACTATTGTGGCAAAATGGGTCATATGGCTAAAGACTGCTACAAAAAGCAGAATGACATTATGAGTGGAAAATTGCAGCAAGGCAATTATGCATCCTCTAGTAGACAGGGTGATAGCAGAAATGAGCATTTGTTTATGGTGCAGCATATGACAAACTCTGTAACAAGTGCAGAAGAAAGCAATGATGTGTGGTATGTTGACTCGGGTGCATCAAACCACATGACAGGTCACACTGAATGGATGCAGGATGCAAGAAAAATGGAAAAACCAAGATTTGTGGAGACTGGTGATGATACTGCACATCCTATTGTGCAGATTGGCAAAATTACTTTGTCTATGCAGGATGGGAAAAAGAAATACTTGTCTGATGTATTTCATGTCCTGAACATCACCAAGAACCTGGTTTCTGTTGGTCAAATGGTTGAGCAGGGCTTGCAGGTTAGATTTAATCCTCATGGATGCTTTGTTGAGGATATGAAAAATAACGGTCGCTTGATAGCAAAAGGAAAGAAGAAGGGCAGGATGTTTACGTTGGATGCAGACATGCCTAAATTGAGTGCAGCAATGTTTGCACATGGGACCGGTGTAGTTGCAGATATTGATATCTGGCACAAACGCATTGGTCATGTTAATATACAGCGACTAAAATCAATGCAAGCCCAAAATATTGTTGCAAGATTGCCTAAATTCAAGGTTGCAGAAATGCACAAGGTTTGTGAAGCCTGTCAATTTGGGAAACAAGCAAGGAAACCTTTTCCTAGGCATGTTCAAGAGAGTAAAAAGCCATTGGAATTAATCCACTCTAATGTGTGGACTACAAAAGCTACATCTATTGGAGGCTGTCACTATTCTGTCACATTTATTGATGACTTCAGCAGAAAACTGTGGGTGTATTTTATGAAAAAGAAAAGTGAAGTGTTTGGGCACTTCAAAGCTTTCAAAGCTATGGTTGAAAAAGAAACAGGCCTGCAAATAAAATGCCTAAGGTCAGATGGAGGGGGAGAGTACCTCTCAAATGAGTTTGCAAGGTTCTTGCAGGAGCATGGTATAAAGCAGCAATATTCATGCAGTCATACCCCACAGCAAAATGGAATTGCAGAAAGAAAAAACAGGCATATTGGAGAGGTATCTCGAGCTATGTTAAATGAAAAAGATCTACCAGATTATTATTGGGCTGAAGCAGTTGCTACAGCAGTCTATATAATGAACAGGACTCCCACTGCAGCAATACATGGCATGACGCCAGAGGAGATGTATACTGGTAGGAAACCAGATATTTCTCATTTGAAGATTTTTGGTTGCATTGCCTATGTCCATGTGCCAGATGAGTTGAGGTCCAAGTTGGATCCAAAAGCTGAGAAGTGCATCTTTATTGGTTATTCTCTGTAGCAGAAAGGGTATAGATGCTATAACCCTTCTACACGTAAGTTCACAGTGAGCAGAGATGTTGTTTTTGATGAGATGAGCAGCTGGTATAAACCAGTAAATGTGATGATTGATGTAGATGCACAAAATGGTAATGCTACACAGAATGCATAGCAGCAATCACAAAATATCACTGGACCTGGAGTGTCCTCTACCAGTGGTTCACATACTTCACCATGGACAGGCAGATTGAGATCAGGAGAATCCCCTCAAAGTAATGCAGAGAGTGGTACGCAGGTATCACGAAAAGGAAAAGAGAAGGTAGATCAGCCCATGTATGATGTGAATGCAGGTCACTCTTGTGTGGATGGTGAATCCAGTGGCTCAGAACAGAGCATTGATGATGAGTTGGGTATTCCTTCTGTTGTTACACCTGGAGTAAGGAAGACCAGGGATGTTTTGAGAGCACCTGGAAGTGAGCCTATTTTGCACAGGTCTACCAGGGTTAGGTATCCTATGGATATGCTGAAATATGATGGATTTACAGCCATTCACTATGCCTATATGGTCAAAGTGATACAGGAACCAGAACCCACTTCTTTTGAGCAAGCCATGGGAAATGAAAAATGGGAGAAAGCCATGGATGAAGAAATGGATGCCTTGGATGCTAATGCTACATGGGAATTGATGCCTTTGCCTAAAGGCAAGAATGCAATTGGTTGTAAGTGGGTTTATAAGATCAAGCACAATGCAAATGGTTCTGTGAATAGATACAAGGCAAGATTAGTTGTCAAGGGGTATGCACAGTCATATGGCATTGATTATGAAGAAACTTTCAGCCCGGTTGCAAGGATGGCAACCGTAAGAGCAGCCATTGCTATGGCTGCATCAAAGGGATGGTCTTTACATCAGATGGATCTAAAGAATGCCTTCTTGCATGGTGATTTGCAAGAAGAGGTCTTTATGGAGCAGCCAGCAGGTTATGTTCATGCTACTCATCCTGAGTTTGTTTGCAGGTTAAAGAAAGCCTTGTATGGCTTGAAGCAAGCACCTAGAGCATGGTATGACAAGATAGGACAGTATCTTGTCACTATTGGCTTTCATATTTCCAAGGCAGATTTCTCACTCTATGTGAGAAAAACAGAGAAAGGGATTATGCTGCTGGTCATTTATGTTGATGATTTGATCATCACAGGTGATAGTGATGAAGATATCCTTCATGTGAAAATGCTATTGAAGCATAAGTTTGAGATGAAGGATTTGGGAGAGCTACGTTATTTCTTGGGCATTGAGGTGATTAGATCACCAAGTGGGATACAGCTCTTACAGAGGCTGTATGGATTGGACATACTGTCCAAATATGGGATGATAGGCTGTAAGCCTATTTCAGTTCCTTTGGAGCAGAATGTGAAGCTAAGCACAGATGCAGGTGAGCTTCTGGAAGACCCTACTATGTACAGATGCATAGTAGGAAGTTTGATTTACATGACTATTACCAGGCCAGATTTGAGCTATGATGTTGGGTTGGTAAGTCAGTTTATGCAGGCTCCAAGGAAACCGCATTTGGATGCGGCTAGACGCATACTCAGGTATGTGAAGTCCACATTGCAGTATGGACTATTTTATGAGGCTGGGGTTCAGATACAGTTGCATGGATACACTGATGCTGATTGGGCTGGTAGTAATTCTGATAGACGATCTACCAGTGGATATGTGTTCTCTTTTGGGAGTGCTGCAGTCACTTGGAGCAGCAAGAAACAGCCTACAGTTGCCCTGTCGAGCACAGAAGCTGAGTACAAGGGTGCAGCAATGGCTGCATGTGAGGCAGCTTGGTTGCATAAGCTACTCTATGATATGCATCAGTCTACAGATGGGCCAGTTGTCATTTATTGTGACAACATGAGCAGTATACACTTGGCAAAGAACCCAGTCTTTCATGCTAGAACAAAGCACATTGAGGTGCATTATCACTATGTGCGGGAGAAGGTTTTACTAGGTCTTATTGATCTAGTTTATGTCAGCACAGAGGATCAGGTAGCTGACATATTCACGAAAGCATTGGGCGCAGAGAAGCTGCGCAAGTTCAGAGACCTGCTTGGTGTGCAGGAATTGGGATTGAGCTCGAGGGGGAGTGTTGAGATATCGAGCTCCACTCGAGATATGCCAGGGTGACCGTTGGGTACTTATGTCACCGACTTGTTAGCTGGAGATGCGGTTGGTACACCACCCACGAATAATAGCTGGATGACAGCTATCCTTATCTACTATAGTTTGTGGCTCAGTTAGTATGCCACCTTAGTTAGTTGAGTTTGGTTTGAGACCCACATATAGGGTTCTTCTATTTCTTTGTACTTGAGTTCTTTTGGCTTACACAACTAAGAAGAGGAAAATTGTTTTCAGCCTCCACCTTTGTGTGTATTCCCCCATTGTGGATGTGAGAAAGCCGCAAGTGAGACTCCTTCCCTCTCTCCCACTATCTTCACATGTGTGTGTGTGTATGTATATGTTGATGCATATATGTATATATTGATGTATATATTGATGCATATAATTTTGATATATGGAGAAAATGGACATGAAAACCATCTAAATTTGCTCTTGTCGTTCGATTTGATATATGACATGATCCTATTTGGATTTGTAAGTCCAAAAAGATGGGGTCCTACTTTTAGGGCTTGAATGCCTAAAATAGGCAGCGCATTAACACACTACCTATTTCATGCATTTAGGCCTCAAAAGTAGGACCCCATTGGCAACACAATGGGGTCCTAGTTTTGAGGCCTAAATGCATGAAATAGACAGTGCGTTAACGCGCTGCCTATTTTAGGGATTCAGGCCCTAAAAGTAGTACCCCGTATCTTTGGACTTGCATATCCAAATGGGGTCATGTCATATATCAAATCGAATGGCAAGATCCAATTTAGATGGTTTTCATGTCCATTTTCTCCATCAACTAAAATTATATTCATCAAATAATGTTGTTGATCAATTTTTGGCATACCCCCCCAAAATCAAGACCCCCATTGCAAAGAAAGGTAAAGACCACAAGTGCTTGTTCTTATGCTCATGAGACAACAAAATGCATGACCATGGAAACCAATGGGGTCTTACTTTTGATGTTTGTATGTATGTATGTATATATATGCATGTACATACATACATACATCTATATATATATATATATATATATATATATGTATGTATGTATATGTTGATGCATATATGTATATATTGATGCATACAATTTTGATATATGGAGAAAATGGACATGAAAATCATCTAAATTGGCTCTTGCCGTTTGATTTGATATATGACATGACCCCATTTGGATTTGTAAGTCTAAAGATGCGGGGTCCTACTTTTAGGGCCTGAATGCTTGAAATAGGCAGCGCGTTAACACGCTCCCTATTTCATGCATTTAGGCCTCAAAAGTAGGACCCCATTGGCAACACAATGGGGTCCTACTTTTGAGGCCTAAATGCATGAAATAGGGAGCGTGTTAACGCGCTGCCTATTTCAGGCATTCAGGCCCTAAAAGTAGTACCCCGTATCTTTGGACTTGCATATCCAAATGGGGTCATGTCATATATCAAATCGAACGGCAAGATCCACTTTAGATGGTTTTCATGTCCATTTTCTCCATCAACTAAAACTATATTCATCAAATAATGTTGTTGATCAATTTTTGGCATACCCCCCGAAAATCAAGACCCCCATTGCAAAGAAAGGTAAAGGACACAAGTGCTTGTTCTTATGCTCATGAGACAACAAAATGCATGACATGGAAAACCAATGGGGTCTTACTTTTGATGTTTGTATGTATGTATGTATACATACATACATACATACATACATACATACATACATACATATATATATATATATATATGTATGTATGTATGTATGTATATGTTGATGCATATATGTATATATTGATGTATATATTGATGCATACAATTTTGATATATGGAGAAAATGGTCATGAAAATCATCTAAATTGGCTCTTGTCGTTTGATTTGATATATAACATGACCCCATTTAGATTTGTAAGTCCAAAGATACGGGGTCCTACTTTTAGGGCCTGAATGCCTGAAATAGGTAGCGTGTTAACACGCTGCCTTTTTCATGCATTTAGGCCTCAAAAGTAGGAGCCCATTGTGTTGCCAATGGGGTCCTACTTTTGAGGCCTAAATGCATGAAATAGGTAGCGCATTAACGCGCCGCCTATTTTAGGCATTCAGACCCTAAAAGTAGCACCCTGTATCTTTGGACTTGTATATCCGAGTGGGGTCATGTCATATATCAAATCAAATGGCAAGATCCAATTTTCATGTCCATTTTCTCCATCAATATTCATCAAATAATGTTGTTTATCAATGTGTATATGTATGTATATACATACATATATATCTATATGTGTATATATGTGTGTGTGTGTGTGTGTGTGTGTGTGTGTGTGTGTTTGTGTGTATACACACACACATGTATGTATGTATGTATGTATATATATATATATATATATATACATACATACATATGTATATATTGATGCATATAATGATGCATATCTTGATGTATATATTTATGCATATAGTTTTGATTGATGGAGAAAATAGGCATGAAAACCATCTAAATTGGCTCTTGCCGTTCGATTTGATATAGGACATGATCCCATTGGGATTTGTAAGTCCAAAGATACGGGGTCCTACTTTTAGGGCCTAAATTCCTAAAATAGGTAGCTTGTCAATGTGCTACCTATTTCGTGCATTTAGGCCTCAAAAGTAGGACCTCATTTGGTCCTACATGGGGTCCTAATTTTGAGGCCTAAATTTCAGCCCGGTTGCAAGGATGGCACTTAATGCATCAATTAAGCCAGTGGCTACTCATGATGCACAATCGAACAATCATCAAGGAAATTCTAGTCAAGCAAGTTGAAGCAAAAAACCAAATATCTATTTGGATCTATGCCGTGGTGTATCCGCCAACCATGAGTAGCAAAAAAACCTATGAAAAAAGAAAAATAGGGATTATGCCACTCTACCATGATCACTTCCATGCTACAAATAAGGGAATACATAGTCGTTTTAGGGTACTTTTAGGGTTCATTCCCAACCACTAAAAAGAGAGCCAATGCTATCTATTTGTATTCATAAAATCTTTATGAACATTATCATGTTCAATATAAGGATAGGAGCCAGCTCAATGGGTAGTCCTAAACAAATATAAATACTATTCGAATTTTAACCTTATGCAAAAGCTTTTTTTTAACACAAAGTAAAACTTGATTATACATATAGATGGGAATCAGGTCACCATTGTAAGCATGTATTTAGTAATTAAGTTGAAAATATTCCCTTAGAAAAATAGCTCAATCAACATAGTACTGTTATGGATAAAATTTTCTAAGGAAAAAGGCATTAATATGTATGTGTGTTTGTATATGTGGCAATAGTATAATCAAATATGGTGTGCATAGGGCCCAAGGTTGAGGTGGCAAGGCATGACCATGTGCCACCCTTCCATGTAAGAGGACCCATAAGGTGTGTTGTACATAATCCATAATAGTAATATTATAAAATACAAGGTGGCATGGCTCCTCCATGTGCCACCCCTCCACCTAGGATGCAATAATTGAGATATGGCTCAAAGTCCATGGGAGAAGCAATATAAAATGGGTGGAGATGGCTATTATATTGAGTTATTCCCTCCATATGGGATAGGCCCATGTGGGGGAGGTATAGAAGGACAAAGAGAGCTAGTTAAATAATGGGGAAAGTAGGATGAGGCAGCAAGATTCCTTGTGCCAACCCTCCTTTTGTCCTCCT
Source organism: Dipteris shenzhenensis (assembly GCF_047967505.1). Classification (NCBI taxonomy): domain Eukaryota; kingdom Viridiplantae; phylum Streptophyta; class Polypodiopsida; order Gleicheniales; family Dipteridaceae; genus Dipteris; species Dipteris shenzhenensis. Next base: position 39,096,816 of record NC_141623.1, on the reverse strand, counting down.
AGAGGTTTGAACCTATTATAAAATTGGAAAGAGACCAAGGGAGTATCATAGACTTGAGATAAGGGGCTTGATTTATGCAGAAAATGGAGGCAAAGGGTTGTCGCATACAATTGAGAGTGCGTACCCACCTAGCCCACATGGGAGACTTTTCCACACACACCATGCATGTGGGAGGATACATTGATGTGGAGAGACCCCCTCTTTTGGCTATAAAAGGAAGGGGCAATTCCTTGATGGGAGACGCTCATTCTTGTAAAGCCACCTAGCTAGTATTTTGATATTTCCCTCTCATCCCTCCTTTCCAATAAAGTATGGTTCACTTCCCTTGATGTCTACATCTCAACATTCCTCTTCCTATCATGTACTTGCTCCTCTTCCCACTCTCCCTTTCCCCTTGTGTCATAGTCTCCCTTTTCCTTCCCTCCACTTCTAATTCCTTATTCACCCCTATGACATCCCTTCGCCCTCGTGATCTCCTTTTCTCTATGGCCTTTGAGCGTCGCCATACTTAGTCGCTAGCCTTTGGTCTCGGTTTCTTTTCCGGCTAAAAGTTTTGGTGTGGCTGCTGGGATACGAATCTCCACGGCTGTTGGCGAATCTTCTATTCGTACGGGTTACATCAACAAAACTATACCATCTGTGCTCTTTCTAAGCTACTGCGCGTGCATTCACTTCGTGCGTCTCCTGCGCTTCAGTTCTCTGGACTGCTGCGACTTCGGGTTGCGGACAGTTTTCTGCGCTTCAGTTCTCTGGACTGCTGCGATTTCTGGTTGCGGACAGTTTTCTGCGCTTCAGTTCTCTGGACTGCTGCGATTTTTGGTTGCGGACAGTTTTTTTGCGCGACAGTTCTCTGGACTGCCGCGACTTCTGGTTGCGAACAGTTTTCCGCGCGACAGTTCTCTGGACTGCTCTGGTCGCGGACTGTTTCCTGAGCCCCTGCAAAAGAGTAACAGCAGATCCCGTGCCCCCCCTATCTCTTCTCTTCTTCTTCTTCTCCTTGTCCTTCTCTTTCTCTTCTCCTTCTCCTCTCCTCTCCTCTCTTTTTATTAAAGAGTAGGATTGGAACCCAAGACCTCCCGCTTCACAAAAGAAAGTCTTATCATTGGGCCAAGAAGTTGGAAGTGGTAAAAATGTAATGATTTTTGTTCATATATTGAAATTGCAGGAGCTGTAACTCTCTAACCATAAGGAGTTTGCTCTTGTTGTAAAAAGCAAAAATATTTCATTTTATGTTCTCTATCCACTTCTCTTGCTAGATCGCCAATTCAGAACTTCTCCAAGCCCACTTCACGGATGCACGCCTCACGAGAAGGGTGGACATTTATGTCACTTCTCGACGCATTTAAGGAATTGGTGCCTGTTCCTTCGCACCTTACGGCTACCAATGCACGAGATGTATTCCTTGATCTTAATGTCGACCTTCAACGGCTGATTGTCCAGTGCATTATTGATGGTGATGACGGGTGGAATCACACACCGTGGATGATTCAGGGTGACGAACTACTGATACGCTGGGAGGATTTTGACTTTACTTCTACTCATTGTGCGGTGATCAAACTACTTGCTGCTTCAGAGGTAATCAAAACGGTTTCCTTCTTCGAAGGGTGGGATGTTCCCCAAGCTTGGGGGGAGATTTGGTGCATCTGCTTGTTGATTCCTGTGGAAAAGCTCGTCCTGAATGGTTATTTCACAATCTCATTACAAAGGTTTCTAGGCCTTGGCTATGGTTGGTAATGTTTCGACCAAGGAATCCATTTGTACCTAATCAGCCTTTTGTGCCTCATTTCGAGCTTCAAATTGTAATTCTTTTTGGGCTTAAGATAAACTATCAACAAAGAATTGCAAGTTTATTTGGTGCTGAACGTTTGGCTCAAGTGTTGAATTCTCCCCACCCTCTCCTCCTACCTATCTTGGACTACCGAGAAACTTGGGATGTCCGAATTCTCGTCTTGGTGTAATGACATCTTGGATTCTTCAATTTGATGGAGCTTACAAACCTTCGACCAAGGTGGCTGGCGTGGGTGTAAAGCTCACTTCACCGGGTGGTGAAGAGTTTTGTTACAGCAAGTCTTCGCCCGCAAGTACTTGCGGAAGGTCTGAAGGTACAAGTTTGGAGGATTCCGACTCCGAAGCAGAGATGAAGACCCGGAGAGCCTCTAAAGGCAGTAAGGGTGCATCACTGGCTTCCGAAAAAGGATCCATGCCTAAAGGCTTGAAGGGTATATGGTGCACCCACTGCCGCAATCGTGGTCACTCCGCAGTCGACTGTGCTCTTAATGCGAATGGGTGTGCAATTTGCTTGACTAATGCACACAACATGGTGGGATGCCACTACAATGGGCATGGCCAGAGAGCGGTTGGTCAATAGCAAGATGCGACTGCATCTTTTGTGCAAGAAGAACCACAACAACAAGTGTTCCAGTCCCAGCAAAAGACGTTCCAATAAGCCAGAGGCGATGGTGGCCGTGGAGGCAGGGTCATCGTCAAAATAAACCGAAAACCTGTCTATTTTACTTGGGCAAAGGCCATTGGCAAAATGAACGCCTGGAGGCTCAAGAATGGGATCGGCAATGCGTGGAGCGGTAAAAGATGTCTGGGAAAATGCCTAGCTCTTCGATGGTACACATCGTTGATGATGATCCGCTAGTGTGCCCAGAGATTAGCATAATCACCCATGCTCGTACCAAACTGCCAGCACCGACTCCCAAGAACGGTGATAAGCTATTGGATTGGTCAGCTCAAGAACACGTTCGATGCCAAGTCTGTGAGGTTGTGATGAAGGAACCACCGTTGATGTCTCTGTCAGTGCTCGCAACGACACCGAGTGAGGCATGTAAGGTGCAATTTGTGAAACGAGTTTCTCAATTAGAGGCAGAGACTCAAGCTAAGTTCAAATTATACTTACCAAGAAATGGTCCAAAGGCGGTCGAAGCAACTCCTTTGTTGGTCGCTAACCAATCCAAGAGGCGAGCAAATTTTTCACAAAGGGATCCGGGGTTGGAATGCATTTTGGAGGCTCCTATCCAAATTTCATTGGGCATATTGCTTAATCTAGTTCCAAGATTCCACCGGTAATTGTTGCATTCCCTGCACAAGGAGTGTGAACCAAAAGATGTGGAGCTATGTCAAGCTGATTCATGCCCAATTCCAGCAGTTCCTTTGACCGACATGAGAATTCTAGTGATTTCCACAAATGCACAAGGTTGGATTTTTGCTTAGGTGCTGGTAGATGGCAGTTTGGGGGTCAATATTGTCACTTTGAAGACCTGTCAAGAAATGGGATGGATGTCTTGGGAGGTGGCACCATTCTTAGTCTCCATGGCTAATCAACGCCGGGTTTGACCACTCGAAATCTTACGGGCCGTTGTTCTGAAGTTGGCATGCATATCATTCATGGTGTCCTTTGTGGTGCTCAACATGGAGACCGCAACACCAGAGTATAGCATCCTTTTGGGTAGGCCTTGGCTGCGGCAAGCAAAAGTCAAGAAAAATTGGGAGCAGAACATTATTTCAATGCGGAGAGGAAAGAAGAAAGTGCGGGTCACAATGGGAGTGGTGGCACCATTTGCGGATGCAATCCAACCTATGTTGGTAGCGATGGTGAACATGGCGAATAGATTGGAGGATGATGAGGGCCAAACTGACATGCTGCACACACATGATCAAAGTTAATCCACCCAAACTTAGGTAAACCTCTTACAATTTTTCTTATTTGTGTGAAGAGAGTGGGAGAGAGGTAAGGAATCTCACTTGCAGCTTTCTCACATACACAATGGGGGAATACACACAAAGGTGGAGGCTGAAAACAGTTTTCCTCTTCTTAGTTGTGAAAGCCAAAAAAACTCTCTCTTACAAAAAGGAATAGATGAACCCTATATGTGGGTCTCAAACCAAACTCAACTAACCTAGGTGGCATACTAACTAGGCCACTAACTAGAGTACATAAAGATAGTTGTCATCCAGCTACTATTCATGGGCGATGTACCAACCGCATCTGCAGCTAAAAAGTCAATGACATAAATGCACAATGGTCATTCTGGCATATCACAAGTGGAGCTCAATATCTCAACACTCCCCCTCGAGCTCAATCCCAATTCTTGCACAACAAGTAGGTCTCTGAACTTGCACGGCTTCTCTACACCCAATGCCTTCGTGAATATGTCAGCTACATGATCCTCTGTGCTGACATAAACTAGATCAATAAAACCTGCTAGAACCTTCTCCCACACATAGTGGTAATGCACCTCAATGTGCTTTGTTCTAGCATGATAGACTGCGTTATTTGCTAAGTGTATACTGCTCATGACAAATTGCCCATCTATAGAATGATGCATATCATAAAGCAGCTTATGCAATCAAGCTACCTCACATGTAGCCATTGTTGCACCCCTGTATTCAACCTCTATGCTTTTGGATCCAACTTGGATCTCAACTCATCCGGCACATGAACATAGGCAATGCAACCAAAAACTTTCAGATGAGAAATATCTAGTTTCCTACCAGTATACCTCTCCTCTGGTGTCATGCCATGTATTGCTGCAGTGGGAGTCCTCTTCATTATGTAGACTGCTATAGCAACTGCTTCAGCAGAATAATAATCTGGCAGGTCTTTTTCGTTGAGCATGGCACGAGATACCTATCCAATATGCATGTTTTTCCTTTTTGCAAGTCCATTTTGCTATGGGGTATGAGCATGGCACCAAATCTGTCGTGGAAATCTGAAAGCCAATAGTGACAAGATATTGTCCTATCTTGTCAGACCATGCTCTGGGTGCTTGCTTCAAGCCATACAAGGCTTTCTTCAACCTGCAAACAATTTCAGGATGAACAGCATGAACATAACCTAGTGGCTGCTCCATATAGACCTCTTCTTGCAAATCACCATGCAAGAAGGCATTCTTTACATCCATGTGACGTAAATACCATCCCTTCGATGCAGCCATAGCAATGACTGCTCTTACAGCTGCCATCCTTGCAACCAGACTGAATGTTTCTTCAGAATCAATGCCATATGTCTGTGCATACCCCTTGACAACTAATATTGCCTTGTATCTACTCACAGAACCTTCTGCATTGTGCTTCACCTTATAGACCCACTTGCAGCCAATTGCATTCTTGTCTTTAGGCAAAGGCACCAATTCCCATGTAGCATTTACTTCCAAGGCATCCATTTCTTCATCCATGGCTTTCTCCCATTTTTCTTTTCACATGGCTTGCTCAAAAGAAGTGGGTTCTAGTTCATGTATCACTTTCACCATATAGGAATAGTGAATGGCTATAAATCCATCATATTTTAGCCTATCCATAGGATACTTAACTCTAGTAGACTTGCGCAAAATAGGCTCACCACTAGGTGCTCTCAAAACATCCCTTGTCTTCCTTACTCCAGGTGTAACAAAAGAAGGAATACCAAACTCATTATCAAGGCTCTGTTCTAAGCCACTAGATTCACCATCCACATAAGAGTGACCTGCATTCACATCAACCATGGCTGATCTACTTCCTCTTTTCCCTTTCGTGATACTTGCATACCACTATTTGCATTGCTTTGAGGAGATTCTCCTGATCTCAATCTGCCTATCCATGTCAAAGTATGTGAACCACTGCAAGAGGACACTATAGGTCCACTAATATTTTGTGATTGCTACTGTGAATTCTGTGCAACATTACCATTTTTTGCATCTACATCTTCAATCACATTTACTGGTTTATACCAGCTACTCATCTCATCAAAAACAACATATCTACTCACTGTAAACTTACAAGTAGAAAGGTTATAGCATCTATACCCTTTCTGTTGCAGAGAATAACCAATAAAGATGCACTTCTCAGCTTTTGGATCCAACTTGGATCTCAACTCATCTGGCACATGAACATAGGCAATGCAACCAAAAACTTTCAAATGAGAAATATATGGTTTCCTACTAGTATACCTCTCCTCTGGCATCATGCCATGTATTGCTACAGTGGGAGTCCTGTTCATTATGTAGACTGCTGTAGCAACTGCTTCAGCCCAATAATAATCTGGCAGGTCTTTTTGACTGAGCATGGCACGAGATACCTATCCAATATGCATGTTTTTCCTTTCTGCAAGTCCATTTTGCTGTGGGGTATGACTGCATGAATATTGCTGCTTTATGCCATGCTCCTGTAGGAACCTTGCAAACTCATTTGAGAGGTACTCTCCCCCTCCATCTGACCTTAGGCATTTTATTTGCAGGCCTGTTTCTTTCTCAACCATAGCTTTAAAAGTTTGAAATTCCCAAACACTTCACTTTTCTTTTTCATAAAATACACCCAAACTTTTCTACCGTAGTCATCAATAAAAGTGACAAAATAATGATAGCCTCCAATAGATGCAGCTTTAGTAGTCCACACATCAGAGTGGATTAATTCCAATGGCATCTTATTGTCTTGAACATGTCTAGGAAATGGTTTCCTTGCTTGTTTTCCAAATTGACAGGCTTCACATACCTTATGCATTTCTACAACCATTGTACATTAACATGGCCAATGAGTTTATGCCAGATATCCATATCTGCAACTACACTGGTCCCATGTGCAAACATTGATGCGCTCAATTTAGGCATGTCTGCATACAACGTAAACATCCTACCCTTCTTCTTCCCTTTTGTTGTCAAGCGACCTTTATTTTTCATATCCTCAACAAAGCATCCATGAGGATTAAATCTGACCTGCAAGCCCTGCTCAACCATTTGACCAACAGCAACCAGGTTCTTGGTGATGTTCGAAACATGAAATACATTAGACAGGTATTTCTTTTTCCCATCCTACATAGACAAAGGAATTTTACCAATCTGCACAATAGGATGTGCAGTATCATCACCAGTCTCCACAAATCCTGGTTTTTCCATTTTCCTTGCATCCTGAATCCATTCTGCATGACCTGTCATGTGGTTTGATGCACCTAAGTCAACATACCACACATCCTTGCTTTCTTCTGCACTTGTCACAGAATTGGTCATGTGTTGCACCATAAACAAATGCTCATTTCTGTCATCACCCTATCTACCAGAGGATGCATAATTGCCTTGCTACAATTTTCCATTCATAATGTCATTCTACTTTTTGTAGCAGTCTTTAGCCATATGACCCATTTTACCACAATAGTAGCATTCAACATTTCTATTTGCATTTTGGCCTCTCTACCATCCACCACGACCTCTTTGGCTCTCCTTGCCTCTAAGGTTACCACATCCTCCTCCATAGGACTGGTTTTCTTGAATTTGCTGCATATTTTAATTTCTGCCATGGCCTCCAGATCGGCCTGCTATACCTCTGCCTCTACCTCTTCCGGCATTTGAGTAGAAGATTGTTTCTTTTGAAGTTCCTCCTGAAGAAGATGCACCACCATTTCTGTGCTCTTCAAAAATTAGAAGAGCAATCAACTCCTCAAAATCAGGAAATTTTTCACGGACGGCAATGGATGTCCAGAATTATGCATAATCCTTTCCTAGATTATTCAAGGTCACAGAAACTAAATCATCATATTCCACTGGTGACGCAATGGAAGCAAGTGCATCTACAATATTCTTCACCTTCATGTGGTAGTCATTGATGCTCATATTTTCTCTCTACACATTGTGCAACTTCTACTTGAGCTGTAGTTTCTTGGCTTGTGTATTTGTGCTCCACATTTTTGCCAAAGTATCCCATGCCTCCTTGGACATGCTTACATCTTGAATATGCACAATCATAGAATCTGAAATACTGATAAACAGCCAGTACATAACTTTTCTGGCTCTCTCATGCCAGGCTTTAAATGCTTGCATTTCCTATTGATCGGAAACATTAGGAAGAATTGGTTCTTCTTCATTTCCTATAATGAACTCCCAATAGCCTTTTCCCATAAGGAAATTTGTCATTATAAACTTCCATTCTTGGAAGTTGTTCGTGTCAATCTTTTCAGTGACAATCTGTGAAAGAGAGTCAGATGCCATTACAGAACACTGCAAAATATTTTGTCACTGCAAAAACACAACTTCTGCCTCACAAGGCAAATTTGCAAAACTGACGAAGTGGTATTTGACCACACAGTCACTTCCTAGTGACGATTTTGCATCAACAGGCAATAATAATGATACTGTCACTCCCAATATCTCTGCACATAGGCATATGATGCAATTTCTGTGGCAACTTTTCATGAACCTGTAGAACAATGGTCGCACAGCCAAAACAAGCCACTTTTCTAAGTGCATGCAGAAAAAATTCTGCCACCAAAACGTTCCCCGAAATGGCCTCAAATCAAAAAAATAATGTCAGCGAGGGCTTCGCCCCTGCCCATAGCATATACTACCCTCTCGTTGCACCGCAAAGGGTGTCTCAATCTGAGACAGTGCACTCTTGCACTTTTCGGCTGTGCTACCTACAGAGATTTGCTCCCAAACTCGAAAAGGAAAGCAACATTGATCCACTTACCAAGACACTGCGAACTTGGTTTGCTTCCTTGAGCTCCTTACCATGAACCGAGCTCTGATACCATGTGAAGAGAGCGGGAGAGAGGTAAGGAGTCTCACTTGCAGCTTTCTCACATACACAATGGGGGAATACATGTTGGGGTAAGTATGATCAAGGGCTTGCTCTAGGGTGCATGTGTGCATCTAGGGGAGTCACATGTGTGTTTGTGTGTGTTGTAAAGGCACATCAAGTGCTATGATGTGTCTAGTGTGTGACCTAAGTGATGATGTAAGACAAAGGGAATCCCACTAACATAGGGATTGATCCCCATTGATGTAGGGACTGATTGCCACTATGTAGGGAAGGTATTACCTTCTCCCCCATCTATAAAAGAGAGTCTTCTCTCTCACAAAATATAATGGAGATTTCATTGTGTTCTCACACCTCTTGTAAGATCCATCTATTCTATCCTACAGGTTCTTACAATTGGTATCAGGGGTTTAGGTTCTAGATCTAGCCTAGCCTAGCATTAGATGTTATCTCAAGCATAAACTACAAGTTTCTTCATCTTCTCCATTTTCCTCCTTCTTCCCCAAATCTTTGAGAGCTCTGTTCTCTACCTACAAATGGCCATTGTCCAAACCCTTTGAGCTCTAAACTCCTCTTGTATGGGCAAACTTCTAGCAGCAAGCATTTGGTGAAATTTTGACTGTACGTGAAATGCCAACACTCACACTCCTCGACAAACATTTGCACAATTCCGCCTCTGTACCTACCTATTTGCAAATTCCTTTGAGCTCATACTAGACAACACTGAGGGCAAGTTGCTACTGAAATCTGAACTCATTTAGACAAAAGATGGAGGAGAATATGACAAAAAACCAGTCGACTTTCAAGCTACTAGCTATGGCAACCTGATGCAACATTGCACCTCTCCTTGTTGGTAGCCCTTCTCTGGTATAAGGCCCTTCTTCTTGCATAAAAACCCCCTTGAATAGAGCTATGAGCTGTGAGAATTGCACCCTCCAAGTTCAGGTCTCTGTTTTGGATAGTTTTGACAATGTTGTGAGTTTAATGCTACATTAGATGCTACTCTAGCATTTCTGATGTTTTACAGTGTTGAATAGCTTCAATACAACTATGGCTATAGCTTTGCTTTAAGTTGCTACACTTGGATTTGCTTGGAATGCTTTCATTTAGCCACCTCTATGAAGCATGCAAGTGAAAACATCATTTCCATTATGTTTTGTAGTATGGAATTTGGTTGCAAGCCTTTGCTACTCTAAATGCTTGTATTTTTGAAGCTCTTCAATTTTTTCTAGCCTTGTAAGAGAGTAGACACTGCCCATTCTGGGTTAGACCCTCTCATGGCTACCATCTTGAATATGGATAAGTTCAATGGTAAAGGCTTTCACACATGGCAGATGAAGGTTAAGTTTGCATTGATGAGGGAAAACCTCTGGGGGTTTGTCAAATCGGCTTCAATTTCTTCTTCAACAGCCTCTAATGCTAGAGAATCCTCAGCTCCGACATGCCCGGCAAGAGATCCTGCTAGAGAGGAGAAAGCCTATGGCATCATTGCTCTTGCCTTAGGAGATGACTATATTCATCACATCTCTGACTTAGAGTCTCCTTCAGAAGCTTGGCAGAAGCTTGACATTATTTTTGGTGCTAGCTCTCACATCTCAAAATTGTCACTTAAGATTTCTTTCTTTGAATTGAAGATGGTTAGTGGCACTCCTTTGGCTGCCCATGTCAATCATATGCGGAGTCTGATGACTCAACTTGCTTCTATCAACTCTCCAATCACTACAGATGATGCAACGGCAGTGTTGCTCAAGAGTATGCCTGAAGATTATGATCATGTTGTTACCACTTTAAAAAATCTTCCTAATCCTAATCTTGAAGGTCTTATTTCTACTCTTCAAGAAGAAGAAAGGCACATGGAACTCCGGAAAGGCAATGACACAACATATTAGAGAGGCAATGACATAGCCTATGCCATAAAAATTCAAAAGGGCAAGTTTTCACCTTGCAAACATTGTCAGAAGACTAATCACCTCTCAAAAGATTGCTTCAAGATCAATCCATGCAAACATTGTGGCAAAAACAATCACCATGAAAATTTTTGTAGAGCCAAAAAGGAAGAAGCTACAAAGTCAGAAATTGCCAATCTACTTTCATTTGATGAGTCTCTACATGATGAAGACTGTGCTTTTTGGGCACTTTGTCTTTTTTGTTTATCATCACTTGGTCAAATTTGAGGTTCTCTGCCTCTAGTAGTACTCCAAAAAGAATATGTAAATCACCTCTGGTCACCATATGATGTAGGCCATGTGATATGTGTTTTGACTATCCCATTTTTGTAAAACTCACACCCTTGGGAACCCTTCCTAGCATGAGATCCTAGCCATAGATTAATCCTTGACCACCATGAGATGGCATGAGAAACTATGAGACTAGATGAATCCTTGACACTGCAAGAGGCAATCCCTTGAGGGGGGTTTGTTGGGGTAAGTATGATCAAGGGCTTGCTCTAGGGTGCATGTGTGCATCTAGGGGAGTCACATGTGTGTTTGTGTGTGTTGTAAAGGCACATCAAGTGCTATGATGTGTCTAGTGTGTGACCTAAGTGATGATGTAAGACAAAGGGAATCCCACTAATGTAGGGATTGATCCCCACTGATGTAGGGATTGATTGCGACTATGTAGGGAAGGTATTACCTTCTCCCCCATTCTATAAAAGAGATTCTTCTCTCTCACAAAATATAACAGAGATTTCATTGTGTTCTCACACCTCTTGCAAGATGCATCTATTCTATCTTACAGGATCTTACAATACACACAAAGGTGGAGGCTAAAAATAGTTTTCCTCTTCTTAGTTGTGAAAGCCAAAAAACTGTCTCTCTTACAAAAAGGAATAGATGAACCCTATATGTGGGTCTCAAAACAAACTCAACTAACCTAGGTGGCATACTAACTGAGCCACTAACTAGAGTACATAAAGATAGCTATCATCTAGCTATTATTCATGGGCAGTGTACCAACCACATCTGCAACTAACAAGTCGATCACATAAATGCACAACGGTCTTTCTGGCATATCACGAGTGGAGCTCAATATCTCAACAATTTGTATATGCTTCAACATTTAAAAATTGATATGTCCTATTATTTTATGCCAAAACTGAGCCTAGTCATGCCAGTCAGGATGCGAGGGCTTGTCGAGTTGGTAGTATGTGTGTCTAGCTACAGTCTTTGTCGAGCATAGCAATGTTGAGTGGAGCACATTTGTAGAGTTGCGAGCATGAAACTTTGGTCCACTATGCATGTACAAGCACATGTCAAGTTGGCGAGATGGTGTTGTTTGTTAGGTTATGCATGGGTCTTCTTGTCGAGCTAAGTGATTGTCGAGCATGACCCATGCATGTGTCGAGTTGCCCTATTATTCCATAACCATGCGGCTTATTAGTAGCAGTGACCTAGAAGGGTGTGTGAGGGTAGGTTAGCTGCAAGGGTTGATGGTTCGAATCTCCAACCGGTTGGGGTCTTCAACGGCTACTTCTCTAACTATTAGACGGTTCTCTACGCATGTTATTACTAGCATTTTGATGTCATTATGTACACATATGTTGTGCAAGCTATTGCTCCGGAATACAGTGTTCTTCAATGTCTTGTCATTCTCTTGCATATCTGTATTCCATTCTTGTGGATGCTATGCATATTGTTTGTCTGTTGTTTCAATTAGCATATGTGCACATTTATGACACTACACATTGGCGATCATGATGTGCATTCTTACCATCACGCAAGGAATTCGTGATCGAGCAATTGAGCACTCATGTCATCCACTCCTTGCTGTCAATGTGGAGGCACTTACACATGGAGGTTTGCATGCAGTTGCACTTTTTCCGGAGGAGATTCAGGAGGAGATTGCTCCGGTAAGGAGGCACATCCATGGACTTAAAGATGAATTTGATTGGATATTATCTAACCCCCCAACACCTTGCTTATGGTCACGCGCGTGTGGAAATTCCAGTGAAGAACCTCATCTAGAGGTCATGGCAGTGCAAATTATGGTTGTTATCTTCCCAGTAAGCATGCATGTGCACACGCTCGCAAGGACCTCCTGATCCCTTGACACCGATGATGCGACTGCGGCAACATAATAGTGATCCTAAGCATGGAGATAGAAGTCCACAAGAAGCTCCGAGAGGGGTCGATTGGCATCAGAGTCCACTTGCTCAGTCAGTTTCACTGCCAAGGCTACAGGTACGAGGCACGCCGGGTGCTAAGTGCATCTTCGTCTCCAACTACAGTTTCAGCGGCTTCTCGCAATCTCTTCGGTCAAGAAAGGCTGTCTGAAGGGGCACCAAACATTGGAGGCATTGTGATGGCTGCGGCAGCTCTTGCGATTGCGGCGAGTAACATCAAATATGCCAAGTTTTCAGAAAAAAAAGTCGGACGACCCTGATGCACATGTCCGAATGTTTGAAAAGGTGTATGGGATCAACAATCTGGGAGCCATGGTACTACTCCACCAAGAGACAGTTTTTGAGTCAACTTTAGTTGGTAAGGTAGCACACTGGTTGGCAAAGTATGCAATAAACTATTTTACCACATATGATGTAGCCCGTGACGCATTCTTGAGGCAGTTTCCTCAAGAAAAAATGATTCTGCAAACTCTAAAGAGATTGCGTAGCTTGGAGCAAGGCGATCAGGATGTGGAAGGTTATGCTCCAAATTCAATTTACTCTTGGAACATGTGCATGTGGCTCAAAGCCCTGCTCAGGAGGTACTCAATGACTACTTCATTTTAGGGCTGACTACAAGCAATGCGAGCGGGGGACTCACTGCATGGAGGACATCCAAGAGCCGCAAATCCGTGATCAAAACCAAGAAGAAAATCTCAAAATCAAAGAAGTCGTATGACATTGAGGAAGATTCAGATGCGACCAATTTGGACAGAAGGTCTGAAGCTACAAGTTTGGAGAATTCCCACTCGGAAGTAGAGACAAAGTCCCAGAGAGCCTCTAAAGGGGGTAAGGGTGCATGAGTGGCTTCTGAAAAAGGATCCATACCTAAAGGCTAGAAGGGTATATGGTGCACCCACTGTCACAAGCCTGGTTACTGCACAGTCAAGTGTGCTCTTAACACGAATTGGTGTTCAATTTGCTTGACTAATACACACAACACGGTGGGATGGAACTACAATGGGCATGGCCAGAGAGCGATTGGTCAATAGCAAGATGCGACTGCATATTTTGTGCAAGAAGAGCCACAACAACAAGTGTTCCAGTCCTAGCAATAGACGTTCCAACGAGGTAGAGGCGACGCTGGCCGTGGAGGCAGGGTCATCATCAAAATCAATCGAAAACCTGTCTGTTTTACTTGGGCAAAGGCCATTGGTGGAATGAATGCCTTGAGGCTCAAGAATGGGATCGGCAATGCACGGAGCCGTAAAAGATGTCCGAGAAAATGCCTAGCACTTCAATGGTACACATTGTTCATGATGATCTGTTGGTGTGCTCGGAGATTAGCATAATCACCCATGTTGGTACCAAGCTGTGAGGACCAACTCCCAAGAACGGTGACAAGCTACTGGATTGGTCAGCTCAAGAACATGTTCGATGCCAACTCTATGAGTTGGTGATGAAGGAGCCACCATTGATGTCTCTACCAGAGCCTGCAACAACGCCGAGTGAGGCACGTAAGGTGCAGTATGTGAAACCAGTTGTTCAATTAGAGGCGAAGACTCAAGCTAAGTTCAAGTTACACTTACCAAGAAATGGTCCAAAGGTAGTCGAAGCAACTCCATTGTTGGTCGCTAACCAATGCAAGGTGAGCAAATGTTTCGCAAAGGGATCTAGGGTTGAAATGCATTTTTGAGGCTCCTATCCAAATTTCATTGGGCAAGTTGCTTAATCTAGTTCCGAGATTCCAACGGTAATTGTTGCATTCCCTGCACACAGAGTGTGAACCAAAAGAGATGGAGCTATGTCAAGCTGATTCATGCCCAGTTCTAGCAGTTCCTTTGATCGACAAGAGAATTCCAGTGATTTCCACAAAGGCACAAGGTTGGATTTTTGCTCAGGTGCTGGTAGATGGCGGTTTGGGGGTCAATATTGTCACTTTGAAGACTTGCCAAGAAATGGGATGGATGTCCTAGGAGCCAGCACCATTCTTAGTTTGCATGGCTAATCAACGCCGGGTTTGACCACTCGAAATCTTGCGGGCCATTGTTCTAGAGTTGGCGTGCATATCATTCATTATGTCCTTTGTGGTGCTCAACATGGAAGCCGCAACACCAGAGTATAGCGTCCTTTCGGGTAGGCCTTGGTTGCGGCAAGCAAAAGTCAAGAAAAATTGGGAGCATAATGTCATTTCAGTGCAGAGAGGAAAGAAGAACGTGCAGGTCACAATGTGAGTGGCAGCACCATTAGCGGATGCGGTCCGACCTATGTTGGCCGAGATGGTGAACATGGTGAACAAATTGGAGGATGATGAGGAGGAAGCCTTTCTCAAGGCAAGGGTCCTATCTTCACCATCAATGTGCAAGGCATTATGAACAATTACATGCGTCAAAGTTTCCTGGCGGATGTGGCTAGCCATGTTCCAAAGGAGTCGTCTAAGCCCTAGCAAGTAGCAATAGAATTGGATATACATGATCTCCTACAGCAGGAGAGGGAATTTAAAGAATAGATCAGCAGAGTCACGTGAGTTCAAGAAGATGCTCTAGATATGGTTTATCTTGAAGTAGATGGAGTATCTAAACCAGTCAAAGTCAGCACTTTGTTGACAATTGAATTTCACAGCGAATTGATTGCCTTCTTTCGGGAATTTTTTGATGTGTTTGCTTGGGACTATGCGGATATGAAGGGTCTAGATCCAAAATTTTACCAGCACCAGGTCAACCTCAAACCAGATGTCACTCCAATGAAGATACATAGATATCGTATGAATCCGCACATGGCCAAGCAAGTGCGTGAAGAACTGGAATGCTTGTTGTGAGTGGGATTCATCGCACCGATTGAAAATCTAGAGTGGATTTTCCCAATTGTCATTGTACCAAAGAAAAATAAGAAATTGTGGATTTGTGTCGACTACCACAAGCTAAATGCGGCCATACTACCTAATCCATTTCCCTTGCCCTATATGGATTCTATGCTTGATGAAGTGGCGGGGCATGAGGTGTACTCCTTGGATGGATATAGCGGGTACAATAGGTCTATGTCTGCACAGCCATGTGGTTCGGATTGCAGAATGCTCCCTCAACTTTTCAACGCGGGCATGTATGAGATCTTCAGGTCCTATTTGATAGATTTCATGCGGATTTTCTTGGATGACCTCAGTGTCCAGGGCATGTGATCTCGGCGGAAGGAATTGCGATGGATCTACACAAAGTGGTAGTAATTATGCAAGCCCCAGCACCAACAATGCCTAAGGAATGCTTGCGATTCTTGTGCCGAATTCGATGGCATGGCAGACATCTGCGGTTCTTGGCTCACATGGCGATTCCCTTGAATGCATTAGCACATGTGGAACCGAAGGCATTTGTGTGGACCACTGAGTGTGACCAAGCATACCAGCAACTAAAGATTTATCTTTCCAAGGCATCGATGCTTTTGTCTCTGGATTATTGGGAGAAGAATTGTCATGTGTTCGTGGATGCCTCGGATACAGCTATTGGGAGCATCTTAATGCAGGAAGATGCGAATAAATCGTATCGCCTAGTCTACTACGCAAGCTGACGGCTCTCAACCACCGAAAAGAATTATTATGTCATGGAGAGGAAAGGACTAGGCATGATTTATTTTGTCAAGAAATTCTGGCATTATTTGTTGGGCCAATCATTTGTCTTCCATGTTGATCATTCCGCATTGTTATATTTGGTGAAGTAGCAAAGTCTTACAGGCCAATTGGCACGATGGTTGTTGCTCCTGCAGGAATACAACTTTAATGTGATTCATCGCCCAGGCTCGCAGCATGCGATTGCAAATAACCTTTCCCAACTAGAGTTTGGAGAGCTACCAACAAGAGTGGAGGACGAGTTTCTTGATGTGGAGTTAGCGGTGATTTTTTGGGTGGATCCAATCACGACAGAGGCTGAAGTCATCCCAGAAGGACCATGGTCATGGTATGATAAGATGCTCTCATTCCTATCTACTGGCATCATGCCCAAATACATGAATCGAGATCCGAGGAAGTACATAACTTTTCTGGCTCTCTCATGCCATCCTTTAAATGCCTGCATTTCCTGTTGATTGGGAACATTAGGAAGAACTGGTTCTTCTTCATTTCCTGTAATGAACTCCCAATAGCCTTTTCCCATAAGGAAATTCGTCATTCTAAACTTCCATGCTTGGAAGTTGTCGACAATCTATGAAAGAGAATTAGACACCATTACAAAACACTGCAAAATATTCTATCACTGCAAAAAACACAGCTTCTGCCTCACAAGGGCAAATCTGCAAAACTGACGAAAGTGGTATTTGACCACACAGTCACTTCCTAGTGACGATAGTGCATCAACAGGCAATAAGGATGACCCTATAACTCCCAATATCTCTGTGCACAGGCATATGATGCAATTTCTACGGCAACATTTCACCAACCTGCAGAACAGTGGTCGCACAGCAAAAACAGGGCCTTTTTCTCAGGCTAGAAATAGTTTTCCTCTTCTTAGTTGTGAAAGCCAAAAGAGCTCTAGTACAAAGAAATAGAAGAACCCTATATGTGGGTCTCAAACCAAACTTAGCTAACTAAGGTGGCATACTAACTGAGCCATGAACTAGAGTACATAAGGATAGCTATCATCCAGCTATTATTCATGGGCGGTGTGTCAACCGCATCTGTAGCTAACAAGTCGGTGACATAAATGCACAATGGTCACCCTGGTATATCACGAGTGGAGCTCGATATCTCAACACAATATTTTGGGCTTGCATTAATTTAAGTTGATGTACATTAACATGACCAATGCGTTAATGCCAGATATCAATATCTGCAATTACACCGATCCCATGTGCAAACATTGCTGCACTCAATTTAGGCATGTCCGCATCCAACGTAAACATCCTGTCCTTCTTCATCCCTTTTGCTATCAAGCGACCTTTATTTTTCATATCCTCAACAAAGCATCCATGAGGATTAAATATAACCTACAAGCCTTGCTCAACCATTTGACCAACAAAAACCAGGTTCTTGGTGATATTCGGGACGTGAAATACATCAGACAGGTATTTCTTTTTCCCATCCTCCATAGACATAGGAATTTTAGCAATATGCACAATAGGATGTGCAGTAGAACCACCAGTCTCCACAAATCCTGGTCTTTCCTTTTTCCTTGCATCTTGCATGCATTCTGCATGACCTATCATGTGGTTTGATGCACCTAAGTCAACATACCACACATCATTGCTTTTTTCTGCACTTGTCACAGAATTGGTCATATGCTGCACCATAAACAAATGCTCATTTCTGTCATCACCCTGTCTACTAGAGGATGCATAATTGCCTTACTGCAATTTTCTAGTCATGATGTCATCCTACTTTTTATAGCAACCTTTAACCATATGACCCATTTTACCATAGTAGTAGCATTCAACATTGTTGTTTGCATTTTGGCCTCTCTGCCATCCACCACGACCTCTTTGGCTCCCCCTGCCTTTAAAGTAACCATGTCCTCCTCCATAGGACTGGTTTTCTTGAATTTACTACATATTCTTATTTTTGCCACGGCCTCCAAATCAGCCTACTCTACCTCTGCCTCTACCTCTTCTAGCATTTGAGTAGAAGAATGTTTCTTTTGAATTTCCTCCTGAAGAAGATGCACCACCATTTCTCTGCTCTTTAGAAATTAGAAGAGCAATCAACTCCCCAAAATTAGGAAAATTCTCACAAATCGCAATGGATGTCCGAAACTATGCATAATCCTTTCCTAGACCATTCAAGGTCATACAAACTAAATCATCATCTTCCACTGGCGACCCAATGGAAGCAAGTACATTTGCAATCTTCTTCACCTTCATGTGGTAGTCATTGATGCTCATATTTTCTCTCTGCACATTATGCAACTCCTACTTGAGCTGCATTTTCCTCGCTTGCATATTTGTGCTATAAATTTTTGTCAAAGTATCCGATGCCTCCTTTGGCGTGCTTGCATCCTGAATATGCATAATTATAGAATCTAAAATACTGATAGATAGCCAGTACATAACTTTTCTGGCTCTCTCATGCTAGCCTTTAAATGCCTGCAACTCCTGTTGATTGGGAACATTAGGAACAATTGGTTCTTGTTCAGCTCTAATAATAAACTCCCAATAGCCTTTTCCCTTAAGGAAATTCGTCATTCTAAACTTCCATGCTTGGAAGCTGTTCTTGTCAAGCTTTTTAGTGACTATCTATGAAAGAGCATCAGACGCCATTAAAGAACACTACAAAAATATTCTATCACTGTAAAAAAAACAACTTCTGTCTTACAAGGGTGAATCTGCAAAACTGACGAAAGTGGTATTTGACCACATAGTCACTTCCTAGTGACGATTTTGCATTAACATGCAATAAGAATGATTTTGTCACTCCCAATATCTCTATGCACAGGCATACGATGCAATTCCTATGGCAACTTTTCATCGACCTGCAGAATAGTGGTCGCACAGCAAAAACAGGGTACTTTTCTGAGTGCCTGCGAAAAACTTTCGCCACCAAAACAGTGTGAAGATAGTGGGAGAGAGGGAAGGAGTCTCAGTTGCATCTTTCTCACATACACAATGGGGGAATACACACAAAGGTGGAGGCTGATAACAGTTTTCCTCTTCTTAGTTGTGAAAGACAAAAGAACTCTAGGACAAAGAAATAGAAGAACCCTATATGTGGGTCTCAAACCAAACTCATCTAACTAAGGTGGCATATTAACTGAGCCACGAACTAGAGTAGATAAGGATAGCTGTCATCCAGCTATTATTCGTGGGCGGTGTACCAACCGCATCTACAGCTAACAAGTCGGTGACATAAATGCACAACGGTCACCCTGGCATATCATGAGTGGAGCTTGATATCTCAACACTCCCCCTCGCGCTCAATCCCAATTCTTGCACACCAAGCAAGTCTCTAAACTTGCGCAACTTCTCTACGCCCAATGCCTTCATGAATATGTCATCTACCTGATCCTCTGTACTCACATAAACTAGATCAATAAGACCTAGTAAAACCTTCTCCCCCACATAGTGATAATGCACCTCAATGAGCTTTGTTCTAGCATGATATACTGGGTTATTTGCCAAGCTCATGTTGTCACAATAAATGACAACTGGCCCATCTGTAGACTGATGCATATCATAAAGTAGCTTATGCAACCAAGCTACCTCACATGCAGCCATTGCTGCACCCCTGTACTTAGCCTTAGTGCTTGACAAGGCAGCTGAAGGCTGTTTCTTGCTGCTCCAAGTGACTGCAGCACTCCCAAAAGAGAACACATATCCACTGGTAGATCGTCTACTATCAGAAATACTACCAGCCCAATCAGCATCAGTGTATCCATGCAACTATATCTAAACCCCAGCCTCATAAAATAGTCCATACTGCAATGTGGACTTCACATACCTGAGTATGTGTCTCGTCACATCCAAATGCGGTTTCCTTGGAGCCTGCATAAACTGACTTACTAATCCAATAGCATAGCTCAAATCTGGCCTGGTAATAGTCATATAAATCAAACTTCCTACTATGCGTCTGTACATAGTAGGGTCTTCCAAAAGCTCACCTGCATCTGCGCTGAGCTTCACATTCTACTCCAAAGGAACTGAAATATGCTTATAGCCTATCATCCCATATTTGGACAGCATGTCCAATCCATACTGCCTCTGCAAGAGCCGTATCCCACTTGAGGATCTAATCCCCTCAATGCCCAAGAAATAACACAGCTCTCCCAAATCCTTCATCTCAAACTTCTGCTTCAATAGCATTTTCTCATGAAGGATATCTTCATCACTATCACCTGTGATGATCAAATCATCAACATAAATGACAAGCAGCATAATACCTTTCTCTATTTTTCTCACATAAAGTGAGAAATCTACCTTGAAAATCTAAAAGCCAATAGTGACAAGATACTATCCTATCTTGTCAGACCATGCTCTAGGTGTTTGCTTCAAGCCATACAAGGCTTTCTTCAACCTGCAAAGAAACTCAGGATTTCAGTTCCTTTGGAGCAGAATGTGAAGCTGAGTGCAGATGCAGGTGAGCTTCTAGAAGACCCTACTATGTACAGATGCATAGTAGGAAGTTTGATTTATATGACTATTACCAGGCCAGATTTGAGCTATGCTATTGGATTGGTGAGTCAATTCATGCAGGCTCCAAGGAAACCGCATTTGGATGCAGCTAGACGCATACTCAGGTATGTGAAGTCCACATTGCAGTATGGACTATTTTATGAGGCTGGGGTTCAGATACAATTGCATGGTTACACTGATGCTGATTGGGCTAGCAGTATTTTTGATAGACGATCTACCAATAAATATGTGTTCTCTTTTAGGAGTGCTACAGTCACTTGGAGTAGTAAGAAACAGCCTATGGTTGCCTTGTCAAGCACAGAGGCTGAGTACAGGGGTGCAGCAATGGCTGCATGTGAGGTAGCTTAGTTGCGTAAGCTACTTTACGATATGCATCAGTCTATAGATGGTGGGCTAGTTTTCATTTATTGTGAGAACTATGTGCATCATCACTATGTGCGGGAGAAGCTTCTAGTAGGTTTTATTAATCTAGTTTATGTCAGCATAGAGGATCAGATAGCTGACATATTCATGAAGGCATTGGGCACAAAGAAGCTGCGAAAGTTCAGAGACCTGCTTGGTGTGTAGGAATTGGGATTGAGCTCAAGGGGGAGTGTTGAGATATCAAGCTCCACTCGCGATATGCCAAGGTGACCGTTGTGCATTTATGTCACCGACTTGTTAGGTGAAGATGCGGTTGGTACACTGCCCACGAATAATAGCTGGATGACAACTATCCTTATCTACTCTAGTTCGTGGCTCAGTTAGTATGCCACCTTAGCTAGCTGAGTTTGGTTTGAGACCCACATATCGAGTTCTTCTATTTCTTTGTACTAGAGTTCTTTTGGCTTTCACAACTTAGAAGAGGAAAACTATTTTCAGCCTCCACCTTTGTGTGTATTTCCCCATTGTGTATGTGAGAAAGCTGCAAGTGAGACTCCTTCCCTCTCTCCCACTATCTTCACAATGCACTCATTCACTCTTTACTCCACTTGTGACTGAAACTTCACTTATGACTTCAATTGTTTTTTTAATTATCTAAGAATCCATATGGTTGTCTATATTCCTAGGTAAAGCGATAACAAGCCCGAGAAAATAGGCATTACCTGTCTACCCAAACATAACTATGATGTTCTAACACCTAGTTTGTTTGGATGGTGGCAGGTAAGTGGACCCCAACCTCGGAACTTGGGCTGCTCGAGGATGTGAAGAGAGTGGGAGAAAAGTAAGGAGTCTCACTTGCAGCTTTCTCACATACACAATGGGGGAATACACACAAAGGTGGAGGCTGAAAACAGTTTTCCTCTTCTTAGTTGTGAAAGCTAAAAGAGCTCTCTCTCTTAGTACAGAAGGAATATATGAACCCTATATTTGGGTCTCAAACCAAACTCAGCTAGCCTAGGTGGCATACTAACTGAGCCACTAGCTAGAGTACATAAAGATAGCTATCATCTAGCTATTATTCATGGGCGGTGTACCAACCGCATCTGCAACTAACAAGTCGATGACATAAATGCACAACGGTCACCCTTGCATATCACAAGTGGAGGTCGATATCTCAACACTCCCCCTCAAGCTCAATCCCAATTCCTGCACACCAAGCACGTCTCTAAAATTGCACAGCTTCTCTGCACCCAATACCTTCATGAAAATGTTAGCTAAAATAGTCCATACTGCAATGTGGACTTCACATACCTCAGTATGCGTCTAACCACATCCAAATGCAGTTTCCTTGGAGCTTGCATAAACGGACTTACCAATCCAACAGCATAGCTCAAATCTGGCCTGGTAATAGTCATATAAATCAAACTTCCTACTATGCGTCTGTACATAGTAGGGTCTTCTAGAAGCTCACCTGCATCTGCACTCAACTTCACATTCTGCTCCAAAGGAACTGAAATAGGCTTACAGCTTGTCATCCCATATTTGGGCAACATATCCAATCCATATTGCCTCTACAAAGCCATATCCCACTTGTGGATCTAATAACCTCAATGCCCAAGGAGGCTCTCCCAAATCCTTCATCTCAAACTTCTGCTTCAATAGCATTTTCACATGAAGGATATCTTCATCACTATCACATGTGATGATCAAGTCATCAACATAAATGACAAGTAGCATAATACCTTTCTCTGTTTTTCTCACATAAAGTAAGAAATCTGCCCTGGAAATCTAAAAGCCAATAGTGACAAGATACTGTCCTATCTTGTCAGACCATGCTCTGGGTGCTTGCTTCAAGCCATACAAGGCTTTCTTTAACCTGCAAACAAACTCAGGATGAACATCATGAACATAACCTCGTGGCTGCTCCATATAGACCTCTTCTTGCAAATCACCATGCAAGAAGGCATTCTTTACATCCATCTGATGTAAAGTCCATCCCTTTGATGCAGTCATAGCAATGACTACTCTTACGGTTGCCATCCTTGCAACCGGACTGAATGTTTCTTCATAATCAATGCCATGTGTTTGTGCATACCCCTTGACAATTAATCTTGCCTCATATCTGCTCACAGAACCATCTGCATTGTGCTTCACCTTATAGACCCACTTGCAGCCAATTGCATTCTTGTCTTTAGGCAAAGGCACCAATTCCCATGTAGCATTTGCTTCCAAGGCATCCATTTCTTCATCCATGGCTTTCTCCCATTTTTCTTTTCCCATGGCTTGCTCAAAAGAAGTGGGTTCTGGTTCATGTATCACTTTGATCATATAGGCATAGTGAATGGCTGTAAATCCATCATATTTCAGCCTATCCACAGGATACTTAACTTTGGTAGACCTACGCAAAATAGGCTCACTACCAGGTGCTCTCAAAAAGGGGTTTCCATTTCAGAGCAAAAACCCCCGACAAAAGGTGGGAGGGGTCAAAATATATAGGCTCAAGTGATTTTTGGGGAGCAAAAAATTCCAAATTATTTCAAGGAATATGTAAGTAAATATGAAACATTGATAAATAGATATAGATATAAATATACCTTTATATAATATACATATATAATGTCCAAGTGGTGACTTATCTTATGACTTTCAAAAATCCTTTCTTTTCCTTTCACCATTGCTTAGATCATGAAATTTTGAGCAAATATCCTCTTTACAGTTCCTTGGGATCACCTAAGAAAAATAAATAGTACCTTTTCAATAGACCCTCTAAGTATATTTTGCCAGAGGAATATGGTTTGAAGAGCTTGCCCCAACCCTATTCCGCTGGCAAAATACCCTTGGAGAGCCTATGCAGAAGGGGTCATAACTTTTGCTCCTTAGCTCAGATTGAGGAGCTGTAAAAAGGAAAAATGTTCAAAATTTAATTATATATGCAATGGTAGGCTTAAAATTATACTTTTTATATTTATAAAAGAGAAAATTTAAAAATTTCAAAATGTATATGAGAGTTACAACTTCTCCCTAATTCATATTAGGAGTTCAGTACAGACCACATTTCCTTAAAAGTACTTAGGATTAGAGAATCGGGAATATTTTTAAGATCCCTAACTTGCCTTCCCATATTTGATAATGTATTAGAGATTAATTTATGATCGATTATAATGGCTTCAAGTATGAGGTTTCTAATATCTTTTTCCTACTCATCCAAGGAATATGGTATACATTGTTATATGAGAGCTTCAAATATGGGATTGCTAAAGATTAGGGAAAGTCTTTTAAATTGATTGAATTACCATAATACTCTCTTGTCACTAATGGCTTTCAGATTTCCATGGCAGATTTCTCACTTTATGTGAGAAAAACAAAGAAAGGTGTTATGCTACTTGTCATTTATGTTGATGATTTGATCATCACAAGTGATAGTGATGAAGATATCCTTCATGTGAAAATGCTATTGAAGCAAAAGTTTGAGATGAAGGATTTGGGAGAGCTGTGTTACTTCTTGGGCATTGAGGTTATTAGATCCACAAGTGGGATATGGCTCTTACAGAGGCAGTATGGATTGGACATGATGTCCAAATATGGGATGATAGGCTGTAAGCCTATTTTAGTTCCTTTGGCGCAGAAGGTGAAGCTGAGCGCAGATGCAGGTGAGCTTCTGGAAGACCCTACTATGTATAGATGCATAGTAGGAAGTTTGATATATATGACTATTACCATGCCAGATTTGACCTATGTTGTTGGGTTGGTAAGTCAGTTTATGCAGGCTCCAATGAAACCACATTTGGATGTGGCTAGATGCATACCGAGGTATGTGAAGTCATCTGCAGCTAACCTATTCCTCACATACTCTCACATATTGAGGTATGTGAGGCATTTATGTCATCGACTTGTTAGCTGCAGATGCGGTTGGTACACCGCCCATGAATAATAGCTGGATGACAGCTATCTTTACGTACTCTAGTTAGTGGCTCAGTTAGTATGCCACCTTAGTTAGTTGAGTTTGGTTTGAGACCCACATATAGGGTTGATCTATTCCTTTTGTACTAAGAGAGAGTTCTTTTGGCTTTCACAACTAAGAAGAGAAAAACTATTTTCAACCTCCAACTTTGTGTGTATTTCCCCATTGTGTATGTGAGAAAGCTACAAGTGACACTCCTTACTTCTCTCCCATTCTCTTCATAACTATCACTTGATACTTAAACTCTTATCAAACATAGAGAAAAACAATACCAATGCCAAATTAAAAATATCAATTTTTGGCGTCAAACCACTTTGGGCCAGCATCTATTTGAAACAGTGTTACATCTAGCAAGTCGTCTTCTACTCTAGTGGCTTCTTCTCCTGACTTGACATGAGACATGTGATCAGCAATGTATTGTTGGGCACCTTTGTGGACCACTATTTTGAAGTTGAATTCTTGAAGCAAGAGGAGGCATCTGGTTATTCTTCATGTTGTACACGGATGGTTCACAAGATAAAGCAATGCTTAATGGTAGGTGTAGAAGACAAAATCATTTGCAAGTAGATAGTGCCGAAATTTTTTAACACTATACACTATTGCTAGGGCTTCTCTTTATGTGGTGGTATAATTGATCTCCACATCATTGAGTTGTAAACTGGCGAAGTGAAATGGGCATTCTTTCTTATGTTCACCAGGTTGACAAAGAACACTCCCAATTGCATACTTGGATCCATCAGTATGAACATGAAAATCAATATCCCAATTAGGAGATATAAGTACTCTCCCAGAGATTGGGACAATTCTGTAGGAGGATTCTGATGGGAATTGACACAAGGCAACTTAGGATGCCAGCCAGTGCAGCTCCTTCAAGTTGACGTGGCGGTACATTATGTTGTGGAGTCTATTGTTGGAATAGAGGCTTGAGTATACCGATTCCTACGGTCGATATGGGGTTTGCTCATCCAATCGATGCAGTGCTTCATGTCTCCCAGGATTTTGCTTGGTGAATGAAACACAACCAAGCCAAGGGTGCGTAATTTCACAGCCCTTGGGAAACCAATGTTCCTCTAGCAATGGTCTACTGGCATCAAGTTTAGGCTGTCAATGCATTGCTCTCCTCCAACGCATCCCGCAAAGGTCTTTGTCTTACAACAGACTTACACAAGCTTTGACATGCATCTCCCCCTATTCTATCAGCAAAATAGGGCAATCTTGAATGAACTGGCAAATGCTGTGACTCCTCAAAGGAGTGACATGCATCTCCCCCTATTCCACCGGTGGAATAGGGCAATCTTGAATGAACTAGCAAATGTTGTGACTCCTCAAAGGAGTTTGACATGCATCTCCCCCTATCCCACCGGTGGAATAAGGCCATCTTGCATTCAAGCTCTTTGTAAGCTCTGCGTTCAAGCTCTTTGTGAGCTCTTCGCCCCTCCCCTCGCAGTTAGAGCTTTTCGTAGTAGCCTCTCTTTGTAAGCGCTTCCCACCTCCCCTCTCAGTTATGAGCTTTTCATAGTAGTCTCTCTATGAATCATCATGCCTTCACTATAGCTCTCATCGTCATCCATAGTTTGCCTTGGTGGCAATGACTTAAGCAAGAAGAGGGAGCGCTCGCTTACGACCAAGATAGAAAGTAAAGTTTCAAAAGATTTTAATTAAGACGTGAAGCTCATATGGTCACGAACCAAAGAGAGGGCTATGAGACACCTACATGCTTAAATTAGATGACCTTGAGCAGAGGAGAAGGAGTAGCTCACATTACCAGCAAGAAGAAGAGCTATAGTTGGTGTGCATTTTCACCACAGCCTACAGAAGAGAGCAATATGGATCTAGTGAAGAAGTTCATTGCACCCTGAGAAATACATGAGAAGAAGCTCTATTAGGAAAGGTATGGAATAAAGTTAGCAACGAGGATTAATCATGAACTCCTTGCTAAGAATTGTCAACTATTTGTCCATAATTTGTTTGGCAACCATGACTTAAGCAAGAACAAGGAGCTTTTGACTCTACAGACTACCACCACGAACTTTTGAAAGCAAGAACAGTTTGTGGTTGAAAGCAAGAATTCCCATATCTCTTTCTCAATTTTGTGGATTACGATGGCCTCCGCAACCTATCTACCTTGCAACTTCTGACTATCTTCAAGCACTTGGCTATGATGCCATGTTAAATGCCTGGCTTGTGACCAACCTTCCTTTTTACACCCCGGCAGCAGCAAGACCAGCAGTAGCAGCAGAGCAAGGAGGCAATCTAGAAGCTCCAACCTCCTCAACTCTACTTGGCACTCTTTCATGAAGCAAAGCGGAAGTGAGCTTACAAAATCTGAAGCACGGGCCAAAAGTAGAAGCAGTTGACGAACCAAAGCCAAGGAAGTAGCAAGAAGCCAATGTAGAAAAAGTTACGAGCTTGCGAGAGGACCGTCAAGGGTAGGCCAGAGAGGGCAAGCAGAGGCTCCTCCTCCAACACCTTTTACACACAATGCTATTTTTTGGACAGTGCAAACAGCTTGGACACGGCTAATTTCGCTCATAATATGGACGGCTAGAGTTTGATGAGAGTGCTAGAAAACCTGGACCCAAACCTTGGATGGCAGAGCTATGCTTAGAGACTGTTTGCTGCAGTAGAAGACCACTTGTCGTAGCTTTGGCATGAAGATATCGAATGGTAGAGGTCGAGTAAATGCATGCAAGACCACTTGTCCACTCCATCATATGTACAAAAATGGGCGTCTCTCGAGGTTGATGGTTTCAAATCCAGTGCTCGAGCATGGACATTGTAGTCACATGCATGATTGGAATGTTATCTTTCTCACTTTGAAAAATGATTTATACTAAATTTTGCAATTGGCTTGGATTAATTATCAATGCAAATGAATTTCATTTTTTTTTCATAATTTAAAATAAAACATTTATGATATCAAAATATAATATTTAAACAAAAACAACGCAAGGCATACACTAAGTTTTGAGTCAATTTTATTTAAATGCAAATTTGATAGATTTTAAAAATAGCATTTCTACATCATTAGATAAATATTCCTTAGTAGTTATGCAGTTGTATGTGATCAATCTTTCACATTGTCATCTATCTTTTACAAGACATGCATTATAATATGTTTTTCAATCACCCCCTTAAAATTTAGAAGAATACATGCATTTAAAAGTATACCCTATCCTTTCATTGGTGGCACACACTTTTCAAGATCGCATTACTATATCACTACTCCACCACCTTTCACTACTCCACCATCTTTCATGGCATTTATAACTATACCAACACCTTTCATGAGTGCCATGCAATTTAAGATTTGTCATTATACTGAATCACTACTCTAGCACTTGCCTCCAAGTTTCATAGCTCTGTTTGCACCTGCCTCCATGTTTAACTTCAACCATCATTTTTTCTTGGGTAGCTCCACATAGCATTTGAGGTGCATGTTTCACGTTCAATACTACCTCGACCACTTACTTTTGTGAGTTGCGGCCATTCTTGTTCTTTTGCTTTGGCAGCATTGAACTTCCCTGGCATGTGAGGTATCTCCACCTACAAAAACTTTCCCTTGCTTTTTCGGCATTATTTATGGGGCATCGGATGGTAGATACTTCCTGACTTCTACAGTCTACTACAATTGTTTTCACAGAACCACACCACTCTGGAATAGCATCGATTTGAAATAGTGTGGCATTTGGTAAGTCATCTTCTACTCCAATGGCTTCTTCTCCCGACTTGACTCGAGACATGTGATAAGCAATGTAGTGTTGCGCACCTTTGCGGACCACTATTTTGAAGTTTAATTCTTGAAGTAAGAGGAGCCATCTAGTTATTCTTCCTATGGTACATGGACGGTTCACAAGATAAAGCAATGCTTGATGGTCGGTGTAGAAGACAAAATCATTTGCCATTAGATAGTGCCAAAATTTCTTTACACTATACACCATTGCTAGGGCTTCTCTTTCTGTGGTTGTATAGTTGATCTCTGCATCATTGAGTTGTCGACTGGCAAAGTAGAAGGGCTAGTCTTTCTTATGTTCACTAGACAAAGCACACTCCCAATTGCATACTTGGATCCATCAGTATGTACACTCCCAATCTTCTATAATAGCCGACATGTCCCATAAAGACTTGCACACCTTTGGAATTGCAGGAGGAGGCAATTGATGATTTTGATTTTGTCCATGTCAATTGCAATCCCATGTTGAGAGACGATGTGTCCCAAAACAACTCCATGGGTGACCATGAATTGGCATTTTGTTGGATTTAGGGAGATGCCATAGTCCCTGCATTTGATTAGTACTTCTTCAAGACATTTGAAGTGGTCCTGTTTGTTTGAATGGATGCACAAATCATCCAAGAACACCTGTAAAAACTTATTCAAAAATGACTTGAAAGCTATGAACATGACTCGCTGGAATGTCACCAGGGCATTACAAAAGCCGAATAGCATGACTCTATATGCAAAAATACCCCATTCTGTAGCAAATGTTGTTTTTGATTGGTCTTGAGGAGCAATTTGCACTTGGTTATAGCCACTGAAGCCATCCAAGAAGCTATATATTTCTGAACCTGCAACTTTTTCCAACACTGTTTCTATTAAGGGTAGGGGATAGTGATCCCTAATTGTGGTGGCATTCACATTTTTTAAGTTTACGCATATTCTAAGCTTCTTGTTACATTTAGGTAAAATGAAAATGGGTGAAACCCAATCAATGTGCTCTATCTCGTAGATGAATCTAGCATCTAGGAGTTTTTCCAGCTCGTCATAAACCATGGTGCCATATCTAGGATTTGTGCGATAAGGTCCACATACCTTAGGGTGAGCACCTTCCCTTATAGGTATCGTGTGTACTTCCACTTCTAGTGAAATTCCTTTCATCTCTTTGTATGACCATGTTAGGCAGTCACGGTATTCCATTAGGAGTTCTTTGAGTTTGGTTTCATCTTCTTGACAAAGCTGTTTCCCAATGAAAACCAAATTTTCTTCCTCTCCTTCAAGGGCGAGGTTTATTGTGCATTTTTTTGCCGGTCCCTCATAGATTGGAGTTTCTCCAATGCTATCGGTTTCTTGAACTTCAGATTCTTTGAGTGGTCTTGGCATTGCTATTGGTGCACTTCCACTTGTATAATTCTTGAAGTATTCTGGCACTTCTCAAAGATCAGCCTCTAATGGTGTTGAACTAGCTTGACATGTGTCATGTGTACTAGGTGGCATAGTTGCATTTACTAATTTGTTAGGCTCTTCTTGCCCTTCTTTTTCTGAAGTCTCTCGATCGAGCTTCATCTGCACATGTGGCTTATATTTTCGAAACTTCTTGCGTTGGGAACTGCGGGGTAACTTTTCCACTAGTAAGGTGTTTCCAAGTAAGAGTTCATTTGCTATGCATACTGACCCATTCAAGAGGCGGTGATTCTGATTTTGAGGGAGCTGACTTTGTAAGGTACAATTTGACAGACTCGTTTGAATTCATTGAAGTGCTCGGCCTTGGCTTTTCTGCGAGTTCCTCCTTTAGCTTTCTTGCGAGATCTTCTGCTGTTATTCAACTTTGGAGGTTCAACTTTTGGAAGCTCGACTGCCATTCGGGCATGCAGAATGGCTAAGTAATTATCAAATATTTGACCTTCAATTTCAACATTCGTAGCCTCTGTTTCAATGTCCCAAGGAAAATTTGAGTCATCATTGGTATAGGTACCTTCTTCAAGTTCATTATCCCGCGCGAGGTTAGCCCTAAAGAATTGCATCTCTAGATCGATTAGTTCTTCATGTGGGAGTGGAGGATCTACCTGTAGTGCCTTAGCATCTATCTGTGAGAAGATGGGGTCTAATGAATTGTAGTTGTCGATGGTTGCCAATGTTTGTATCCAGTTATTGACATTGCTTTGTGAGTCACCTGCTATGGCATGCTGTTGCAAGGGAGCTGATTTGCTTGAGATTGTTGTTGAAGATGTGTCATCCAATGCTCTAGGCACAATTGGTTTAATAGCTCCTATCCCCACATTCACATTGACTGCAATGTCTCGATTCTAGATTGTCAATCTATCAGTTCCCCAGTCATGGAGGACTGATGCTTCCCATAACCAAGGACGTCCCAGTAAGATTTGATAGGATTTTTTGGGGAGATCCAAGTTGTGAATTGAAGGGAAAAACAGACTCTTGCGATCTTTGTGGACACGCCATTCACTATTCCCAAGGGTTTAGCCCGTGAATCATCAGCAAGGCATATGTTGAAATTAGCCTTTTGCATTCGTGGGAGACCCCATTCTTTGTAGAGCTCCTTGGATAGGACATTTACACCTGCTCCACCATCCACTATGGCTTGGACTTCATTATATGCCTTGTGAATCAAAGGCATAGTAATGTTGCGTACATCATCTCTCTCACCCATATGCACAGGGATATCTTCAATGTCGTTCATAGGTGGAGGGGGATTTGCAAGTTCAATCTATTCTTTGAAACTCTCCCAAAGATTGGGACAATTCCATAGGAGGATTCTGATGGGAATTGACACAGTGCAACTCAGGATGCTAGAGAGTGTGACTCCTGCAAGTTGATGTGGCAATACATTATGTTGTGGAGTCTATTGTTGGAATAGAGGCTCGAGTACAGTATCATTACTTTGTGGGGCCAAGTCATGGATTGGGTGTTGAGCTTGTTTCTTAGCCTCAAATTGAGCTTGTTTCTCAGCCTCAAATTGGGCTTGTTCCTTTTGTACCCATTGTTGAAGTGCCTGAAAACGAGCCTTCTCCACCTCTGCATTTGGGTATGGATCTTCTTTTATTTTAGGCTCGGGAGTTGATGTGGATGAGCTTGGCTGCTCATTGCTTGGCGAAGGTGGAGGCACTTGTGCTTTCTTTTTCAAAAGTCGCTTTGGTTGGATTGGAATGTTAGGGTCCTTGGTGGCCTCTTTCTATTGGTGTGTAATTACATTTACAAGTTGTGATTTTACACTTGCCAGAACCAGACTTTGATGGTCCACCCCAATGATGCCAATGGGGACATCAGACTTAACCTCTATTTGTTCTGGGATCTTATTTTTCATGGAACAATCCATATAGGCATGTCCTATGCCACAATCTCTATAGAGTGGTTGGAAAGTAGTTGGGCTACCACGATAAGGGCACTCTACGATTCGGTGATTTTCTCCACAACCGTAGAACTTGATTGGTGTGTGATATGTGTTGGGACGGACTTGATTTGCATAAACTTTTATTAGACCCTCTGCGCCTTCTACATAGTACACTGGGTACTCTGCTTCATACTCAAATGGTGAGTCTACTTCCTCGGCTTGTAATTGATGTATGGGAACTGCCTGAGGAGCTAGATTTGGTGCTCTTGGATATGGTTGTGGATTTGGATTCCTAAGTAGTTGTGGGACTTGTGTCCAAACGGGAACAGGATTTAGCCTTAGAGTTGGGGTACTTGTGCAAGTGTCGGTTGCCTATACAGTGGCATGGGTGCCGCTTGGTATTGTTCGGGTTGTTGCACATGTTGAAGATGCAACTGTTTTCATCATGACCGTCAATGATGCAGATATGGCACTGCAACCTTGGTGGAGGATTTGCTTGTGCAGTGATCCTGGCTCTTAGTATCGGACACTGATTTGCTATATGATTTGCCATGTAGTGTGGACACCATACATTTTCTCGCCGTGGATATGTTTGAGTTGGCGGCTGAGACAAGTGAAGTTTTTGATCCATGGCCTGCATCATATCTTCTTTCATCTTCAAGGTCATGGCCTCTAGGTGATCATCATTTGATGTTTTGGCAATGGACTTGGATTTGCCTTTTTGGGAGTGCTTATCTTGGGTACTAGATCTGCCATCATCACTACTAGTGTCTGAGTCTATCATGCCATCCTCGATGTCAATGGCTGACGCATTAGCAACACTGAACGTTTCATAGTTGCTTATCTTTTTCATATCCTTTCGGAATTTCTTTCTGAGTCCTCTAATGAACCATGCCGTGAGGTACTTTGCATCTGGGCATGGCTCACATTTGGCGATTAATCTTTTCATCTTACCCATGTACGTGAGTACATCTTCTCTCCGGCCTTATTTTATCTTGCTGAGTTGGAGAGTGAGATCATCTTGTGGCCTCTCCGTTTGAAAGTGTCAATTGATTTCTATTTGAATTAGGTCTCATGTGGCACGCTCTTCCACTAGAAGATCTAGGTACCATTCAGACGCTTCATCAGGTAACGTCATGGGAAACCAAGCCACCTTGGTTTCATGGGATTGATCTCCACCTGCTCGACATGTGGCATCAAAATGCTGGAGGAATCGGGCTGGGTCACCCCGACCATTATATTTGGGAAGTTCCAATTTTCCCAAGGGGCATCTGCCTTGATTGTTATTATTTCTTCGATTAAAGAAATTTTCATCCTCTGCATCGAGGTCGATATCCCCATCATTGTTGCGACAGCGTCCAGCCATGTTGGGGCATGGAGGAGTTAAAGGTAGTGCTTTCATCTCAGAGGGGGATTGGGGTAGAGGATTGTCAGGGGCGGTGGTTGCAGTGGAGTTGTGTGCAAATTTGGGGAGCGTTGGAGTCAGAGGCATTGGTCGGAACATAGCTGCATACAGATTGGGAGAGATTTGCAAAGGATGTCTTTGCCACAAGTGCGGGTGTGGATGTAGTTTGGTTGGGAGGGTTGGAGTGTTGTTGGTTTGTGTAGGGACCGTCGTGTTAATATTGTGCCTAAGATTGTCCTACGTGTGTAGGGAAATGTGTTGGTGCAGACAGATCGGTAATCAGAGGTCACGACAGATCGGTTCCAGGGTCAGAAAGAGGTTCTATGATTTAGAAAGAGTTCCAAGTTTTAGAAGGAGGTTCCATGGTTAGAAGGAGGTTCTAGGGTTTAGAAGGAGGTTCCAAGGTTTAGAAGGAGGTTCCCAGGTTAGAAGGAGTTCCAAGGTTTAGAAGGAGTTCCAAGGTTTAGAAGGAGGTTCCAGGGTTAGAAGGAGGTTCCAAGGTTAGAAGGAGTTCCAAGGTTTAGAAGGAGGTTCCAGGGTTTAGGTTAGAGTACACACGACACAGTTGAAGTCACTTAGGTTTTGGAAGGTTCATCGGTGGGCTCCTTCATCTATGATTCAAGAGGAGAATGACCATGAGTACCCTATGATAGTGCCTGGGTTGCTTCGACCTTCACTGGCAACGCTTCCCATGCCTCTAGCACCTGCTCCTCCAATGCATCTACCTCGCATGGCAAGTCCTTCTCGAACACGAGCCGTCGATGAGCAACCATACAACCTTTTGCCTTTGCATCTTGGGCCATCACTTTTTCCTGCATCATGAACTAGTACCCACCACAGAGTTCTTCACGCATTATAATGTAGAGTATGCATGTCTTGAGCTTTTGGACACTATACACACGAATATGTTGGCTCGGGTAAGATATGCAGTCACCACCTTAAACCTTTGACGTACGCTGCATTCACAACCTCCAATGACCACCTCAATACTTCCGTTGCAACCTTTTCCCTTACAGTAATTCTCTCTCAGGGGAGGGTGACTAAACTAATACTAACTCCTTTATATATATTTTATGTTGCGAGCATATTTGGTCTTCCCATCTACTATTCAAATGGACATTTTCCCAACTAATGCCTACATGGCAGCCGAAAGCTCTAAGAAGTGGCAAGCATTTTGCACGCAACATAGATGTAGCCCAAATGAAGTATGCATTTTAAAAAGCTATCATGTATCATAGATGTAGACATTTTGCTCAATAATGAAGTATGCATGCACGGGCGTGCGCATGCACGTGTACACATACACATACACACAAATAAATTTGATTAGTAAATGTATCTCACATACACAAACACTTATTTCTTTACACACGAACACACACACACACACACATGAATACTTCCCTAACTATGAATTCTTCTTTCATGCACCCCCTTGAAATCTTCCCTTTCCACTTTCTTTTTAACCACTCCACATACCAAGCCCACCAATCATCCTATACCTCCTCTAATCCCTTATTAACCCATGCATGTTGAGATATCGAGATCCACTCGTGATATGCCAGGGTGACCGTTGTGCATTTATGTCACCGACTTGTTAGCTGAAGATGCGGTTGGTACACCGCCCACGAATAATAGCTGGATGATAGCTATCCTTATCTACTCTAGTTCGTGGCTCAGTTAGTATGCCACCTTAGTTAGCTGAGTTTGGTTTGAGACCCACATATAGGGTTCTTCTATTTCTTTGTCCTAGAGTTCTTTTGTCTTTCACAACTAAGAAGAGGAAAACTGTTTTCAACCTCCACCTTTGTGTGTATTCCCCCATTGTGTATGTGAGAAAGCCGCAACTGAGACTCCTTCCCTCTCTCCCACTATCTTCACATGGTATCAAAGCCTTGTTCGTGGTAAGGAGCTCAAGAAAGCAAACCCAGTTCGTGGTGTCCTGGTAAGAGGACCATTGTTGCTTTCCTTTTTTGAGTTTGGGAGCAAATCTCTGTAGGTAGCACAGCCGGAAGTGCAAGAGTGCACTGTCTCACATTGAGGTGCCCTTCGTGCTGTGGCAAGAGGGCAATATATGCTGCAGGTAAGGGCAAAGAACTTGGTGACTTTATTTTTCTGATTCGAGGCCATTTTAGGGCCCGTTTTAAAGGCGGAAGTTCTCCGCAGGCACTCAAAAAAAGGCCCTGCTTTTGCTGTGCAACCACTGCTCTGCTGGTCGGTGAAAAGTTACCACAGAAATTGCATCGTATGCCTGTGTGTAGAGATATTGGGAGTTGCAAAATCATGCTTGTTGCTTGTTGATGTAAAATCGTCAATAGGAAGTGACTGTGTGGTCAAATACCACTTTCGTCAGTTTTGCAAATCTGCCCATGTGAGGCAAAAGCTGTGTTTTTTGCAATGACAGAATATTTTGCAGTGTTTTGTAATGGCGTCTAATTCTCTTTCACAGATTGTCACTGAAAAGCTTGACAAGAACAACTTCCATGCATGGAAGTTTAGAATGACAAATTTCCTTATGGGAAAAGGCTATTGGGAGTTCATTACAAGAAATTAAGAAGAACCAATTCTTCCTAATGTTCCCAATCAACAGGAAATGCAGGCATTTAAAGAATGGCATGAGAGAGCTAGAAAAGTTATGTACTAGCTTTCTATCAGTATTTTGGATTCTACGATTATGCATATTCAAGATGCAAGTATGCCAAAGGAGGCATGGGATACTTTGGCAAAAATGTACAGCACAAACACGCAAACCAGGAAAATGTAGCTCAAGCAGGATTTGCACAATGTCCAGAGAGAAAATATGAGCATCAATGACTACCACATGAAGGTGAAGAAAATTGCAGATGCACTTGCTTCCATTGGGTCGCCAGTGGAAGATGATGATCTAGTTTCTGTGACCTTGAATGGTCTAGGAAAGGATTATGCACAGTTCCGGACATCCATTGCAGTCCGTGAAAAATTTCATGATTTTAAAAGGTTGTTTGCTCTTCTAATTTTTGAAGAGCAGAGAAATGGTGGTGCATCTTCTTTAGGAGGAACGTCAAAAGAAACTGTCTTCTACTCAAATGCTGGAAGAGGTAGAGGCAGAGGTAGAGGAGGCCGATCCGGAGGCCGTGGTAGAAATCAGAATATGCAAAAAACTCAAGAAAACAAATCCTATGGAGGAGGACATGGTAACTCTAGAGGCAGGGGGAGCCAAAGAGGCCGTGGTGGATGGCAGAGAGGCCAAAATGCAAACAGCAATGTTGAATGCTACTATTGTGGTAAAATGGGTAATATGGCCAAAGACTGCTACAAAAAGCAGAATGACATTATGAATGGAAAATTGCAGCAAGGCAATTATGCATCTTCTAATAGACAGGGTGATGACAGAAATGAGCATCTATTTATGGTGCAGCACATGACCAATTTTGTGACAAGTGCAAAAGAACAAAATGATGTGTGGTATGTTGACTCAGGTGCGTCAAACCACATGACAAGTCATGCTGAATGGATGCAGGATGCAAGGAAAATGGAAAAACTAGGATTTGTGGAAACTGGTGATGATACTGCACATCCTATTGTGCAGATTGGTAAAATTCCTTTGTCTATATAGGATGGGAAAAAGAAATACCTATCTAATGTATTTCATGTACCGAATATCACCAAGAACCTGGTTTCTGTTGGTCAAATGGTTGAGCAGGGCTTGCAGGTCAGATTTAATCCTCATGGATGCTTTGTTGAGGATATGAAAAATAATGGTCGCTTGATAGCAAAAGGAAAGAAGAAGGGCAGGATGTTTACGTTGGATGCGGACATGCCTGAATTGAGTGCAGCAATGTTTGCACATGGGACCGGTGTAGTTGCAGATATTGATATCTAGCATAAATGCATTGGTCATGTGAAGATGCACCACCATTTCTCTGCTCTTTAGAAATTAGAAGAGCAATCAACTCCTCAAAATTAGGAAAATTCTCACGGATGGCAATGGATGTCTGGAACTATGCATAATCCTTTCCTAGACCATTCAAGGTCACAGAAACTAAATCATCATCTTCCACTGGCAATAAATGATATTGAAGGTATCAACACTACACAAATCATGTAGATGTCAAAAAAATTTTGTTGGTATAGTATGAAACTATTGTGTGTTACCATGTAGTAGAGTTCTTTTGCATAACCCTATTTTGTGGAAAAACAAGAATCCTCTACTAATACAACATCAAATTAGTGTGAGTTAACACTCAATACATTCTTGTATTCTTGGACGTACCAAAAGGTTATTTTAAAGGGGTCTAAGGTAAAGAATGCTAAAGCTATTGAATTGCACAGGTCATGTAGAGGTCACAAATCTTGTGCTTGTACATCATGAAACTAGTGTGTGTTAACATGTAGTAGTTTTCTTTTGCATAAACCTATTTTTGGGTAGAATAAAAGGTTATTTTAAATGGGTAAAAAATGTATTTTTGAGTAGGCCAAAAGGTTATTTTAACTGGGTTCAGGATAAAAACCATTGAAGGCTTTAACACTACACAAATCATGTAGAGGTCACAAATCTTGTGTTGGTGCATAAATATGGTGTATTCTTTTGTTAACCCTATTTTTCGACAAACCGAAAGAAATTTTGAAGCTATCAATACTACAAGGATCATGTAGTGGCTCACAAATATACACACAAAAGATTTCTAATAAACTTAGGCTTGGGCTAACAAAAAATTGTGTGTTGCTAAGACAACATCAAAATAGTGTGTGTTAACATGGAGTAGATTTCTTATGCCCAGCCCTATTTTTGGGCAAACAAAAAAGTTATTTTAAAGGGATCTGGGGTAAAATATGCAAGGATGGCAACCATAAGAATAGTCATTGCTATGGCTGCATTAAAGGGATGGTCTTTATATCAAATGGATGTAAAGAATGCCTTCTTGCGTGGTGATTTGCAAGAAGAGGTCTATATGGAGCAGCCACCAGGTTATGTGCATGTTGTTCATCCTAAGTTTTGTTTACAGGTTGAAGAAAGCCTTGTATGGCTTGAAGCAAGCACCCAGAGCATGGTCTGACAAGATAGGATAATATCTTGTCACTAATGGCTTTCAGATTTCCATGGCAGATTTCTCACTTTATGTGAGAAAAACAAAGAAAGGTGTTATGCTACTTGTCATTTATGTTGATGATTTGATCATCACAAGTGATAGTGATGAAGATATCCTTCATGTGAAAATGCTATTGAAGCAAAAGTTTGAGATGAAGGATTTGGGAGAGCTGTGTTACTTCTTGGGCATTGAGGTTATTAGATCCACAAGTGGGATATGGCTCTTGCAGAGGCAGTATGGATTGGACATGATGTCCAAATATGGGATGACAGGCTGTAAGCCTATTTTAGTTCCTTTGGCGCAGAAGGTGAAGCTGAGCGCAGATGCAGGTGAGCTTCTAGAAGACCCTACTATGTACAGATGCATAGTAGGAAGTTTGATATATATGACTATTACCATGCCAGATTTGACCTATGTTGTTGGGTTGGTAAGTCAGTTTATGCAGGCTCCAATGAAACCACATTTGGATGTGGCTAGATGCATACTGAGGTATGTGAAGTCATCTGCAGCTAACCTATTCCTCACATACTCTCGCATACTGAGGTATGTGAGGCATTTATGTCATCGACTTGTTAGCTGCAGATGCGGTTGGTACACCGCCCATGAATAATAGCTGGATGACAGCTATCTTTACGTACTCTAGTTAGTGGCTCAGTTAGTATGCCACCTTAGTTAGTTGAGTAGGGTTGATCTATTCCTTTTGTACTAAGAGAGAGTTCTTTTGGCTTTCACAACTAAGAAGAGAAAAACTATTTTCAACCTCCAACTTTGTGTGTATTTCCCCATTGTGTATGTGAGAAAGCTGCAAGTGACACTCCTTACTTCTCTCCCACTCTCTTCATAACTATCACTTGATACTTAAACTCTTATCAAACATAGAGAAAAAAAATACCAATGCCAAATTAAAAATATCAATTTTGGGCGTCAAACCACTCTGGACTAGCATCTCTTTGAAACAGTGTTACATCTAGCAAGTCGTCTTCTACTCTAGTGGCTTCTTCTCCTGACTTGACATGAGACATGTGATCAGCAATGTATTGTTGGGCACCTTTGTGGACCACTATTTTGAAGTTGAATTCTTGAAGCAAGAGGAGGCATCTGGTTATTCTTCATGTTGTACACGGATGGTTCACAAGATAAAGCAATGCTTAATGGTAGGTGTAGAAGACAAAATCATTTGCAAGTAGATAGTGCCGAAATTTTTTAACACTATACACTATTGCTAGGGCTTCTCTTTATGTGGTGGTATAATTGATCTCCACATCATTGAGTTGTAAACTGGCGAAGTGAAATGGGTATTCTTTCTTATGTTCACCAGGATGACAAAGAACACTCCCAATTGCATACTTGGATCCATCAATATGAACATGAAAATCAATATCCCAATTAGGAGATATAAGTACTCTCCCAGAGATTGGGACAATTCTGTAGGAGGATTCTGATGGGAATTAACACAAGGCAACTTAGGATGCCAGCCAGTGCAGCTCCTTCAAGTCGACGTGGCGGTACATTATGTTGTGGAGTCTATTGTTGGAATAGAGGCTTGAGTATACCAATTCCTACAGTCGATATGGGGTTTGCTCATCCAATCGATGCAGTGCTTCATGTCTCCTAGGATTTCGCTTGGTGAATGAAACACAACCAAGCCAAGGGTGCGTAATTTCACAGCCCTTGGGAAACCAATGTTCCTCCAGCAATGGTCTACTGGCATCAAGTTTAGGCTGTCAATGCATTGCTCTCCTCCAACGCATCCCGCAAAGGTCTTTGACTTACAACGGACTTACACAAGCTTTGACATGCATCTCCCCCTATTCTACCAGCAGAATAGGGCAATCTTGAATGAACTGGCAAATGCTGTGACTCCTCAAAGGAGTGACATGCATCTCCCCCTATTCCACCGGTGGAATAGGGCAATCTTGAATGAACTGGCAGGAATTGTTGAACCAAGTCATGGGGAAAGAGGGTTTTCATAAAGCACAGTTTCATGGTTTCATGGGGGATGAAGCTCAGGCAAATTGGAGGGCTGTTAGGATTGTCTTTAATGGGGACCCAGAGAATGTGATGATGGGAAAGGAGCGCACTTGTTTGTGGTGTTGGGAGGATAATCTTCATAAGCATGCTACAAAATGCATCCCATCTCATGACCAAGAGGACTTCAAGATGAGATGTAGATAATGGAAGAATTCTCCAACCAAGGAGGCTGCCATGCATGCATTCAAATCATTGTGTGAATGGCTTGAAAATGGTCATGCAATCGAGGGCAACATCCACTTTATTCAGACATGGCTTATGTGGTGGCACTCAAGAGTTTACCATTGGGGAGAATACATTTTGAAAGTGAGTCACTTGAAAATTTTAACATTGTTAATCCATTAAAATCTTGCATCACTACTTCCTCCTTACCAAAGTTGATTTCTTATTCTTTGTAGGAGATGGAGGCGGAAGAACATTACCTTGTTCCTAGGACTAATCTATCTGAATCAATCCATGGTAGTTGGTTGAGCACAAACAATGGCATCAAGTATGTGTCGTTGTATGATGCATGCATCACTGACATGACTGTAACAATCTTGCAAAGTAGTAAACAAGGATCCTACATGAGAGGCAAACATATTGGTGAAGGTCCTACAGTGCAAAAACTAAGAAGAAGAGAATCTATGTGGAGTAAAAAATCCTATTCGAAAAGAAATTTCATTGACCTTACAAATGATGTGGCTACAGAACTTGGAGTGGCACACGAAGGTGGGATTGACCTTGGAGATATTAGAACAGTACGGAAGAAAAGACCAAAATCCATGTCCTCTGCAATCCATAAAGATGACTCCCACAGACCTGAGTATCAAACAGTTAGCACACCAGTGCCAAGAA
Source organism: Dipteris shenzhenensis (assembly GCF_047967505.1). Lineage (NCBI taxonomy): Eukaryota > Viridiplantae > Streptophyta > Polypodiopsida > Gleicheniales > Dipteridaceae > Dipteris > Dipteris shenzhenensis. The sequence continues at coordinate 39,055,373 of NC_141623.1, read as the reverse complement.
GAAGACATTCAGGTTCAATTGTGATTGACAATAACAATCTTGATGGTTGTGAACAAGGTGTGGCAGAGGTGCAAATACATCATACAAAGTGGGCGATTCGATGTACGCAGGCAGGGAGCCAAGTCCACTGCCAAGGGTATCTACATCGAAGGGGGGGGGAAGTGTAACAAGTTAATTGACTCAAAGGGAAGAAAAGGAGCTTTGGGAGTCCCTGCACCTTCATTTTTTGGGAGGATTAGAACACCAATAGGTGTAAAGTCACAAATGATCTAGCTCTGTGGGGATAGCGTGGACCACTCTTGGAAACCAACAACAACAATTGAGGCGTTGCAAGAACCAACGCCAGCAAAGTGGAAGGTTGCTGAAGGAACTAATATCAGCTTGGAAGAGTTGCATATTCTTATAGAAGGAGGATTTGTTCTAGAAGAACCACTTTAAAAAGGGTCAAGGAAATTTGAGCAGGGCCATAAAAAAAATTTGGAGAATGAAGCAAGGCCTGAATTTCGAGAGGGCCAAAGAGTTGTCTTTAGAAAAAAAAAAAGTAAAGATATGCAGGCAAGGATGGATTCAGCAAGGGCTATGGAATGTGAGGTGCTTCATGTGAATGAGGTGGAGCCTAAGGAGCATGTGGAGTTTATTGTTGGTACAACTGGGTCTCGCATGAGGGGGCTTCAATATACACTGACCATATCTATTTTTCCATCTTGCACTTGCAAAGACTTCCTATTTAGGTCTAGAAGATTGGATCGTTACATTCCTTGCAAGCACATTTACTACATACTATTGCAGTACTTGGGTCTAGATGCAGAAAATCACAGAGAGATCCACCAAGCATCAATGACAAAATAAGAGCTTTACAATGCACTTTCAAGAATCCCATGATGTGGACATGCGTACCTACTATGGTAGTCTTCTATGGATAGAAAACATTTTGTGCCGAGGCACTGCTCACCACATTGTGGTTTTGTGTACTCTTTGTGGTCATGACATGTCTGCATGGGTCTTTCGCTCTGCTACAGTTTTGTGCTGCCATTTTGTGGCTATATGCTGCACCTCAAATTGTCACTATGTAGATGGTGCGATTGAGTTAGTGTCTACATGGTGTAATTTTTTACCGTTTTGTCATTTTATAATATAGCTCGGTTTGGTAAATGTGTTTTAAACATATAACAATGAAAGATTCCCTGACATTTTTAACTGCTGGTTCTTTGATATTTTTATTATCTTGTAATATTTTTGGGTTTGGTACATGTGTTTTAAACATATTACGATCAGATTCTCCCTCACATTGAATAATTAAATACTAAATATACATATTCCTTGGAATAATATTGGTGATGTGATGTACTACATTTAGGTCCAAGAACAATGTTTTTAGCCATATTCTCTGACATGCCACTCGCTGCTCAGGGATTTCTACTTGGAAAATGGAAACCCCCTACAAATAAGGAGATCCCATCTACCTAAAATTGAAATTTGACATTCTATACATCCCACCTTGAGACCCAGCGGAGCAGGTCTCTAACTCGTCGTAGATGGGTCATGCTACACGTCTCTCTCAAAGCAGACCCAAGTAGTGCCCTTTGCTATTGTTTGATGAATGTATCCCGGGTTGCAGTGCTTGATGAAATCCTAGCCACCACAAAGACCCAATGAAACGTGAAACAACTCGATTCAAGGGAACCCTACTCGCTGCATTCGACTAAACAGAAGAAGTCCTAAGCTCCAAACTTGGCATCTCCAAATGCGTGCGGCCACCTGCTTTTACACATCGCCTAGCTCAAACACATCAAAGTATAGTAGTTTGACAACCTAGTTTTGGTCATCATTAACTTATCGCAACGCACTCGGAACCACCTCACTAGTTCGATGGTGCATTGGAACGTGTGGTGTCTTGGACAAGCTTTCCACAATCATGTGCACCTCAATGGAAGAATATCGACGGAACATGATTTCTATTGACGAAACTGGAGGCTGTTTTTTTGTCAAAAAATTACAGTTAATGGAATTCACTTTGACCAAACCAAGAATCAAGTATTTCGCACAAGTTGTGGATTCCTTTGTAGAGACATCTTTGGTCGCAACTCGAACAAGATGGCGTGAGCTCAAGCATACTTTGAGTCTGCAACAATAGCTCAAGATCCTCGAAAGGGAGAACCGTGAGTTGAAGATGCAATACTCAAATGCCTAGCCACATTGGATACTCAACTCGAGAACAATTCAGCCAAGAACACTTTCAAGAAGATGTACACCAATGTGTGAGTGATCCCCTTAACATCTCATTTCCAAGCTTGATAATATGATTTCACATGAAATCAAATCAAAACTCAAGAAACATGTGGACTTAGCATTCAAGGAGGAGAAATCTAGGGAGAAACTTGCAACAACTAATCTACAGGCTGGGGGCTTATAGAGCACTGGCAAAGCAAGGATTTAAATAGCAAATGTCATGCCAATGATCACTTGGGACACTGCGGTAGTTGGGGCATTCCAACGCACACTGCAAAATCATGCCATCATCACATTCAAGACATAAGAGGATAGGTTGACAATTCTTCTACAAACAAAAGCCTTGAAAGGCATTAAGATATGGATAGCAGAAGATCTTAGCCCTCAACAACTTAAGATGAAGGCTAATGTGAGGCTAATGAACGTCAAAAAGTACGAGAAGCTCAAAAGAATGGCAAGTGGGTACTATTCTAGGAAGGCGTTGCTCTCATTAAAAATTTCAAATTGGCTTAGACACCACCATAGATGTGGAGACATTCAATCCATAATTGATGTAATACATAAGTCCTATAAGGCACTAGGATGGACTCCAATCCTCCTTAATTGATTGTGGTTTCTTTAGTCTCATAGGCCCTTTGGTCTTTTGTATACTATAATATATATATTCTCTCTCTCTCTCTCTCTCTCTCTCTCTCTCTCTCTCTCTCTCTCTCTCTCTCTCTATCTCACCGTGTATAAGCCATCCTTCCCCATCAAGTTTCGTAAAACCCGCGTGGGTCTTGGTGGTTAAGGCTCTGGCTCGTGTCGTTGGGTGTGTGTGTTCGATCCCCCGGGATCGCGTCGGATGAGTCAGACTGGCTCCTTGGGATTGTTCCTACGACGTAAAAAGCTATCTATCTCACCGTGTATAAGCCATCCTTCCCCATCAAGTTTTGTAAAACCCGCATGGGTCTTGGTGGTTAAGGCTCTAGCTCGTGTCATTGGGTGTGTGTGTTCGATCCCCCGGGATCGCGTCGGATGAGTCAGACTGGCTCCTTGGGATTGTTCCTACGACGTAAAAAGCTATCTCTCTCTCTCTCTCTCTCTCTCTCTCTCTCTCTCTCTCTCTCTCTCTCTCTCTCTCTCTCTCTCTCTCCCTCCCCCCTCCCCCCCTACCCCTTATCCTCGCATATCCCCCCCTACCCCTCTCTCTCTATCCCTCTCCCTCTCTCTCTCTATCCCTCTCCCTCTATCTCTCTCCCCCCCTACCCCTTCTCCTCCCTTCTCCCCCCCTCTCTCTCTCTCTCCCTTTTGCTCCTCTATCCTCGTTTATCCAAATCTTCCCTACCGCCTTTTCTACATTAGACAGAACATGATAATGCACAACTTTCTTTGAGAATGACTATGAGTCAAGCCATGACCTCAGCCAACTTATTTACCCCATCAACACATACTTGTAGAGGCAATGGGTTTATATTGTAATTTTGTGGAGAGGCCATTGCTCTACCTAATATTTTGGGTTGCTATTGCGATGTTGTGATGCCTTGGGCAAAGAACCAACCTTATCTCATGGTATGTGAGCATTCATAGTTCATTGGAGCCCATTTACCAGATGGGAGGTACCTTATTTCATTTACAGAAGGATACAGTTAGCTAGCTAGACATTGATGGCATTTTATCTAACACCACCTTGTGGGTATATCATACTCTACCAAAGGACATGTAAGAGGGATAATGCCCATGGTTTTGGAGGGGGTCAACTTGGGAGCTATGTTGCAAAAGGTGTCAAGACAAGCTCTTGGTACTTCAGTTTGAAGGGGAGACTCGTGTTCCCAATGAGCTTGAAGAGTGGATCATGAAGCTGGATAATTGTTCACTTTTATCCTCAAGATAATGAGGACAGATTTGTTTTTTTTGTTGTGCAGTTGTGCACATAATTGGCACTAATAGCTAGTTCATGCTTGCCATAATTGGAAACACTATCAGGGGAGCCGACTCCTTGGTGAAGTTGAAAGGCCCTCTATTTTAGCCCTAGTGTTGGTCCATAGTATATCCTTTGTGAGAGCAAGTTCCGTCATTTTATATGATGTTTTTAAGGGTTATGATATCCTTGTTTACGCTTGCCTGCGCTACTATGATTGTTTTGTTAAAGATAGTAGAAATTGAACTATTATCCACATAGGGCATAGGTGCAAACCCTAACCCTAAGGGGTTCACATGTATATCTTCATGTTCGTTGTCCAATATACTTAGTGTACAAGTAGCTATATTGTGTGCACTCCTCTCTCTCTCCCTCTCTCACTTCTGCTATCATGGTATAAGAGCACTAGGTGCTCCCACTCCCTTTGTGAGTGTCAAGCCCTCCTTCCATGAGGCATCTTCCATCAACAGAGAGTTTCCCATATGAGAGAGTGCAAGCCCTTGTTCTATCAAGGCATTAAACCCTTGCTTCCATCAAGGCAGAAGCCCTCTCTTTGAGGAAACTTCATCACCTCTCATGCTCACCTTGTAGATCTAATTCTCTTCTTCAATTTGGTTCAAAAAGCTCATCATTCCAAGCTATGGGGAGAGAGATATGTTCATTTCTTTGAGAGAAGTTATTCTATAGGAAGCTTCATGAGGTTTTGGAAAGAAGGTTTCTTCCTTGTCTTCGACTGGTTTTGTAGCCCTTCAACTAGTTCTGGTTCTAGGTTGCTCCATACTTTCAAGAAGTTCTCCAAAGCTCAAGAGCCTCTTCTTCTAGCAAGCCTCCAAGAAGTAAAGCACGGGGCTTCTATAGCCACAACCTACAGCCCCCCCATAAGGCACCTCCTGCAAGCAATGACCTGCAAGCACAAAGGCCACTACCTCCATCTCAAGAGGGTGACCTTCATGATGGCTCCAACACCAAACACTTCCATCCTCTCATCATAGGGCAGTGCTAGAAGCCTCAAGCAACCCGTCCACCGAGGCCACACTCCAACGCCATGTAGTAGCAATGAAGCAGACTCGTGCCAGCCAATGGGCTTCCATGCTTTCTGCCACAAATGCTCCTCCCAGCAAGGTAGAATGCCTCTAGCATCTTCATGAACAAAAGGCAGCTCCAAATGGCTACGTAGACCTGCTGTCTCCAACTGTAGAGCAGTGTCATCTCTCCATGGCGACCCAAGCTCCATGCCAACATCGAACGGCAGCTCCCAAAAAACCCCTCGACCTGCGAGCCCAGCGACTCCTGCCAAGCACCAATAAAGGCATCAAGCGCATCTTCAACAGCGCCATCTCCAGCCTTCAAGCTCCAAAAGTTCCACGCCACCCACCTGCTCTGCTACAACACCATGGCGAGCCAGTTGCTGCAATGTCCCAATGACCAATGACCTCCTCCATTAATACAGATCCGCATGACTAACAAACCATGGCTCAGCACCATGCTCCAGGCGACCTCAGCCCAACACGCATGACTCAGCCACGACTGGCACTACCACAGTGTTGTCCAATGACAAGCCTCTCCCACGAGCTCAATGGCAACACCAATGAACCTGACACAGATGCCAAATGCCTCGCCATAGGCATTGACTCCCCGGACTGCATAATCCCTCAACGACGGGAATCGATGGAGAAGAACGACCCTTGACGAAATCTGTAGATTCCGTCAAAATCTCCTTCTTGATTCCGGTCTACCTCTGTGCTCCACGTGGCAGATGGGTTTGGACCATGGTTGGGTGTAGCTACACTTGGGTTAAGTTACTTTAGGGCTTGGTCAAGTTAAGGTTACAAGTGGCAATCCAGTCACCAGACAAGATAGAATCTAACCAGGGTCAAGTCAAAGCTCACCCTTGGTTAAGTCTGGTCTGCAAAGCCACATCATTAGTGCCTTGTTGGCACACTTGCCTCTTCATAGGCACACCTGTGTAACATCATGTGCACTCACCTGCCATATGGCACAACCCTTGATAGGCATGGTTGCCTCCACACTGGCACAGTTTTGTAAATAACATGTGACACCCACTGCCATGTCACCACATGTGCCACATCATAAATTTTTGTCACCTTGTTGGGATCAAAAATTGGCTATCCTTCCGAGGGCCGTATCTTTTGATCCAAAGGGAATTTTGCATCGCTCCAAAAAGCAAAATTGCTCGCTAGCTTGTGCTCTACACATTGAGCACCTTATATCTACCTTTTGAAATCTCCACAGGTCAGCTTCATCAAAACCTCTATATCGAAACCACCTCCTGATCCTCTGCAACGCACCTAACACTTAAAATGAATTAAGATGAAATTCTTTTGCTGATTTTTTTATTCGACATACAGTCTAGTTGTAGAGTAGCACTGCCATAGAGGAGATCCAACTCCACCAAACCAAGTCAGCCATTGCCACATTACTCGATTAGTTCCCAGCGGCGTCAGTCCCATCAATCTATCATCAGTATACACATTCACACACTAACACCAGTTTAGTTTTCTTGTCATTTGCCACTTCATCACTCAGTGTGGCACTTGGCAAAGTGATCTTCCTCCTTGGATACAGTATTGTTGCACCTTTGCGTGCACATATGCCACCCATGTACAATCACATTTGTTGACTATTTTTGTCATTGGTTTCCACACACATACATTAGCCTTTTACAGCCTCTTGGCTACCGCGACACTCAGTTGTCATCTTCATTTTACAAGCTTGATCCTTGGCACACAACAATTCTCCCATGACTTGGTTTTGACAGTTTAGCATAAGCCCCCCTAGTGGCAACTCACACACAGTATTCTCATGGGTAGACCCTATTGCCTATACACGGGTAAGCCTCTTGCACAGAGCACAAGACCGCCTCTAGCATGGAGTTATTCTCATCACACAACTGATGATACACCAGTCATGACACCGGACAAGATCTATGAGTGGAAAGAGAGCCCTCTTTGACCGTTTATTGCCATAGGGTATGTACCAATGCATGATGTCGACCCGAGCGTCATTGGCCTTGAGCGATCTGTTGTAGATTCTCCACATGTTAGCATGGACCATCCCGCATCTTCTGATCATACAAACTTGTTGTTAAGCCCTCAACACAAGGCACAATTGGTAGTAAGCCCTCAACATGAGGCATATTTGATGGTAAGTCCTCAGTATGAGGCACTCCCATCGACATCAGCTCAGACTGATTCTTGCGATGCACGGCCATCATTCTCATGCATGGATCTGACTCCATATTTTGCCACAGATGCAGATACTTAGCAGGATTTTAGTGATCATGCAGATTTACAACAGGTAAGTCCTCAGTACGAGGCACTCACATCTTCAACCATCACTAATGTTTTCACCTCTGACATGGAGCATACCATGGCCATAGTTCCCTTTAGCACTTCAGATTAGCAAATCAGTCTTCAAGACATTCTAGCATCGGCTCAGTCATGTCGCATTGCACCACCCTTGGATACAATCATCACCACCACTTTTGCTCAATAGATCATTCCTCAACATGAGGATACCTATGCATCTGTGTGGTTCTATTACAATGCAGTGGACATCATCAGCTTCAGCCATAGCGCAACCTAGGGATACTCAGTGTTTCATCATGCACTTGTGGCTGTTGTATACAGTCCATACTTGATGCAGATCTGTGGTTGGATCCATGACTTCAGATTGACGGTCCCTACATCAGCATTCGGCACCTCATATGCCTCAGGGACATCTTATGCATTCTTAGTGTTATTTCATGCTTCTAAACTTTTCTACTATGAACTCTTTCTCGAGACGACGAACGTATGACATATGCTACATTTCATGCCGATGGATGATTATCCATGCACACATCAGACAACCTTCAGCTCATGACAGTTGAGCATACAAGTTTGGTAGGCCACCATACCTTGTCAGCTTTATGGGCCTCTTCTTCAGTAAATAAGCTTATCATACCTGCACCTTTGGCCCATATTTTCAGCCCCTGGATCACTCTATCCACACCGACAATGCAGTCTTCTTTGACCCCGCATCATTTGACATAGATTACACTACTGCAACATACATCCGACATTGCTGTCAGTTCTTTTGGGTTAGTGACATCCTCGTATGTCACAACATATTGGATTATTTCTCCATCGCTACATCGACTAGCCTCACATCCGGACGCCTCTTCTACAAATCAGCTGCACAGTCCATGGTGACTTATGACATGTTCAATGCACAACCATTCATGCAGTTATCTTTTGATCGACCAGTCTTTAATCCAGGTGGACTTTGCTTTCTGCATATTTCCTTCCTCTTCCTTTCGGCTCTTCTGAGTTTTGTTCCCAAAGGCAAAGGATGAACCACAACTTAAGAGGGTGAAATGCACATCTTGTACAAGATCACATAAGTTGTACTCATTGTACATGCTTTCGCTACGTAGTCACTGTGCTCACATATGCACACACTACTCTGATTTCTTTTCAGTTTTCTTTTTCATTTTTGGATGCTATCATATGCACCAAACAAAATCCACAAACAAGTCTGGTACATGCACCCTACTCTACTTCCTTCCCCCGTGCAATTTAAGAGGGGGTGTTAAAGATAGTGTAAATTGCACTATCCACATAGGGCATAGGGGCAAACCCTAAACCTAACCCTAAGGGGTTCACATGTATATCTTCATGTTCATTGTCAATACACTTAGTGTACAGGTAGCTATATCATGTGCACTCCTCTCTCTCTCTCCCTCTCTCACTTTCGCTATCATGTTTGTGTTGGTTTTAATCTCCCTTCACACTCATTTGAGTCATTTCAGTGCTCTTTGTGTACTCTATTTTTTGCAGTTTTCCCTTCAATGGAAGTGTATTTTCTGTCAATGTCCTTTTTTTTTTTTTTTGGCATAGGGTTGTAAGCCAAAAAAAGAGTGTCTAATTTGAATTCCAAGATAGACATTTTACTAAAGACACTGCATAGTTATAGGTACAGTCTAAGAATAATATAGACAAAAGAGTGGCAAGAGGATACTGACAGGAAAATGAGAAACTGGTCTCGTGTGGTTGGGCCACTGGTTGCTATGAATCCTATTTTGTTGGAATAGTCACCTCCTTATCTATAATCCCCCAAATGAGGAGAGCATGGGGGAGGGATACCTAGGGCAAAATATGCCTAGAGAGAGGAGGAAGTACTTGGCTATAGATCAAGGCCCATGGTGGGAAGAAATGGTATAGCAGCGCCATTTGGTTGTCCATGGATGGAGTGGAGAGGCATGTATAGGGAAACTAGCAAGAAGGGTTGTGTGGACAGGGCGGTTGATCTCAACAACAATAGTACATGTGGGGATTAAAGGCCACCGTACCTAAACCTCGGCTATGTACAATACTCAAATACATATATATATGGATGACATAGAAGATTAGGGTGTTTTGCACCACCCACCAAAACTTGTGTGGATCTCTCTTATGGCTCTCCCTCTCTCTCACCTTCTTCCATTCCGCTTATGTTGTTGAGATCTCTCAACTGGTATTAGAGTGTGGGTATTCTAGCTGAGCTTGAGTGTGAGCCTGGAGCCCAAAGTATGCTATTGCTATAGCTCTCAAGAAGGAAGGAGAAGCTTCATTGGTGACTTTACCTGCATCCTAGTGTGCAGAAACCTTCGAAAAGTTCTCTGAGTGGTTTTTTGCAAGCCAGTAGGTGGTTTTAGAGGAAAATGACGTTTTTTTATGATTCCCCTATTCCTTTTGACTACTGAGAGTCTAGAATGACTTGTAGAGGCAACCATTGCCTGCTTTTGATGTCCATTGCACTTTGGGAGTTCAAAAGCACCTTCATTTTTGAATTTGGTATCATTTTGTTGGATTTTTGACTCACTATCTTTGCTTCAACGTTTTTCTGCCAGTGTATTGGAACTTGAGTTTGAAGCACCATTCATAGATCTATCAGTTTCGGTGGACTCTTAGGAGGTCCTAAAAATTCTATGTTGCTCATCATTTGCACTCCAGTGGTGTTTATAAACAGGTCTGTTTGCAAAAACAATTTTTGGTCCGTGTGTTGGACCTGGTGATTGGGACCACAGTTTTCAAAACCATATGTTCCATTGCATTCTAGAGGCTCAAAAACCCCTACCTGCTCGCTTTTGCATGATACCGTGGAGATTTGGAGAAGTTCCATCTCTCTCAGGCACCGAATCGTATGTTTCTCTATCAAAAATCCATTCAAAGGTTCAAACCTTTGAGTTTTGGATTATAGGTCAATTGCAAGGGTTGGCTCCCCATTTCCCATTCATCAATTGGGATTTTGGAGTTCCAGTAGAAGAGAGATATTTGCAGATTATCTTTTTGAGTCTGATTATGCAGTGACGCCCATGTTTTGAGGCATCCCAGGTTCTATTTTCACTAGCAATCATTGCCATGGGATTGGATATACCTTATGCAAATCGCTCTCATTGCAATCTAAGCCGTGTGCACTCATTCGTGGTTTGCATTGGGTTGTAGTGGATGCTTTACATGCCATTTGGATGCATTGCAATCCTTGTTGGATGCACTATGATAGGCCCATATTGCCTTGTGGGATGCTTTATTTATGAATGTTTAGCACACAGATGCTATTTTATGCTGACGCACATCTTTGACATAATGCAGTGGAGTGGATGCACAGGTTGTGCTATGATCTCTTGGATGAGACTCTATTGATGTATATGCTCATGGACAACATTTATGAGTGAGGAATTTTGGCACTTATTGGCATTGGGATTGCCATTGTTTTGCCATTGTTTTGCCATTGTAGTTGGCATTTTCTTTTGGGCCAAATTTGCTCATATGGATGCATAGTATATGAACATGAGTCAAATGCATTTTGATGCTCTAAGCCTTGAGTTTTGGTGACACTGTCCTTCATTAAGGCAGACATATTTGGGTGCACCTGGTATTTGGTATGATTTCTCTCTTGCAAGTACTAGCATTTGAGATTTTGTTTGATTTGCATCATGGCATCCTCTTCCACGTCTAAAAATGAGCTTTTCAGCATTAAAAATTTTGATCAAACAAACTTTTCTTTATGGAAAGAACAGATAAGGGATGTGCTTATTCAAAAGAAGTAGATTAAACCCTTGACAAGGATTGGATCTAAGCATGCAGAAATGACTTGGATGCATTAGCAAAGTCTACTATTAGACTTCATCGTGCAAGTCAGTTTATTTCACAGTAGTAAATGAGCAAACTACAAAAGAACTGTGGAAGAAAATTATGTGCCAGTTATGAGAAGGAACCTACTTCTAATAAAGTTTACCTCATGAAGAGGTTGTTTGAGCTGCAGATGAAGGAAGCGGTCTCATTTCTTCTCACTTGTATAAATTCAATATTATTTTTAGCCAGCTTCAAGCTCAGAAGATGAATTTTGATGCAGAGACTAAGGTAATATTTCTCTTGTGCTCATTGCCATCCTCATGGGATACCTTCTATAGTAACTGTCAATAACTCTCCACCTACTTTATAAGGGCTCTATGGTTTTGGAAAGGGGTGCCAAGTGTGGGAAATTGTATCCCTTACATGTATTAGTGGTGTCTGATCATGTTGTTGCAAATAACTGAGTAGCCAAGTACATCTTTGTGGCATTGTAGGTTGGGGTACATGAGCCAGAATGGAATGAAACTCTTATGCCATTTGGGTTATGTACCGCATATGAGTTTTTTTTATTTTGAAGTTTGCTAGCACTATCTCTATGGGAAGTAGAGTGAATCAGCCCATAAAATAAAGGGAAAGAAAGAGCTTGAAAGAATTCATTTGGTGCATTCATACATATGTGATCCCATGCCTACGCAATTATTATTAGGTGGGGCTAAGTACTATGTGACATTCATTGATGATGAAACTAGGAAAGTTTGGGCTTATGCTATAGCTCGAAAGATCAATGTGTTCCAGGTATCTCAAAAATGGTTGGCTTTGGTTGAAAATCAGCCATGTAGAACACTTAAATGCCTAAGGACTGATAATGGTTGAGAGTATATCTCTCATGACTTTCAGCATTTCTGTGATACGCGTGGGATCAAGAGGGAGCTCACATCTTCTCATACTCTAGAGCAGAATCCAATTGCAAAACACATGAACCTCACTATTCAGGAAAGGTTGCAATGTATGCTTTCCAATGCAAGTCTTTCTGGTGGTTTTTGGGCTAAGGCAATGAAGATTGCAATGCATGTGATCAATAGATCACTTAGTAAGAGTTTGGATGGTGGTATTCCTAAAGAGGCATGGAGTGGCAAGAGGCCCTCTTACTCTCATTTGCGTATATTTGGGGGTGAGGCATATGCACATGTGCCAAAAGAGCTTGAGAAGAAGCTAGATCCTAAGTCTAGGAAATGCATCTTTCTGGGTTATGGTGAAAGTGGAGAGATAGGCTATCGTCTCTGGGATCCAGAAGCAAATAATATCATATGAAGCCATGATGTGATCTTCAATGAGAGGAAGATGCATAAGACACTGATGAGAGATGTGGAAATGAGGCTCTCTCTTCTGGCTCTCCCTCTTGAAGTTTAAGTTTATGATTCCACACCTCACACACACAGTGTGAACTCCTGAGCTATTCTATCAGTCTTCTACTGTGTGTAACCTCTGTTGGTCGATTTCTAACATGGTATCAGAGTCAAAATAAAAGGCTCAGAGGTGTGGGAGCCTAAAGGCAAGGACGTTGCTGAATGACAATTCTGATTTGAAAGCTCTTGGGAATCGACTTCCACGACTAGAGGACAGTGCCCTTACGAAAAGGACAGTGACTCAGGTTCAGTCAGGTGCATTCAAAGTTTTGGTCTACTAAAGGTTGAGTTTGTTCAGCTTTGTTGTGCACTTTATTAGAAGAGATGGCAATCTCTTTAGCCTCTTCATCCCCTGCTCTCTTTTCCTCCTCCCCCATATTTCTTTCTTTCACCATCCCTAACTTTGGAGAGTCTGGGAAACTGGATGGGACAAATTAACCTCTAGAAGATGAAAATCTAGATTTATCTAGTGGCTCAAAGGCTATGGAAATTGACAATGGGATTGGAGGTGAAGCCGGAGGATATGGTGGATAGATAAGGGAAGATACTCAGGCTATAGATGGAGAGGATCTCAAAGCTTGGAAAGACAAAGATGCCCATGCCTTGGCATTGATCATAGGGACGATGGTAGACTCTGTGTTCCTCACATTCAAATGGCTAAGACATAAGTAGAGGCATGGACCATTATGAAGGAACTGTATGAGATAGACATCTTGGATCTTGCTTCTTCAGCATCAACTCTACAACCTTGGATGAGGGAAATTCGGGAGGCAGTTAATAGAGTGAGTGAGAAAAAGCGAGCGAGGCCGAAACAGCGAGCGACAATTAGTTGAAGTGGTTGGAAAATCAAGCAAAAAAAGAAAGAATCTAAGTTTTTGATAAAATAATGGCTTGAAGTGCAAAGTATTCAAAAAGGTGGCTATGTGTCACAAAATTTATATTATGATGCACCCGAAAAAGGCATGATATTCATCTAAATCATGCCTTGTCATTTGATTTAATATGTAACATTATGCCATTTATATTTGATAATCAAAAGATGTAGGGATGCTAAAAACTCATCTTTTAGCCGAAAACAATCAAATGTTGACATCTTGCCAAAATATAGGGATGTGAAAATGTCCTCTTTTAGGCCAAAACAGGGAGCGCGTTAACACGCTCCCTGTTTTGGCCCAAAAGAGGACATTTTCACAGGGACGCATTCCCTGTTTTGGCCCAAAAGAGGACATTTTCACAGGGACGCGTTCCCTGTTTTGGCCCAAAAGAGGACATTTTCACATCCCTGTATCTTTTGATTTATAAGTCCAAACGGGGTCATGTTACATATCAAATCAAATGGCAAGGTGTAATTTAGATGATTATCATGTCTTTGTGCACCATCTAGTAAAATTTAAACCACCAAAATATGAATTTGTGGTCAATTTGCTGCATTGGTAAGATTAGTGGGAGGTAAGAATAAATCATTAGGGAAGGATATTTTTGCAGTAACAAAGAAACATGGGTTTTATTTCAAGAGTGAACAGAGTTAAAAATGCTAAGCATTTACATATGCATGGAATCTAGACTAATCCATGCAAGGAGTCCTTGGAAAGATGATATTAATTACTCTAGTGGAAAGAGAGAACTTGATGGCAGTAGGGTTTGTCTTTGATACAAACAATGACTTGGAAATTAAACATACAAATGGTCTCATGGATGATGTGAAATTTGTGTTAATGGCTTTAAAGTTATATGCATGCTTAACCTTATAGCACTGAGGAACATATGCACTTTTGAATAAGTTGTTATTTTTTTCTACTAAAATGGGGGATTTATAAAAATTTTATTGTTTTTTCATCACTCGCTTTTTTTGGCTCGCTCGCTTTTTGTCGCTTGCTTTTTGGTAATCCTCGAAATTCGGTACGTGACCACTTGACAAAGGTCAAGGTGGTGAGGGATGACTGGCATCAGTTGGTCGGAAGGTGGACTCATGCCATTTGGCCTTGAGGTACTGCGGAGGCTACCTCAGAGTTTCAAAAGATTTGTAACGACTGTGACAGTAGGACAAAGGACAAAACCTTGGACTTTTGAGGATTTGGGTTCATTACTGCTATAGGAAGAAGCTAGGGAGAAGCTCTGCAACAATAAAAAAGATGACAAGGCACTGTAGGTAAAGGATTACGTTGGAAAAGGGAAGGGAAAGCCTAATAGTGGCAAGTCTAAGAAGGGCAACTCTGATGATGAGGACACTTCCAAGAGGAAGCAGAAGAAGAAGTGCTTCTATTGTGACACACCAGACCATTTTATGAAGGACTGCAAAAAGAAGAAGGCGGATCAAAAAAACAAGAGGAAGAAGTCCGGAGGGTGATACAAAAGCCAAACCAAATGTGGTAATCAAATAGTTATTCTTGGTGACATCTCCGTGTGTTACTAAGGTTAGATATGCCAACCTAGAAACCATAGTGATGATGTTTGACATTGAGATGTGGGTCAATGAGGAGTCAAAGACCTTTTTGAAGGTGAAGGACAGCATGGAGTGCTTGGTATCCTCCAGGTGTGTGATCCATTAATACTGACATGAGGGTGGATTCCATGAAGTACCCTAGGGTTTCATGTTCAATGGCTGTTGTACTTAAGAAGGGGACAATACAAGATTACACAGGCTATTGGTATGTGCCACAGGCACACAGGTAGTACAATGATCTAGTATGTACTTGATGTTCTTCATTTGAGCCTTTTAGCATGTTATGGGGAGACTCTGCTCTTCATTTGTCTCAGGTAATGCAAGAGTGGATTGGCCTTCTTCAAAGGCAAAAGTGGAAGTGTGGGTGCTTCTTCAAATCTCGGACACAGATTGCTAGAAGGTTATGGACAAGGTGTACTGAAGCAAGAAGAGTACCCGCTTGAGAGCTCAATGCGAGTTTGTGGTCCAAGTTCCTTCTTGGATGACAAGAGCAGCCCTCACAGCCCTTTAGGGCTCTCTTGGTCCCCTCTTCCTACAAAACTTTCAAAAACGCCCACAATTTCCTCAACATCGGAGCCAAACCCCCCTTAGAGATAACTCTAGGCTTACTGTAGGTCTCTCCTATTGGCAAATCAACATAACTCATTAGTACAGATCAAGAAGGGGATAAAAATCAGTAAATTGCTAGATGCTTTCTTGAAATTAGTTAGTCACAATGCCTACACGTGGGTTTATAGAAGATACATGGGGAAAACAAGCTCTAGATAATGCCATGATAGCCCTTTCCTTGCCAGGAACTACTCACAAACCAACAACATATGTATTGGCTTGCCTCAACAAGGTATGCCTTTGCATTGATTGAAATGACTAATAGTTTGGAGGCCACAAATGTGGCCTTGATGGCTGAGAAGGCCCACCTAGACAAGACATTGAATTCAAGAAACATGGAGGAAAAATATAGGAAGAATGGAGGAAAGAAAAGGCAAAAAGTGAAGAGTGGGAGAAAGAAAATGCAGGATGGGTAGCCAAGAGATTCGGCAACATGACAAAATACAAGTAAATTATTGCTAGTGATGAAAATTTGTGGATAGCCATATTGCAAGCTGCATATCTTCCAATACATAAGGAATCATATTCTACTTTGAATGGAGAAGTTTTAGATCTTTGGACAAGCTATAATTTTTATTTTGGGAGCGTATCAATCAGACATTCATAGCAGAAGTTATACTCTCTACAAAATAGCTAAAAGTTGCTATTGTTACAGCCAGTAAATTACTGCAATTAGCCAGTTCACAAAAGTGAAGTGTAAACAATGAAACCGACTAAAGAGAATTAGTGCTTGCTCTACTAGCATCCTTTCTCTTTCATCTAGAGTAAAGTAAAAGATTATGAGAAACATAACCAGAAGGATTAGGAGCTCAAAATCCTCTTAAGTGTAACTCCATGCCATAACAGTCTAGTAATCATGATAAGAGCCATGCCACATAAAGTATAAAGCTACACTACTAAAAGTATATAGTAGTTCTAGCATACTACTAGGCATGACAATGTAGAAATAGAGCACGCTTAAAGCATATCAAACATAAGCATATCCTTCAACAATGCAATTCTAAGCATCTGTCCAAGCTTGTGTACGTGAATTACATGCACCAGTTGTGGGTAGGGGATATCCAAATCATGAGCATATGATTACACCATCTACTTGCATGCTCAAACTACCCATCGTCCTTAGTTTGAGCAGATCAAGTAAGGTAAATTGATAAAAGTTATAGTACTTGAACTCCTTTCACACAAATTGCCCATAGTCCTCAATTTGAGTAGATCCACCAGTAAGGCAAAGTGCTAGTCTCTAGTATGCCCAAAACCTTCACCAAAGTGCAACGACATTTAATATCACAATGGGGAAGATCAAGGAAAGGGCAGATCATAGTCTTTCCTTTTGTAGCGACAATCTAGATGCAGTGTAACACACGGAAGTAAGGAAATGGACAAGCTATCGCAAGTTGTTTAAAATGAAATGTAGAGAAAAGGTAACAGCCGTGTTGGTCTAAAACCATGGAGCAACTAACACCGAGATGAGGTAACAGCCATGCTGGTTCAAAACCATGAAGCAACTAGCACCGGGTGCGCAATGTGATAAGGCTTTTCAATTTCCAATTTAGAATGAACCTGACAAAAAGCTAAGGAGACAATGCAACTCTCGTCTCTAAACTCTTAATTTACTGCAACAACCATATCTTCATGCTGCCGGTGAGAGGGAGGCAATTAATCTACTCAATCACGCACAGTGTTGAGTTTCAAAGTCATAGAGATACCCAAGCAAGTATACCAACGTGACCAAAGCGCAGTTACTAACATCATGCAAAGCTGCAAGCAGTAAGAAGCCAAGCAAGAAACTATGCCAAAGCGTAGTTAGGCTAACATCATGCAAAGTTGCAAGCAGTAAGCTACCAACTCCTCATGCCTTCTCGCATAGCCGTATCAAGAAACTATGTACCCCATGTACATTGCATATACACCATGTCGAGCTATTCAACAAAGGCAAGCATAAGGGCTTGAGTGAAGGTTGGCCATTATAGAGCCACAAATATAGGGAAGGTCAGCTCACAATACAATCACAAATCTCTGACTGTGTAAGCTTATGATCATGCTCAGCAGCCACAATTGCAATGCAGTACATAGGAGGCTCCGTAGCTATGTTTGGGAGCTCCCAGGTCAAGAATATTGTCCAACATATTATCATGCTGATGATAATATGTAGTGGACTGTAGCAAACAAGAGCTTATTCAGGACGGTTATATCCTAAGTGTTGGTGTCAGCATTCATGAGGGTTTCCTCATTGCCCACGAGCTTCAGAGGCATGGCCTACGCGTGGTCACTACTTGTGGAGGCTTTGAGACCAATCTTTACCTCTTCTGTCATGCATAATGCAACCAGCTCCTCAAAATTGGGCATAGTACAATGCATGGAAATAGGAGTGTCCAAAGATTTGTATTGAGGGCCTACACCCTTCAAGGTGATAGACACCAAATCATCATCTTCCACATTACAATTTATGAGGTTAAGTCTTCCGTTATTTGCCTTATCTCAGCCACATAGTCGGTGATGCTTCTATTTCCTTTCCACATTCCGTGGAGTCGCTACTTGAGTTGAAATTTCCTTGCCTCCGTGCTTGTGCCATATAATTTGTGAGTGATATCCCAAGCTTCTTTAGGCATGCTAGCCTTCTTGGTGTGAGGGATGAGTGTATCGAAAATGCATAAAGATATCTAATGCAATACTTTTCTTGATTTTTCCACCCATGTTTTGTACTCCAATTTTAGCTCATCTGATGGTTCATCCCATGGAAACTCCAGGCATTTTCTTTGCCCGTGATCAATCCCCAGCACCTTTTCCCATGAATAAATCTATTCAACCAAGCGCTATAATTATTTTGTCAAATTTTCACCCACTACTTGGGCTACTTGAGTGCTTGATTAACAATACTTGCTTGCAAATGCAACTCAAGTCAATGGCACCTCTTTTATTTTTCTAAACACACTCACTTAAAGTGAGGTAAATGGCATCCAAATCTGAGAATTCACCCTCTTTTCAAGTGCTTACACTTGCTTGAATTTTAGGCATCCAAGAGCATCAAATTTGAGCACCATTTTTGGGCATCAATTCAAGCATGTACCAATGCACTTATAACATCTTCCACTTTCTGTAAATGAGCATATTTAGGCATCAAACCACCCTCAAGTACTTCCAAATCTTGTACTTGCAAGGATTTATCAATCCCAAATTTATCCAACTCTTTTCGGCATCAAATACATCCAATTTTGGCATTGACACCCTCAAATGCATCCTTCAATTCAAATTTATTGGAAAAACTTTATTCCAAGTGTTCTAATGCATCAACACTTCATCAACCATGCCTGTAACCTCTAGTCTCAACTCTTTTTTTCTCCTAATGTGTAATTCTCTGATTTTGGCATGCATTTCCCACAGCAAATGCTATCCCAAATGGCAATTCCTTCCACCATGCTACCCACGTGTACTATGCCACTTTTCTTGCAAAGAGAAACAGCAATAAGTGACCAAAAAAGAGCATTTCTAAGCAATGAACACTTACATGTTCTCTCTCAAAAAAATAACCAACAGGGCTCTATCTTTCTTGAGACATTAAGTGGTTCATCCCACATAGCTATGGCCATTAAATACGATCACAAGGGGTTAAAAATGCATCATCCACATGTGGCACATAAGCAGGCAATGCTAAAACATTAGAGACAAAAACTCTGCAAATTTATTGGGACACAAATTTGACCCTGTCTATTTTTGTTCAAGTCGGCTAAGGCTACACTTGTATCTTCATGGCTCTTTGTGCTCTATAGCTAAAGAGATCTTCAACTCTGCTTTGGCACATAAGAGGGCAATGCTAAAACATTAGAGACAAAAACTCTGCAAATTTATTAGGACACAAATTTGACCCTCTCTATTTTTGTTCAAGTCAGGCTACACTTGTATCTTCATGGCTCTTTGTGCTCTATAGCTAGAGAGATCTTCAACTCTGCTTTCCTTTTGTGTTGTGGCTCAGCTTCCCTGTTTCGAGTTTCACACCATGATGAATAAGACTATGAGTATGTCGACAATGAACTCGTACTTGCTATTGACAAGTGGGTTAGAATCAACAATCTACTCCACAGTTTGCTCTCAATCTATTTTGTAGGACACTTAGAGTCAAATTATGGTCTGACCATGATTTGACTATGCTCCGACCATGAGACCCAACTTATATCCTATGCATTATCAAACTCATTTTCTTCTGATCAATAGCAATGCATTTTTATATCAGTATTCTTGGGGATTTAAAGACCCAGAAGTAAGCACACTACATTGAGTTTCCCAAGCTCCTCTTTGTCTTCTTGCAATGTCTACCCATTAATCTCTTAATAGTTGTGACATTGACTCAATCTATAGCACAACGGACTACCTTGATCCAATAGACTTGAGTTTTGTAGCCTCATCAACACCAGAAGCGTGAGCTAAAGACTCATCTGTCATCGTTAAGTTCAACTAGCCACGCATTGCTCTAGTTCTTGTCATTTCCTTATTGTAGCCATTCCATCGAGTTGTTGTCCCTAATTTTCCTTTTATCACTGTGAAGACCTCATATCTAAATGATCTAATAGCCATTCTAAATTATATGAACCAATGCAAATGGTAGGTGAGCTGCAAAAAAGCCAAAAATCTATCACATTTGCTGTGTGCTAGAGTATGATGGCTCGTTGTGGATCTTTGTGTGCTATGTGCTCATTAGAGGAGCCCAGGCTGCTATCAAGAAAATTATTCTAACATTTGTAATGAGCTCATGACAGGCTCTTAGAGTTGACCATTCATGGTGCTACATTCTCACACAAGTCCTCAGTGTTGGTGTTCATTCCTTACTCTTTCCTCTCCAACCGATCTATGAAGCATTGTTTCAATTCATCCTACTTCCTTCCAAAGTTGGGTGACCTCACAAAACTCCTGCAAAGACCATAAGATTCCACCCCAATGCAATTTTTTACGTATGAGTCATTGATGCTCCAGCAGCATCTTTCCAGTTCTTCCCCATAGGCTCTTCATGGTTCTCCTAGCCTTCAGCACTAACTAGCTGTCATGACTACATGGGGATCTTCATTGTCTTTCATACCAAGCTAAAGAAGCAAACATCACACAAGGGAAGAGAGGAGATGTACATGAAACTCCATTCTCCATTGCAGGATGTCTGATGTTCTATACTTTCACTCTTCACTTCTACACACATATACAAGGAGGTCCTAAGACCTTTCACTCTTCACTTCTACACACATATACAAGGAGGTCCTAAGGCCATTCACACCCATAATTTAAAGAAGACACATCATCCATCTTCTTCCAACTTCAACAAGTGTTGAATCCTATGATTAATTGATTCCTCTAGAGACAATCTATGCTCAGCTATTATTGAAAGACTAGGTACAATAAACTCCATTGGTACTACTACTTCACATCCATAAACAAGGCGAAATGGTGTCATTCCAATAGTTACCTTATAGATTGTACAAAATGCCCATAATGCTGAATGGAATTTTTGATCCCAATTAGTCTGATTTTCCAAAACTGTTCCTCTCATAATTTTCTTGAATGTTTTTTTGGGATTCTCAGCCTGACCATTGGCCAATGGATAGTAAGTAGCTAACTTCTTATGCACAATCATGTGTGTGTGTGTGTGTGTGTGTGTGTTAGTTTCTTCATAACTTTATTCATGAAATGAGCCCCTTGATCAAAAACTATCTCTATTGGACAACCAAACCGGGTTATGATATTGTGATAAATAAACTTAGCTGTGCTAGCTATTGTATTATCTCTCAAGGCAACTGCCTCCACTCGCTTTGTGCAATAGTCGATAGCCGCCAAAATATATTTATTGCCAGTATACCTAGCCACAGGTTTGATCGGTCCCATAAAATCGAGTCCCCATTTTTGGAATGGACCCAAAGGTAAGAAAGGCTGATGTGGCATCTGATCTACATCTATTGGCCTGCCATATCTTTGACATGGTAAACACGTTTTAGCAAATTGATGAGCATATCTCAATACTGTGGGCCACCAGGAACCTACCTGCAGTATCTTTTTTCTAGTAATATCACCAGAAAAGGGACCTCCTGAATTTCCAGCATGTGCTTCCATGAGGATTGCCTTCCTTTCATGATCTTGCACACATCTTCGGATAATCTAATCAATACCCCTCCTGTGCAAAACTCCAGCTCTCACCAAAAATGGTTTACTCTACCACAAATTTCTTCCTCTAATCTCTTGATAATGGCTAAGGTACCATCCCTTCTATCAAAAAAAGAAGCATTCTATCATACCAATCTTGCCCACCATCCAAGTTGACATCCAAGTTGACAAGAAAACAAATGTGCATCAGGTAAATCATCCTGAACTCCCAAAGGTGCCTCACCATTCATCAATCGGCTTAAATAATCTAAGTGTATGAACAATGTCATAATCATATTCTTGGAGGAGTTATATCTATCTAGCTAGCCTACCAGACAATTGTGGTTGTTCACCAAATAGATAAGAGCTTGATGGTCCACATGTAAGATCTTTATTCCCCAACAAATATTGTCTAAATTTTTTGAGAGCATAAACCATTCCCAATGCTTCACTATGAGTAACACTATAATTCTGCTTTGCCTTTGCCAATCTTCTACTGGCATAATATATTGGCTAAAACCACCCTACAACAAATTTCTGCATTAATATTGCACCTATGTCCATATCTGAAGCATCAACAAAAATATGAAATGGTAGTTTCCGGTTAGGTGGTTTGAGAATTGGTGCCACCACTAACATCTTCTTCAATAAAATGAAAGCCTTCTGTTGCTCCTCCTCCCATCTACAAGCTTCTTCCTTCCTGGTAAGTTTTGTCGATGGTGCACAAACATGGGAAAGATAGCACAAAAACTTGCTATGCCATTTGATCTGCCCAATAAAGCGTAATAACTGCTTAAGAGTTCTTGGTGTAGGGGCGTTTTGAATAACTTCCACCTTTCTTGGATCTATGGCCATGTCCTCTTCC